>NC_080682.1:3790600-4143394 GCF_030445035.2 Dasypus novemcinctus
TGTGGGAGCTGACCCGGCATGGCCCAGAGCCCATCGTCAATGACAGCATTGGCCTGTCCCGCGGTGCCAGCCCCTTGGCAAGCCGAGATACTCCTATGAGGCAGGGCGTCCCGGGGGCCCAGAGACCACCCCCCGGTGTGCGGGCAAAGCCAGACCTCTCTCTGGGGAAGAGGGACTCTGGGCTTCTCAGCTACCTTCAGTCACTCTGCTTTCTTCCTTCCCCCTCTCCCTCCACCAAACCTCCAAACCACCCCACCAGGGGATCCAGGTCTCCTCCCTGCTCGGCCACCATCTCTCCTTCACCAGAGCCCCCACCAGAGCTTCCAGCCTCATTCCTGCTCCCTCACAGTCGACTCTCTGCCAAACAATGAACATAGGATTTTTTCTTCAAGATTTATTTTATTTATTTCTCTCCCCACCCCCACCCCCAGTTGTCTGCTCTCTGTGCCCATTCTCTGTGTGTTCTTCTGTGTCCACTTGCATTTCTTTGTCAGTGGCACAGGGAATCTGTGTTTCTCTTTGTTGCGTCATCTTGTATGTCAGCTCTGTGTGTGGGCGGCGCCATTCCTGGGCAGGCTGCACTTTCTTTCACACGGGGCGGCTCTCCTTACGGGGTGCACTCCTTGCACGTGGGGTTCCCCTATGTGTGGGACACCCCGGCATGGCAGGGCACTCCTTGCACACATCAACACTGCCCATGGGCCAGCTCCACAAGGGTCAGGAGGCCCTGGGTTTGAACCCTGGACCTCCCATGTAGTAGGTGGACGCTCTATCCATTGAGCCAAATCCTCTTCCCCAGCATAGCATTTTTAATGTAGACATTAGATGGTTCTCTCCCTTCTTAAAATCTCCAAGAACCTCGCTGCTTGTGTCCTGCCTGGCACTCATTCAAGGGTGCGGGGGTGTTTGTCGATGTCTTTGCAGTGTGTCACCCCGCGAGGCAACGTGGTGGGCACTCCGTGTGCACGAATGGACACACGGATTAACGAATGGTGCAGGGGGTGATGCCGATGAGGCCAGACGGCCCAGTGCAGGCCCAGTTCCTGCCTGGCATGGGCCGGTGTGGACGAGTCCTGGGGACAAGAAGAAGCCTCCAGGTGTCAGCTCCTTGAGTAGGAAGGAAAGTCCTGGGGTCTCCGGGGACCCAGGCCGACGAGTCAGGGTGGCCGTGGGGAACCGAGGCGCGCCCCCACGAAGGCGTATCCGAGCCCCGACCCCTGCGCTGTGAGTGCGGACGCGCTGGCAGTAACACCTATGCAGACGCTGTTGTCAGCTAGGGGTGGCCAAACGGAACGAGGAGCCCTTGATCCAACAGGGCTGACGTCCCAGAACGCCAGGAACTTGGGCGAGGAAGGAGATGGGTGCGAGGGGCCAGAGCGAGGGCGCCGCGGGACAAAGGAGTGCGGTGTGACAAGGGATCTTGGAGAGAGAGTGGCCTTTCAACACTTTGATTTTGGACTACCTGCCCCCAAAGCCCAGACCTAGGAGGGAAGACAGCCGCGTGCCCCTGAGGCAGGGACCGAGGGGCGGCGAGAGCCCAGGAGCCGGCAGGCGGGGGCCCCGTGCGCCTCTTCACGGGGAGCCGGCCTGCTGCGGTCACGCCAGGCTTGCGGCCGCCGGGGCTGGAAGAGGACACAGGCGTGGCTTTGCGCCCCCCATTTGAGGCACTTGGTTACAGAGGCCCCGGGACCCCGGCGCCGGCCCCCACTGACGTGGCCGCCTGCAGCGGCCCCTGGGTGCTCCCTCCTCCGTGTCAGCTGGAAGCCCCCCCAGGGGCCCTCTTAGAGAGCGAGCGCCCCTCCTGCGCTGCAGGGCATTCGTGGCCGCTCGCTGCTGCCCGGCTCCTGGGGCCCCGCGCTGGGCGCACGTGACGATGGCCGCCAGCCTCGGCAGCCCGCGGCGGGTGTTCGCGTCCCCCAGACCTGGCGGAGGCTGTTCTGCGCCTCGTGCGCCGTGTTCGCGCTCTGTTCTGCAAATCTCTCCCATGGGATCCTTCTGGGCCAGGGGAGACAGAGTCCATGGTCCTGGCAGAGCAGCCCATCCCCGCTAAGACCCTTCCCTACCACTGGCCCCTGTGCGTTGTGGTATCGTCTGCCCCTGGCAGACAGGGTGGCGGTCAGGGCCCAGGTTGACGGGAGGACACCTGCGCCTGGGTCCCCGGCTGCAGCCAGCAGCCCTGGCCTTGGCCCTTGCACAGGGCCACTGCTGGGCAGATCTGGCCCATGTCCCACGTCCTCCCAGAACTGGCCCCTGGAGTCCCCAGGGCCCCTCCGGGGGCCTGGACTCTGCTCTCCGTATCTGCTTTGGTGCCAGGGACCATCCCCCTTTCAGGCCCACGTGGACGCACAAGTCACGACCGCGGGAATCGGCAGGGGCGAGAGAATTCCCAGAACCTTGACCGTCAGAAGGATGGACAGACATTGGACAAGGGCCCGGCTGTGGGGCCAGGGGGCGTGAGGCGGGATGATTCGTGGGGGCTGGCGTTGGTCACCAGTTCCCCTCCCTTCTCCTCGACAAGAGCTGCCGGGCCCCTGGGGTCCACTCAGGTGTGCTTGGTGTCAACGGGCAGGTGGTTTTCAGGTAATGAGAGAACGCGAGGTGTCCCTGCAGGGAGGGGGCGAGAGCCTTTGAGGGCTGTAAGAGGGGGGAGGACTCCATACCCGTGCTAGGAGGAAGTGGGGGTCGGCCTGGGGCATTGAGTGGGGCCAGAGCCTTGATTCTGAGTCTTCCCAAAGCCCAGAGAGCTCCCGGGCCCCACCCAGCAGTGGGGTCCTCGAGGCTCCAGGACCAGGGGGCGGTGGGGACGATGGAGGGAAGAAGGAGGAGGTGCCTCCACAGCGCCTGGGGCAGCAGCGCCTGCCCGCACCTCGGCGAGAAGGCTGATGGAAGGTAAAGCAGCGCGCTTTCCCCGTGCTTCCGACTCAGACCTTCAGGGAACAGATGGGGCTGGGGCTGGGGGTGGAGTACGGCCCCCACAGAAGACATTTCAAGCCCTGACCCCCTCCCTGTGGGTGGGAGCCCGCGTGCAGATTGGCCCTCTGAAGACGTCCGTCAGGGCGGGCCTGAGCCGGTGCGGCCACAGCCCCCACGCGCCCAGGAAGCAACGTGGGGCCCGCCGGGACCCCCTGCCGGACTTGAAGCCTCCAAATCTGGAGACAGTAAATCCTGGCCGCTAAGCCAGCCGGCTCGTGGCCTCCTCGTAGCCGCGCTGGCCAATAACGCAGACCTCAGCGTGCCCAGCGGGCTGCCGACCAAGGCAGACCTGGGCCCCGAAGGACGTTCTTTAAAACACTCAGTAGACCAATCAAGCCGGTGCTCGCTCCCGGGGCAGCTGGCCTGGCCGACTCCGCCACCAGGAGACCCTGTTTGGGGACCCCGGCCTCCCGGGCCTGGCTGGGGGCGGCGGCCTCGGTTTGCTGGAGTCACTGTAACACAGCGCCAACGCGGGAGGCTCAGAAACAGCACCTGACGGTCTCGTGGTTCTGGAGACTAGAATTCAGGAATCAAGGCGCCTGCAGGCCTGCTCCCTCGGCAATGGGTGGGGGAGCCTCTGTCCCCTGCCTCACCCCTGGCGCCGCCTGGACAGCCGTCCCTGGCTTGTCTGCCTCAGGCGCCACTTGGTGATCCCCTGTCTGCCGGTGCCTGTCTAATCCTCCCCTTCTTGTAAGGACACCGGCTGTCCTGGAGGAGGGACCGCCCTTCCCCAGAGTGATCTCGTGTTAGCTTACCCAATTCCATCGGCAATGACTCTATATCCAAATAAGGCCACCGCCTGAGGTCCTGGGGGCCAGGTTTCAGCATACCTGCCTGGGAGGCACAGTGTCCCCATGACACCTTCCATGGGGGCATTGTAGGAATTCTGAGAATGCCCCAGAGTCTAGCCCTTTACGATGGTTAAGTGCATGGGTCGACTTGGCCAGGTCCCAGTGGCCGGTTGGTCAAGCTAGCACTGGCATGATTGTTATCGTGAGGCTATGTCATGAATTTAAATCATCAATAAGATGATTGCATCTACAATGGACAAAGGAGATTGCCTGCGACAATGAGAGTCTCGGCCAACCAGGTGAAGGCTGTCAAGGGAGGACTGAGGATTTCGGCAGTCAGAAGGAAGGGTCCATCCCTGCTTCAGCCACACAGCTGCTCCTGGGGGGTCCTTGAAAACTGTCATCAGTGCTCCTGGCCTGCAGCCTGCCCTACAGAGCTCAGACTTGCCCATCTCCAGCGTCATGTGAGCAGTTCCTGTAATAAACCTCATACTATTTACATTCTGTATATCCTGTTGGTCCTGTTTCCCTGAAGGACCCTGTAAGAAGCAAAGATTACTTTAGTTTTCACATAAAGGAAGAAAATATTAATTAATGTAACCTGGCAGCCTACTGCCTCAGTCTCCCACTCCTGGGTTAAGCAGGAATGAAGGAAACCAGCTTAAGCCAGTCCCATAAGCAGTAAAAAAGATGCCCAAGAAAGAGCTAAGTCAATACCAGTTCAGTACTAGATTCCATTCATTATTTAGCGAAGGGGAGCAGGTAAAAACTAAAATGGTTGGAATGTGACGGGGAAAGCGGTTAATCACAAGCTTAGATCTTCTCGGATAGGTTGTAGCCTCTGAAGTATCCAGTCTATGGAGAAACAGAGGAAGGGCTCGCCTGCTAGGCTTCAGGGTATAAATTGTGTCATTCTTCTTTGCTCGGGGCGCCAGCCACGTTTTCTGGTTGTGCACCCCTTCTTGCAAGATATAGAATAAATTCTTTTCTTCTCCACAATCAGATGAGCCTTATTTTCTTCCAGAAGAAGATTTCTTTCTTACAACCCTGACCAGTACACCCCTGGGAAAGGTACCGCTTGCACCTACACCCTCAGGGCCCCTCTTCACAGCCAGCCGGTGATGTTCCTCAGACAGGTGAGAGCCGGGCAGGCTGAGCAAAACTGCTCATCACACCCAGAAGCAAACGCACGCCTCCTCGCTGAGCAGTCCAGGGTTTCATTCCACGCGGTCACCAGCATCAGGCATGCCCAGTCCGTGTGACTGGGCTCAAATGACCACTGACGAAAAGCTTAATAACCCAAGGCCACTGCTTTTCTTCGGGCTCGGTCGCCGTGATATGTTTGAATATTGACTATGCAAGCTCTTCCAGAGCCGTTGTACTTTGCTACGAGTCAATATGCAGACGAGAAGGGAGAGAAATGGCCTTCCAGAGGGCACTGGGGCCAAAGTCACACCAGAAATTGCCCACACCAAGAGCTGAGAGGTGGCCCACATCTCCCCCTTGATGAAAGGGAGCACTGCCTTGCCCTGGCTCCCGGGGACGTGCTGGCCGCCAGCCAGCGTTAGTTCTGGTTCTCGTGATGACCCATGAGGGGGCATCAGCGCGTGTCAGGAGAACCGCTCATCAAGAGCGCTGAGGATAGAGCATGTTCCATTGCCAGGAAACAGTATAATCTCTGGTAGGAAGATGGAGAAACTGAGGCACGGGCCTAAGTGACTTTCCCAAGGTCAGGTGGAAAGTGGTGGAACCTGACTGCAACGCCCGCATGCCTCCTGTTACCCAGCACTTAAACCTTCTGCAGGGCCAGGACCCCTCCTCCCAGCAGGGGACCTCAACCCCTGCCCAAGAGCCGCCGTGTCCAGACTGCTTCAGGACTTTTACACTCCCATCCTTACTCATAATCCCCGGAAGCAAGCGAGTACTGGACCCGCTTTTCAGAAGAGGACGTCCTGGCTAAGAGAGGCCGGGGACGTGCTACAGTCAGGGTGCCTCCGAGTGGGGGAGGGAGGGTGCCGTTCAGGAAGAGCACCTTAGCCTGGCACACTTCGCCATATTGAACTGGAAGTTTCTAAAGCATCCCCAGCTTCCCGAATCTTGCCTTCTGGAATTATGTTCCCAGCATTACCATTTCCAAAAACAGTCTAAGGATAGCTGATGATTTCATGGTTTTCCTAATTTATTTTGCTTTTTTGATCAACTTCTCATAGAGTAAGAGAGGGAGGAACTGGTGAAACAACATGAAGAAAACAAACAACACAGGGAACTTGGAGTCAAGCCTCCTTGTCCTTAAAGCTTAAAGGTCTGGAACTTTAATTGGAATATTTGAAGTAATAATAGCCAAGAACTTTCCAAAATGAATGGTAGACACCAAGCACAGATTCAGAAAACTCAGAGAATACCAAGGTGGATAAATAGAAAACACACACACACACACACAAAAAAAAATACAAAGGAAACACTTAACAATAGCACAGCCAAACTGGAGAAAACCAAAGACAAAACTGAGATGGAAGCAAGAGGTGGGAAAAACAACTTACCTCTGTTATAGAGGATTATGGATAATAATTTCAGCATTTTCCTCAGAAACCATTCCATCAAGAAGAGAGTGGAGTGAAATACCTAAAGTGTCAAAACTATCAAACTAGAAGTTGATATCTAGAAAAAAATATTTTTCAATAATGAAAGAGAAATAAAGACTTTTCCAAGAAAAAGAAAGAAAGGAAAACAGAGAGAATTCATTGTCAGCAGACTTGCCTGCAAGAAATGTTCAAAGAAATTCTTCAAGCAGAAAGAAAATGATAAAGGTCAGAAATTTGGATCTACATAGAAAGGAAGAGTATCAGAAAAGGAATAAATGAAAATAAAGTAAGTTTTCTTATTCTTAATTGAGCTAAAAGGTAATCGTGCATTTAAAGCAATATGCAAATGTATTGGTTGATTTTAGCCTGTGGATAAGTGAGACAAATGACAGGTTGGGAGGGACAAGTTGGGAATACTCAGCTACAAGTCACGTACCCCACACAGGAAGTGATAAAGCATATTTGAAGGTGGGCTTAGATTATTTAAAAATACCTATTTTCAACTCTAGGGCAACCTCTAAACTTTATTAAAAGGAGTATAATTGATATTCCAAGAGGGAAGATAAAATGGGATCCTGTATAGGTAACGGGACTCATTGGGGGTACACAGAGGTGACAGCTATAGCAGTAGATCTAGAAACAATATCTCTCATGAATATAGATGCAAAAATCCTTGACAAAATAGCAAATACATTATAGCAATGTATAAAAAGGATAATAAACAACAACTAAGCAGGGATCACTCCCAGAATATAAGGCTGGTTCAACATTCATAAATCAAACAATAAAAATTTATTACATTAACAGATCAAATAAGAAAAATGGTATGATCATATCAAAAGATGCCAAGAATGCATTTACCAAAATTCAACACCCATTCTTGATTTTTAAAAAAATTTTCAAAAGGCTAAGAACAGAAGAAAATATCCTTAACATAGTAAAGAGAAAATAGAGCAGAAAACCTACAGCTAATATCACATTCAGTGGTGAAAGGCTTAATGCTTTCCCCTAAAACTGGAAACAAAGCAAGGATGTCCTCTTATCACTCCTATTCAACATTGTAGTAGAAGTACTAGCTAGTGAAACAAGACAAGAAAAGAAATAAAAAGGTACATGGATTGGAAAGAAAAATAAAACTGTTTATTTGCAGATGACATGATTGTCTATATAGAAAACTCCAAAGAATTTTAAAAAAACAAAACTCCTCAAACTAATACGGGAGTATATCAAAATCACAGGAAACAAATACAATATACATAAATCAGTGGATTTACTGTATACCAGTAAAGAACAATTGGAATTTGAAATTTAAAAAGCAATACCAGGAAGCAGATGTGGCTCAAGAGTCTGGGCTCCCGACTACCATATGGGAGGTCCAGGGCTTGATTCCCAGGGCCTCCTGGTGAAGGCGAGCTGGCCCGAGTGGAGAGCTGGCTCATGCAAGTGCTGGCCCACGTGGTGAGCTGGCCTGAGTGGAGGACTGGCCCGCACAAGAGTGCTGGCCTGCACAGGAGTGCTGGCCTGTGCAGCAAGCTGGCCCAAGCGGAGAGCTGGTGCAGCAAGATGATGCAACAAAAAGAGAGACAGAGTAGAGACAATAAGAGACACAGCAAACCAGGGCGCTGAGATAGTGCAAGAGATTGAGGCCCTCTCTCCCACTCTGGAAGGTCCCAGGATCAGTTCCTGGTGCTGTCTAAAGAGAAGATAAGCAGACACAGAAGAACAGCAAATGGACACAGAGAGCAGACAAGGGGGGGAGGGGGAAGAAAGAAAGAAAGAAATCTTTAAAAATATATAATAATAAAAAAAGCAATACCATAAACAGTAGCATCCCAGACTTTATGTAGTTATACTTTTGTGTACAGAATCTACATGCAGAAAATTACAAACCTTTGATGAAAGGAATTAACGACAACCTAAATAAAGGGAAAGACAATTAGTCTTCATTGATTGAAAGACTTACTATGGTTAAGATTGAGGCACAGTGGCTAGCCCTATTTCTTTCTTTTTTTTTTAAATTTTTTTATTCATTTTTTTAAAATATTACATTCAAAAAATATGAGGTCCCATTCAAGCCCACCGCCCCCCACCCCACCACTCCCCCCTCAGCAACACTCTCTCCCATCATCATAACACATCCATTGCATTTGGTAAGTATATCTCTGGGCATCACTGCACCTCATGGTCAATGGTCCACATCATAGCCCTTACTCTCCCATGTTCCATCCAGTGGGCCCTGGGAGGATCTACAATATCCGGTAATTGTCCCTGAAGCACCACCCAGGACAACTCAAGGTCCTGAAAACGCCTCCACATCTCATCTCTTCCTCCCATTCCCTGCACCCAGCAGCCACCATGGCCACTTTTTCCACACCAATGCCACATTTTCTCTGTGGACATGGGATTGGTTGTGTCCATTGCACATCTATGTCAAGAGGAGGCTTAGATTCCACATGGATACTGGATGCAGTCCTCATGCTTTCAGTTGTAGGCTCTCTAGGCTCCACGGTGTGGTCGTTAACATTCTTCAACTCCATGTTAGCTGAGTGGAGTAAGTCCAATAAATAAATCAGAGTGTAGGAGTTGAAGTCTGTTGAGGCTCAGGGCCTGGTTATCATATTGTCAGTCCAGAGATTCAAATCCCCTAGATATATCTTAAACCCCAGCACCAACTACAATTCCAGTAAAGTAGCATGAAAGTCTTGTGAAAAGACATCCCATCTGTGTCCAGCTCCATCACGCAGAAACACCAGCTCCAAAGAAGGGCCAACTGACATGGCAGTGAACCCCATCTGCCATGACCATAGAACCTGTGGGTCTCTTTAGCCCTCAAAAGAACCAATACCTGGGGTTGTATCTACTTTATCTGTCTCTGAGACTCTGCTCAGGTGTGTATAAGGGCAATCCTTCTGACACCCTCCAGATTCTTTTTTAGAGACTCATAGCCATATAAACTCATTTCTCCTTTCCATTTCCCCCTTACATTAGGTCAAACAGCATTTTAAACTCCTGTTATTATATGTAGACAGGGATATTCTGCTGGTCCGCGTTGAACCTTTAATTCAAGGTCATTTTCTAGTTGCATCATCAGCTGGTACTTGGTAGTGATCCCTCGGTGCCAGGGAGGCTCATCCCTGGCTGTCATGTCCCATGCTGGGGGGAATGCATTGCATTTACATGCTGAGTTTGGCTTCGAGACTGGCCACATTTGAGTAACATGAAGGCTGTCAGGAGGAAACTCCTAGGCACAGTGCTGCTCTAGGCCTTGTTCTTATTTCAGGCATATAGGCTCACAAGCATAATCATTAGTATCAGGGGCTCACTGTTGGACCCTCATTCCTTCCTGGTCCTTACCGTTGCACCTGGGGGACTGCCGCTGCTCCCCTAGGGACCATGACAGAGCACCGCCGGCCAGGAACCCAGTACCCCACCAGCTGTTGTTTTTAATTGTTGCCACTATGAGTATATCCAAACATTACCATGCACCCTGGACATATGCCCTGTATAACTGCCTGTCAACCATATATCACCTGTCAATAACATCCTATACCAGTATTCCTCCGCTGCCATTGTTGAACCACTCTGTGATCCAAAACTTCCTGAAAAGTGAAGCCCAATATAATGTCAGGATCCCTTACTAGTAAAATGGAATATAGCGATGGGTTTAAAGGTTAGATATAGAATACGTATTGATTTGGGAAAATTCTACATCCTATCTTTTTCTTTTCTTTTTTCCTAATTATTGAGCTTCTCTTCACAAGAGCCTTAGATCACAGTAATTCATATATACAATATGCAGTACTCCCACACATCCACCATAAAACCTTTTCCCTTCCACAGCGATATTCTTATAACTTATTCATATCATATTTACTTAAACTGATGTACAGACTCTGAGACAATAGCTTTCAAACAAGGTGACATCTGTGCTTACATTGTGGTCCATACTTTAGGATATACAGTTTTCTAAATTTTTAGTTATCCTATGCTTTACATTATGGTTTACATTACTAGTCTGTCGTCCCCTATATGTTTTTGGTGTAATATTACATGTTTTATATCCATCCTTGTGTACTCTCACGAAAATCCTCTCTTACCCCCACATTTACCTTGGTTCCATCCATTCCACATCCATTTTCGCCTCCCCTTGGGGCCCACAGCGACAGCCAATCTCCATTTCCCGAGGAGCCACATCCAGAGATATTTGCAACAGTGTTCAGGGCCTGACTTGCTCAAGTGCCCTAATGCCCTGGGAGCCACCCTTTCTCTCGAGAGATACAGTTCCCTCTTTTTTGATCGCATTAGTCCTCCCCAGGATGTGGGTCCACCCCCACTCTCACTACTTGGGTCTCTACCCAATGGTACAACCCACCCTGGCAAAATTAGCATTCAGACATTCCCCAGGAGTCCGTCCCATGTCAGACCATCCCCTCCGAGCATCCTAAACAGATAATCCTCTTAATTATATTTTGGCACTGTTTTCTCAGCATTTTACTCTCAACCAACACCTGACACTCTCCTATGTTCATATGTTGCCCCTCCCTCCCCCCAATTTTTGGGCAATATTACCCATCCGCCCATCCCCAGCCCCCCTCAAACCCGCAAAGCCCCACCCAAAGGCAACCCCTTGCCCCCATTTTATCTCTTCTTTGTGCTCATACTTACCGCCAGCTCATCATAGATTCCACCCCTGCCGACGTCAAATGGATTCGCTAGCCCTATTTCTAAAGCTGACAGGAAATGCTGTGATTTCCACCAATTAACAGGGTTACATTTTGTAAAATGTGAAATCATATCTTAAGATTTCAGTTATTCCCAATTTGATATACAGATTCAACATAATCTCAATCAAAATCACAGCTAGAAATTTTGTAGATATTGATAAACTAATTCTAAAGTATATACAGATTGGCAAAACCCTACAACAACCAATAACAATACTGAAGTACGAAGTTGGAGGACTCACACCATCCAATTTCAAAACTTACTAAAAGCTGCAGTAAATAAAGCAGTAAGGTATTGCTGAAAGAAAAGAGGCACATAGATCAACAAACAAAACAGAGAGCCCAGAAATATAGGCCCACAAAAATATAATCAGCTGATTTTTGACAATGGCATAAAGATAATACAATGGAGAAAGGACAGTCTTTTCAAAAAATCGTGCTGGAACAATTGGATGTCCATAAGCACACACACACAAAAAGAATCTGGACACAATCTTCACACAAAAATTAATTCAAACTGGATCATAGACTTAAATGTAAGTCTATGATCTATGTAAGTAAAATGAAACTATAAAAATTCTAGAAAAAACACAGTATAAATCTACACGACCTTGGGTTTAGAGATGAGTTTTTAGATATAACACCGAAAGCAAGATCCATGAAAAAAAAGAGACCTTGAATTTTATGAAAACTTTTAAAAATGTCTCTGCCAAAGAATGAAAAGACAAGTCACAGTCCGGTAGAAAACATTTGCAAAACACATACCTGATGAAAAAAATGTATATCCCAAATATGCAAAGAATTCTAAAAGCACAACAATAAGAAAAAAAGACAAACCAATACCATCTGAACAGACACCTCCACAAAGAAGATAAACAAATGGAAAATAAGCACTAGGGAAATGCAAAAACAAAAAACAAACAAACAAAAAAAAACCCAGCGAGATATCACAACCCACCTACCCCAATGGCTAAAATCCAAAAAGCGGACACTACCGTTCGCTGGTGAAAACACAGAGCAACTGAACTCTCACTTCTGCAAGTGGGAATGCAAAATTGTCCAGCCACCAGAGAAGACACTGGCAGATTCTTACAAAGCTAACTTTTGTCCTACCCTGTGGTTTACCAATCGTGCCCCTAGGTATTTGCCCAAATGATTTTTAAAAAACTACGTCCTCACAAAGCCCTGCCTGTGGGTGTTTACAGCAGCCTCATTCATAAGTGCCAAAACCTGGGGGTAACCAAGATGCCCTTCAACAGGCAAGTGGATACTCAAACTTGGCCCACGCGCCCGATGGAAAGAACTATCGAGTCATGCAAGCCTGGAAGAACCTTAAACGCACGCTGCTAAGCCAAAGATGCCTTTCTGAAAAGATGACGTCACGTGTAATTCCATTTGTATAAAATTCTGGAAAAGGCAAACGACAAAAGTGGTGAGCCATCCGTGCTTGCCAGGAGTTAGGGAGAGGGGAGGGCCGTCCGGGTGACGTGCAGGGTGTCTGTTCTTGTGGTCAGACTATTCTGTAAGCACTGGCCTGGCTGCCAGCCTTGGGGGCACCCTCTCCCAAGGTCCCAGGGTACCCCTTGCCCAGGAGGCTGCATGGGGGGTGCAGGCAAACCCTGCTGCCACCTTGGGAAACGACGCAAGGCACTGAGCTTCCTGCTGGGAGAAGAGGCCAAGCTGGACTCGGGGGCCAAGGAAAGGCAAAAAAAAGTGGGATTTTTTTACGGAAAAAGTTAAAGGTTTTCTGGTTATAAAAGTTAGACCCATTCATCCTATAAAGAAAATAGGAAAACAAAACGTAAAGAAGAAAACAAAGAAAAGAGGAAAATAAAGAAAATACCCATCACGTAATAACGCAGTGGTTTTTATTTTACTTTAAAAAGCAGTTCTCAAATCCCGCACAATTCTACATTCTCCTTGTGAGCAGCCGCAGGGCAAAGGACCGGAGCGCAGGTGCCCTGAGTCCCGGGGCGGTGGAGTGGCGTGAGAACGTTTTGCACCCGGGGCACGCCTGGCTGGAGGCCAGCGTCGCAGTGAATGGCCTGCTCGGGCGGCTTCTCCCCGTCCGGGCGCTGCCTGGGCAGAGGCCAGTTCCCAGGACGACGGTGGTTATTTACACCCTCGAGGAGGTCTCCAGCCGGCCCTCAGCATTCCGCTGGCATCGCCTCCGGGCATGGAGAGCATCCTAGGGAGGGGCGCCCGGGCAGCCCGCGGGCTACAAGGACCCGAGTCCCCAACCCCGCGGGGGTCTCAGGCTTCGTGTCCCACCGCGTGGAGGAAGGGGTCGGCCCCCCCAACGGCTGGAAGGTGGGGTGGCACCCTGGGGGTGGAGCGTGCCGTCAGACCCAAGCAGCCGGGGCACGAGCGTGGCCAGTCTTTATCCAGGGCTCCGGCCACCCAGGGAGCCCTCCCTTGTGCCGAGTGCCGTGTTGGGGACAGGATGCGCCCGGGTGGCACGCCCCCTGCTTTGGAAAGCAAAGGTGAAAACCAAACACGCAGCGCCGGGTACCGCACGGCGGCCTTTCTCGGGGCAGCCGTCTCCACGCGGTGCTGGCCACACCACAGTCGGCCCACGGGGGACATCTGGGGTTCGGGCGGTCTCCAGGATGTGCCCAAGTGCCCTCGGTGGGGAGCGCAGATCCTGCCGTCAGCGGGGGTGCTTAGGGTGGGGAGGGGTGGCATGGCCCCGGGGGAACTTGGGGTCACTATTGAGTGTCACGACCGGGGGTGCTGATTTCAGCTAACGAGGAGAGGCCGGGAGGCCGCTGGCCATCGCGCAGGAGAAGGGCCCCGCGGCTGGCAGCCCCCGCTGGAGCTCATGACGACGCAGCCCTGTTTGGTAGCCTCCTTTAGAGGCCTGAGGCCTGGTGGTTAGCGCTGAACAAGGAGCAAGGCTTTCCAAGGGCGGGCAGCGGGGCTTGGCAAGCGCGGCACGGGCACTCTCGCCCGGCTACCTGCAGCCAGGGGGATCTGGAGCGGCCATGCCCGACCTTGCCCAGGGAAGCCGCCCTCTGTGATCCAGGGCCCAGCTTTCCGGCCTTGCTGGTGGTAGGAGCAGTTCCCCCAGGAGAGCCCCGGCGGTGTCTGGAAGGAGCCCGGGGTCCCCACTACACCAAGAAGGGCAAGCGATTTCCAAAATTAGCCACCACTGGTATTAACTTTTTTTAAAAGATTTATTTTATTTCTCTCCCCTTCCCTCCCTGTTGTCTGGTCTCTGTGTCCATTCACTGTGTGTTCTTCTGAGTCCACTTGCATTATCAGGCAGCACCAAGAAATTGCGTCTCTTTTTGTTGTGTTGTCTTGCTCAGTCAGCTCTCCGTGTGTGCGGCGCCACTCCAGGGCAGGGTGCATTTTTTTCACTCAGGGCGGCTCTCCTTGTGGGGCGCACTCCTTGTGCGTGGAGCTTCCCTACGCGGGGGGCACCCCTGCCTGGCACGGCACTCTCTGCTCACATCAGCACTGCACATGGGCCAGCTCCACACGGGTCAGGAGGCCCTGGGGATTGAACCCTGGACCCTCCACATGGTAGGCGGACGCTCTAGCAGTTGAGCCACATCCGCGTCTCCTACAGGTATTAACAGTTAATATCAGTTAACACTGGTATTGACTGTGGAGTCAAAACATTGTTACAGCAGGAAGAAAAGAGTTGTTTTATGGTGGAACCTTCTCTGCAAATTTGGACAACGATCCTAAATGTGACCTGATGCAGATGGGTTCCTGTTTTAAACACGTGCACACTAAACCCTAACACTCGTCTCACCTTGGCTTTTCACCAAGCACCAGCTTCCACCTAAAGCTGGCAGACCAGTGTCCCATCCCACAGACAAGCAGACTGAGGCCTGGGGACCAGAGCAGACTCTGGGCACCTTTGTGTGGCAAGAGGCACAGACCTCCACGCGCACTGCTCCAAACAAACTGGTTCTGGGGCCGGAGGCGCGGGCCAGGGCAGCGGCGTCACCTGCGCTCTGTCTGCTTCTCTGGGATTCCCTGGGCCCTGCCCTGCCCTGCTTCTCAGCTTTGTCCTTGAGCCACGACCTTCCCGCCTGGGCACAAGACAGCAGCCGGGGCTTCCGTGCTGTCCCTTATGTCCAGTCGCCCAGGGCTTCCGCCTGGCCTGATGCTCGGCCACCACATCTTAGAACGCTTCCTCGTTCGTCCTTGAGCTTGTGTGTAGTAAGTGGAGTCGGTTGGGACGATGGGTGTGCCTGTGAGCAGAGGCGAGAGCGCGCCGCGTGTCCCCGTGCTGTGCTCTCCTTTTCTGGGATAGCGTTGGCGATGCCCCATGAGCACAGGGTTCCAGGGGACCCACAGCGCCTCCGAGCTCAGCAAAACTCAAGGTGAGTACCAGTAAGCATGTTACTTCTAAAACTGAGTAAGCCAAGTGCAGGCGGCCCTAAGAGGCTGCGCCTGCTGTTAGATCCAGAGCTTGCTTCTGTCACAGAAAGAAGACGCTGTTCTGAGAAGGACAAACCCCCGAGGGACCTGTTGGGTCCTTTCTTCCTTGCATGAGCAGAGCACTCAAGTTAAAAATTACAGCACAGAGGGAAGCGGACTTGGCCCAATGAATATGGTGTCTGCCCACCACATGGGAGGTCCAGGGTTCAAGCCCAGGGCCTCCTGACCCGTGTGATGAGCTGGCCCATGTGTCGTGCTGATGTGTGCAGAGAGTGCCATGCCACGCAGGGGTGACTGCCACGCAGGGGAGCCCCACGCACAAGGAGTGCACCCTGTAAGGAGAGCCACCCAGGGCGAAAAAAGTGCAGCCTGCCCAGGAGTGGTGCTGCACACACAGAGCGCTGACACAGCAAGATGATGCAGCAAAAAGAGACACAGATTCCCAGTGCCACTGACAAGAATACAAGTGGACACAGAAGAACACACAGTGAATGGACACAGAGCACGGATGACTAGGGGGGAAGGGGAAAGAAAGAAATAAATTTCAAAAGATTTTTTAAAAATTATGGCATAGCAGGAAAGGAAAAGAGAGGGCAGCCCCAGTGTCTGCCTCTGACCTTCGTTCCTGACTCATCAGTGAGCTGAGGGACAGAGCAGTGGGAAATGTGTCTGTCAGGAAGTGACATGAAAACGGGGGCCTTTGTTTTAAGCAGCCTTTCCCCTGTTCTGGAAAGAACAGGATTCACATGCACGTGTGAGCAACAAAATACCAACTCTGTCATTTCGGTGATTGCACACACGAGTTAAATTTGCATTTAAAACTGGCACTGTGCAATATAAAGATGAACAGCAAAAAAGGCACATGAGTAGTTGAAACTTTTAATTCTTCGTTGCTTAGAACAGGCTTAAGCAGCAAGTGGAGAACATCATGACATGTCAAGAGAGACCAGGAAAAACAAGGAAAAGCTTTATCCATTAGCGTTAGCACTTTAGTGGCACCTTCTTCCTTGTCTTGGAACAACAGGCTCCACACTTCCGCTTTTTACCGGCCAGTGGGAGGAGCCAATCACGAAGCCGCAGCCTTCTCCCCACCCACTAGCGACACCTGGGTCCACTCTGATTGGGTCTCCACCAGACCAATGCTACAAGAGAGGGGATGCCAGTGTGCTGATTGGCTTAGGCCCAAGTCACATGCCCATCCCTGACCAACCACAGTGGCAGTCCCCAGCAGGGCCATCCCTTGGGGGTCTCCCTTGCTTTCCCTGAGAACACCTGGCTGCAGTTAGAAAGAGGGCAGATGAGAACGGGAGCTGGGTGGACCGCCAGCCAAGAGCCACTGGGCGCCTCTCCTAGCACGTGTGCTGCCTTTGAGAATGGAGCATGATTTAAATTAGATATACGTGTAATTATTTTCTTGCTCCCCATCTCGCCGGCAAGGCTTTCAGCTCTGGGAAGGCAGGGATGAGCGTGTGCTGCTCAGGGCAGGGTCCATGGGGCGGGGCGGGGCACCTGGTGAGCAGGAAGCATTCCTTCTCTACTTACTGAACATGGAAAGACCAAGAGAGGGTAAGACACTGGTAGGCCGTCCCACTGAGGGCTGACCCAGGTCTTCCGATGAGCACCCAGTGTGATTTCTTTGTGACCCCGCTTCCCTCAACGGGCACTGGGCTTCAGCTGCAATGGAACCTCCAAGCCCTACTCTCCCCTTGGCCTTCAGAGTTACTTGGCCTCTTTCTGTCGACAGGGGCACAGCTGACTCACAGTAATGGACTTGATGGCAGAGTGTGGCCTGATCATGGGTCTGTATTCAACCATGGGTTTTCCTTCTAGATGCTTCTACCAATAGTCTTATTCTTGCTCCCAAATAAGTGTCCCGGGTCTCCATTTCAACGATGTCAATTTATCTGACTTGGGGATGGGTTGGTGTTGGGAGGAAGTATACAAAGCTTGGATTCCCCCGGGAGATGCATTGAACCCTACTAAAATCGACTCTGTGGCAGAAAGGCACCCCAAGGCTGTTGTTGAATAAAGGCCAATATGTTTGGTAAACACCAAATAATTAAACACCGGAATAATGCTGCTTCTGAAATTAGCCAATGATGATCAAAAATTACTCCTTTGCCAACTAAAATGGGCCAGCGCAAAGGCAGAAGAGGGCTGATTTCCAGCAAATAGTTCATTAACCAGAGCGAGAGGTGGGGGAGTAGTTCCCATGTGAGTCCCAGCCCGGATTATGGTGCAGGTGCATCACGAGAGGCTCTGCAGCCCCAGGTGGGCAGAGGGAGGAAGAGGCCCCGCCCCTCCCGCTCCGGGTGGGCTGCTTTGGGGCTATGGCACCCTGGACAGGTAGGGCAGGGTCTGACCTCTGTGCTCCCCCACTCAGCACGGAGCCCTGCAAAGATGTCCCAAGGCCACTGACCACAAGGTCAAAGGTCTTCCAGCTGCTCTGCCACTAAAGCCGATGACCAGGCACTGGGCACTGGTTATATGAAAACTGTACGTGTGAGGGTCGTGGACGTGGCTCGAGTGACTGAGCTCCGCCTACCACATGGGAGGTTCGGGTTCTGTTCCCGGTGCCTCCTGGAGAAGACGAGCAAGACACGGAGCTGGTGGGACAGGCAGGCACGGTGAGCTGGCAAAACAAGATGATGCAACGAAGAGACACAAAGAATAAAGACAACGAGAGACACAACAAAGCAGGGAGCTGAGGTGACTCAAGCGATTGAGCTCCTCTCTCCCACATGGAAGGTCCCAGGTTCCGTTCCTGGAGCCTCCTAAAGAGAAGATCAGCACACAGCAAATGGACATAGACAGCAGCAAGCACAAAACAATGAGGGGGGCAGGAATAAAGAAATAAACTAAATCTTAAAAAAAAACCCCTAAAAGCTGTACTTGTGAATTAAACTCTGGTCTGTTTAAACACGAGGCCACCATAAATCTGCAGAAGATTCTAGTGGGGTGGCAGGGTGGGTACAAACGTGGAATCTGGGGTAGAGAAACCCCACAGAGGAGGACCTGGGCTTGGGGACGGGTCATGGGTTGCAGGGGTCCCGTCTCACTGCCTTGTGGGTGCCACCCCCCTGAGGGTGTCTTCTGAGTACTGTCGGGCTGCAAACCCCGAGCCCACCCAATCACTCCCTCGACCACATCCAGAAGGAACCGACGGTGGCTTCAAAACATGTCTGTAATGTTTGCAACACGCCTTCCCATCAAAACTTGGAGTCTAATTTCCATTCTCTTGAGGAACAGCTGGTCTTGGAGACCGCCCAGGCAGTAGAAGGCGGTGGACGTGGCGCTGCTTGGCTGCCGAGGCTGGAACGGGAAGGCCACTGGACCTTGGGCTGGCTCCTCCTCTTGCTCGTTTTTGGGAAGAAGCCCAGGCCACGTGGAGAAGACCACCATGGGGTCTGGCCATGGGTCCGGGGGTGGGTTGACCTGTGCCCCTGGTCCCAGGGCTGTGGATCATTTGTGAACGGAATCTTCGAAGAGCCTGGTTAGATGAGGCCGAAGGGAAAGAGGGCGCGTGGATTCTCAAAGCAGAGGACACCGTGCCCGAGACACGGAGCAGGAGGCAGCAAGCAAGGGGCAGCTGCAGGGCGCCACAGCGTTCCCAGGCAGCACGACCTGCCGACGCCCTGAGCTTGGACTTCCGGCCTCCAAAGCTGAGAGGCAGTGACTTCCAGGCGTTTGGGCCGCCCACTGGGTGGCGTCTGTCACGGCAGCCCTGGCAAGCCAAGACGAGCGCCAGCTGAGGTCGCCGCCAGCAGACGTCGCCCACCAGCTGCCCTCCATCGGACGTCACCCACGAGAGGGGCCCCTGCTGAGCCCCGCCGGCCCGGAAGCATGAACGAGGAAAAGAAATACTCGGATCTGGGCTGGTTTGTAACCGAGCAACAATTCCTGGAGCAAGGACAGGGTTCCAAGGTGAAGTGCGCGACCCGGGGGGCCCAGCTGCAGCCTTGGGGTGGGGAGGGCAGGTGCATGGCAGGAGGGGGCCCCGTATCTCTTACTGCGTGGTTGCTGGTGAGTGCTGAGGGGGCTGCCTTCTGCTTTCACACTTACCCCACAGTGTCTCTTCCTAAGCATCGCGCCAACATGTGACCTTCAAAGGAGACCTTCAAAGGACTTGAAAAGGAGTCACATTAAAAAAATAAAAGCCTGTGGTCACCGGCCAAGCCATGCCGGCCCGTGGGAGGGGTCTCTGCCAGAACAGGCCTCCTTCCAGCACCGCCACCCTCTTGGCTGTTTTTCCTTCTGCACATAAAAGCCACGGCAAGGTCTTTTTTCCAAGCGTCAGCGCGTAAAGCTGCACAGGCTCTGTACAAAAGTTCGGGTTACTAAGAGCCGCCCGGCTCCTCACTTCCCGGGAGCCGTGGGGAGAGGCTGTTTGGCTGTCTCCTTCCGGGGGGGTCCTGCCAGCCCAGGCCCCCCTTCCCTTCTCCCTGGACGGCTTCAGACTCTCAGGGCGGCGCTCTGCGTCGTTTCAGATCCCGAGGAGCGAAGCCGAGCCCTGGGACGGCGCTTCTGGGCCCCCTTTCCTGTCGCTGTGCTGTCCTTCGCCTCCTGCTCTCAGTGAGGGAAGAATTTCTGGCTGAGCCTCGGGCCGCGCTCCTGCTTGAGGCTGCGGGTTAGTGCATGCTGGGGTCAGCCCTGCAGGGAGAAAAGCCAGCCTCCCCCTCAAGGTGCCCCTTGGCTGTCCACAGTGGCCTGCAGGTCCCTCACCCGGGAGGTGGCCTCGTCTGACCCCGAGTGGCGTCCAGGGACCACACGCCGGCGGTACAGAGCTACAGAACTCCAGCGTCTGGAGCCCTGGAGAACCGACGTCTGAGATCAAGATGCTGGGGGTTGGCGCCTCCGGGAAGCCCTTGGGACACGCCTTTTCCTGCCCCTCTCGGGGCTTCTGGTGTTTTCCGGCCATCCCAGAACCTGCCTGGCTAGTAGCTGCATCATGCCAAGCTCTGTCCCCGCCATCACATGACTCTCTCCGCGTGGCTCAGTGTCCTCTTCGAATGCAGGGTGTCTTGGGAGCCTTAGTTATGCCCGCGATGGCCCTGTTTTCAGCTAAGAGCAGTTCCACGGGCCCGGGGCGGGGGGCAGTCTCCCCGATGGACAAGGACACAGTCCAGCCCCTGCTGCGCGCTGCGTGCATTTCCGCCGCCCCGCCCGCTTCCCCGCCCGCTTTTTGAATTTATGCAAGAATTCATACTAAGGGGTGGGTTCTTGATTATCGTTTAACAAAGAGAGGTTCACATTTTAACTGCTTTATCAAAGGAATTCAGTCCATTTCTAGAATGTCAGCTCATCTTGTGCATTCCGGTTTCCCGGCCCACAAACCTTAGGTTTGGATTTTATCGAGGCCGCCCTGTAGCGGCTGCGGGCACAGCCTTGCTTCTCTGCACACTCAGACTTTTGTGAAAGAGAGAAGCGTGCACGACCGCAGGAGTTAGAGCCCACTGTGCTGCATTTACTGAGCATCTTACTGTGTCCGACTAGGGGCAAGAGCTTGAGGGTTTGGAAAAGAATTAAGCCAGGCCCTGTCCCAAAGCCCTTCCAGGCTTCCCGGGGCCACTGTGTCCTCTGAAACTCCGACAAGGCCAGGGTGCATGGCTGCTCCCAGGACCCCTCCTCATAGCCAGCTTGAGGAGTTTTGGCTTCTTGTGCCTACGGCTTTGAGTGGTGCTGGCTGGGAGGTCTTGGTCCCCAAGGTGAAGAGGTGTCCCCCGGGGACCACCAAAGTTTCCGCTGAATTGGAAGACGAGCCGCCGCCTGGCTGCTTTGGGCTCCGCAGGCCACCAAACCACAGGCAGAGGAGTGGCCACTGCACCGGATGGAGCACTGACCAGATGAGCAGGGAGATTTGGGTGCTGCTAGGCAGGGCAGACTATTTCCAGAACCCAAAGGGTTTTGTGGTATGCCTCACGGTTCCTCCATAACCAATAGTACAGGCTGTTGAGAAGTCAGACTTTTGGGGATGGAATTTTGGGTCACCTCACAAAATAAAGCACCCCAACAGCGGAGGTCAAAGAAAACATGAAATGGGCAGTGGAAGTGGCCCTCGTGACCAGCTGCAGGAGCTACAGAAACAAGGACTGTGGGAGAGACGCTGATTTTCTTCTTTGCTTGTTATTGTCATGTGCAAATGTGCCTGTTGTGACGGTCAATTTCAGGTGTCCGCTGGGCTAGATGGTGTCCAGTTGTTTGGTCAAGCAAGCACTGGCCTGACTTACTGGAGGGTATTTCATGGATGGACCTAGCCTTAGTCAGCCGGTTACGTCTATGGTTTATCACGTTTACAATCAACAAAGGAGTTTGTCTCCAGCAAGGGAGGCCTTAAAGGGAGAACTGAGGATGTAAGCAGTCAGAAAGAATTTCTCTCTCTACTTCAGGACTTCAATGTCAACTTCTTCGAGCTTCCAAACTACGTCCTGCCCTAAGGAATTCAGACTTGCCCATCCCCCTGATCACATGAGCCAATTGCTATAATAAATCTCTTAATAGTTGCATGTATAGGCTTATGTCTACATATACATATATATGTGTATATAATATGTTGCAGATATGTATATATATCTATATACACAAACATACATATCTCCAGTAGGTTCCGTTTCTCTGGAGAACCCTGATTAAGGCAAATACTTATATAGTCATATGTGCAGGATTATATTTTCTTTCTTTCTCTTCTCATAATTGAAACACTTTTTGTTAACAATAAACTCCATGATTTTGTCTTTAGACAATAGATCATTCCAATGGGCCTGTGTGGCAGGTGGAATAATGTCATCCTCCCCAAAAGACATCCGTAGCCCGATCCCCAGAACCTGTGCATATGTGGCCATACACGGCAAAAGGGACTTCACAGATATGATTAAGTTAAGGATCTTGAGAAGGGGAGATGAGCCTGGGTTATCCAGAGGAGCCAACTTAATCACAGGAGTCCTTATAATCAGAGAAGCTTTCCCAGATGGGGTCAGAGAGAGAAGTGACAACAAAAGCAGGGCCAGGGAGATGCTTCCAAGCAGCTGAAGCATGGAGGAGGGCCCGTGAGCTGAGGGATGCAGACAGATGCTGGACACTTGGAAAGGCAAGGAAACAGACCTTACCCTGGAGCCTGCAGAAGTGTGGCCCCGGTGACACTGTGATTTTAGCCCAGCGAGACCTGTGCAGGCTTTTGGCTCATTAGAACTGTAAGACATTGGTTTGATACAGGAGCTGGAGAGAACTACTACGCTCTCAGGATGAGCGCATTGGATGGCTGAGTCCAAGGCAGTTGTCCTACATCATGGCCCTTCCCATGGTGAGGGCAACTCTTTCTTCTCGTATTGTGTCCTCTCTCCCTAGATTAGGATCTTGGAAGTACATCACAGTTGTGATTAAAATATGTGTCAAAGGCAGGTACAGCCAGCCACACATGTCTACATGCAAGAAATCTTGGTACTACCCATGTTGATGCTGGGGTGGTGTGTCCTCCTACACAGAAAACAGAATCAAGAGGATGGAGGGATGGTAAAAGGTGGATGGGTGGATGGGATGGATGAATGGATGGATGGGTGAGTGAATGGATGGGTGGATGGATGGATGGAGGGAGGGAGGGAGGAAGGGATGGATGGATAGATGAAGAAGATTTATTTTAAGGAATTGGCTCACACAGTTGTGAGGATTGGCAAGCTGAAATCTGTAGGGCAGACTGGCAGCCTGGAAGCTCAGACTGGTGCTGCCGCTGCACTCTTAGGCATAATTTCTTCTTCTCTTCCAGGAAACCTCAGTTTGCTGTTATAGACTTTCACCTGATTGGATGAGGCCCACCCACATTATTGAAGATAATGTCAATAAAGTCAACTGACTGGAGATGTTAACCACATCTATAAAAAACCTTCCCAACCCTTGGATCTGTGTTTGAGTGAATGACTGGGTATGATAGCCCAGTCGTGTTGACCCATGGGACCAACCATTACACATGGTAACTTAGCATTTATGTCCAGGGAAATGGTTCCCAGTCTTGAAAATATTTAGCAGGTAATTAGCAAAAGGAGTGTTGTTTCTCCATGCCTCTGTTTGTCCGGGAGACTGCAATCAGATCCACTGGGCTATCGTCCACCGTGACTAGCAGTCCCCGCTGCTGTCCCTGGATGCTGAACACCAGCCAACGCTTTTCAGTTGAAGGAACAACCGGGCTGAGACGAGCATTTGAAGAGCACTTGGAGTCTCAGCCTTGCGGCTCTACCAAAATAATAAAAGTAACACCAGGAAACTGGGGGTGGGGTCAGAGAGGGCCAAGTCCCCTTGCCAGAGCGCCCCAGCCCCCGAGCTCCCTTCCTTGGCTGCTTTCCGAGGGCTAAATGCCAAACTCACAGGGCGGCTCAGCAGGGACAGAAAATGGCTATTTGGGAAGACGGTGGTTCCTGGGACCTGCCTTCACCGCTCAAATGCTCCTTTTGCTTTGTGTGTGCTTGTGGTTAAAAGCAACCAATTGGATTTACTCCCGTTGAAGTGACAGTTCTTTAAGGCAAACCCACAAAGGAAAAAGTCAACCCAAACAGGCAACTCACACTAGAGAAAATGCAAAGGACAAGCACATCAGTGAAGAGCCGCTCAGACCCACTAGGAGTCAGGAGATGCCAAATCGAGCACGGAGAGGCCCTGCAAGTCCATCGGGTCTGCGCCGGTTAGAGAGCTGCCCGGTGCCAGGTGCTGGCGAGATGCTGGAGAGGCAGGAGCCCTGCAGCGTGGTGTGGTGGGCACGCAGATGCACAGCATCCGCCCCGGGAGGAAAGGTCCCCCCAGCCCTGCCGGGGGAAGCAGGAGGCGCGGCAGCCCGGGCATCCTGCAGCCAGTGTCTGGGTTAGTAAAACATCAAGAAACCGCGCATGCAAACTCACGCAGACTCACTCAACAAATCAGAGGCCATGTGGGGGGAGTCTGGAAACAGCCTTTGGTGAAAAAATAAGAAAGAGAATGTGAGCCACCGCACAACAGAATTTGCGTCAATCTGAAGCACTACTCACCACAAAGTCACACTGTGTTTTGCAAGGACACATGCAACTCAGGTGCATGCTTTCAGGAGATGCCAGTGGGAAGAGGGGAGCTAACAGGGCTGTGCCCAGGGCTGTGGATGAGTAGGGGGAGGCTCACTGCACAACCAGGCCCCCAGGACACAAGAACATTCCAGAGGCAACCCGCGGGGTCCAACGATGGGGGGGGACTGCTCAAGGCCTGGGGGTGTGGACCCATCCAGGCAGAGCATCTCTTCCCTGGGCAGTCACGAGGCCTCTATCTATCAGCTCCGTCAGTTCCTATCAGTATCTATCATATCTATCAGTTCCCATCAGCTCCCAGCAGTTCCAGTCAGTATCTATCATATCTATCAGTTTCAGTTCCTATCAGTGCCTGTCAAGATCAGTTCCTATCAGTAATCAGTATCTATCAACAGCTTTCTGTTCCTCTCAGTATCTATCAATAGCAATCAGTTCCCAGCAGTTCCTATCGCAGGACTCAATATCTATTGGCTCCCAGCAGTTCCTCTCAGTATCTATCAGTGTCACCAGTTTACTACTTTGTCTCTGTTTATTTCCGGAGCTACCTTCAGGGCTCCTGAAGGAGGGGGCAGGACCTATATCTTACTCTTCTCAGGAGCCCTGGACTCATAATGTGTAAGTGTGAGGGAGGCACCTGCCACCTGTGCCTACCTAGAACCCCTTCACCAGCACCCCAGATCTTCCTAGAAAATCACACGACCCCACTCTCCGTATACAACATTCTGGTGGAGCTGACCTTTCCCAGCTGGGCCTAACTGAACATCCTAACACCTCAGCTGGGAATGGTTCCAGGCCAGTCCAGTGAGCCTCAAGCACAGGACTCTTGCTGAAAGGACTGGCCAAGAGAGGTGCTCCTTCCCCCGGGTTCCCAAGGGGGCTGTATCAGCCAGCCTGCATCAAGCTGTGCTGCGTAACTAATAGCCCCAGCATCTCGGTGGTTTACAAAGGTACATTTCTTACTCACACTCCTGTCCACGGCAGATGGGCTGTAGCTCAGCTCCACGCCATCTTCATTTCTGGAGGGGCAGTTCCCTCCTTCTCCGTGGATCTTGGGACACACGGAGCTCATGGCCGAGGAAAGAGCGATGGCGGGACTGCACAGCAGCTCCTAAAGCTCCTGCTGAGAAATCGCGCACGTCACGTCACTAGTATTTCCTTGACCCAAACCAGTCAGTGGCCAAGCCTGGTGCCCGTGGGCTGGGGCAATGAAAGCTTCCAGCAGAGAGGCGAGTGGAGCGGGCAGCCGAGATTTTGACAAGAACCTCATCTATTTGCATAAACTGACATTACGGGAGGAAGCCTTCGTCATGTGAGCCCATCAGACAGAAGCAGAAGCTAGAGAGGGCAAGAGGGCCGAGGCCTTTTGACACAGTCCAAACGCCGTGGTCTGGCTGTGCCTCATCCCTCTTTGAATTTCCCAGACTCAGGAGTCAATACGTTATTCTTTTTTGTGTCAAGTCAATCGAGGTGTGGTCTCTTTGCAGGAACCCAAACGGTCCCGTGTCATGAAAGGGTCCACAGCTCTTTCCCCCGCAGCGAGGCACAGCCCCTGCGTGGAGCCGTGGAGATTTCCACTTTATTTGGAAGAGGACGTTGAAGACATTTACTGGCCCTGCCGGTTCCAGGGAGGAGCAGGGCCTGGCTGCCGGCCACCTGTCCAGCCTGGCCCGGGCGCTGGGGACAGAGAGAGGAGCAAGACGTGGTCCTGCCACGAGGGTCCCCCGCGCAGTGGGTCAACAAGGACAGGGCCGAGGGGTGCAGGGGAGGGGGCGTGGCTCCAGGCCCGGGCTGCGGTGCACGCAGCCGGGTGGGGGGGGGTCACAGGTGGGAGCTGGGGCGGAGGCAGGTGCTCTTGCTGGGCAGACCCCAGAAAGCCCCCAGGGCGTGGGGACCTCTGGGGTCTGGGACGGGCTGCCGTGGGAGGAGGACGTCTGCTCGGCAGCCTCTGCCGCTTGCCGTGGTGTAAACACTCCTCCCTCGGGCATTTTCCGGTTGTCAGGGCCACCGCCCTGCGCGTGGACGAGGGAGGACGCACACGCGGCTGGCACCCCCGGCTGGTGCCAGGCGCCCCCCACGCGTCGCAGCCCGGGCGCCCTCCCCGGGTTCCCACGGCCCGGCCTCCTTCCTCTCTCCGCTCCCAGGCTCCGGGCATTCCTGAGCGGAGGCCGCGTCCGGTGGGGTCCTTCTCACGGATGCCGCCCGGCCTCGGGAACAATCCTGCCCTCTGTTGTATCGCCAGATAAGCAAGCCAGCCTCCGGGACGCACCTTCCTCTTCCTCGTTCTTACCCACCCCCAGCCCCGGCAACCGACCCAACCAGCCGGGCCTGTTCGCAGCTCGGGAAGCCGGCGCCCGTCCGCCCCAGGGGCGCCTCCCCCCAAACGGGGGCTTCTTCGCTGCTCACAGACCAAGGGAGGCACCCAGAAGCCGCCACCGCCCGTGCCCCCGGCGGCTGGCGGCTCAGCCTGCATGCCGGCGGCAGAAAATTGCTTAAGGACGCCGTTCCGTCCAGCCTTCACTGAGCAGGTTTACTCGGCTGGCACCAGTCGAGGACGTCCCGTGGGCCAGGCAGTGACCTTGGCACGGAGGATACAAAAATGACCAAGGAAGGGCTCCCCTCGCAGTGCTCAGGGCCACGCAGCACGGTCTGCTGGGGTGGGAGGAAGGCTGGGTGCCATCGAGCCCCAGGGACCGGGTGGAACCCAGCCTTGCAGCACTGATGGAGCCCACCCGGAGGGGACACTGTCCAAGAAGACCTCTGAGCACCCACTGGGCTGGAGGCGCCCAGAGAGGAAGGGAACAGTTTTCTCAGCAAGGGCACACCAGAGGCGAGGTCAGGGGCACTGGGACGCATTGTTCCCCCAGAACACAGAGCGCAAGGAGCGCCGTGAGCGGGAGGCGAGAGCACAGAGGCAGCACTGAGTTACGCCCCCGTGAGAAACTTGGGTTCTGTTCTGCAGACAGTGAAGGGTCCTCAAGTCCACAAGGTGTGGTGAGAGGTGAGGGAAACGACCCCATGTTCCTAGTGGACCACTGTGCTGGGGGAATCCCAGAGCCCTCTGGCGTCCGCCCCCTCCCTGGCCGTCTGCTCCGAGATGGGCCGGGGCACCGCCAACACGAGGGGAAAGAGTTGGAATCCGGGAGCCCGGAAGCTGCCTCTCCCTTGGCTCTGCCGCGGCTGCAGCTGCCAGGACCCGGGTCGGCGGCCTTGAGCTGGCTGTCGTGAGGGCTCAGGAGCCAGCCCGGCCTTTCCCAGGGACAGGATTCCAGAAGTTCCTGGAACTCGGCGTCCACAGAGGTGGTGTGTTCTGGCTGCCCAGGTGATTCTCTCCTTCTCACCAGTGGCCGCAGGTGAACAAAGAGCTGATTGAGGATTCTTAATTCCTGTTTCCTAAGCCGCTCTCACGTTTATCTCCCCCACGGTGCAAGTGAATCAAAGCGAGAGGCGCCCAGCAGGGATAATGCCAAGATTACTAGGTCGTGAGCTAAATTGCAAGAATGCGCACCGTTAGTAATTCTCAAAACAGCTTTTCCAGGCGTGCCGCTCGCCCGAGGGTGGCCTGGGAGAGGTGGGCTGCTCTTTAGGAATGGCAAGGGTCTTCAGTGTTCTGAGCTGACACCCCGTGAACGCTGCCCTTGGCCAAAAAAAAAAAAAAGGAGGAAAAAAGAATGTGGGCTTGGACTTTTTTGGGGAGGATTTTTATTTATTTTTATTTTTTATTTTTCTCTTTTTTTATTTTATTTTATTTATTTATTTTTTTTAAATTACATTAAAAAAATATGAGGTACCATTCAACCCCACCGCCCCCACCCCCCACTCCCCCCACAGCAACACTCTCTCCCATCATCATGACACATCCATTACACCTGGTAAGTACATCTCTGAGCATCGCTGCACCCCATAGTCAATGGTCCACTTCATAGCCCACACTCTCCCATGTTCCATCCAGTGGGCCCTGGGGGGTTCTACAATGTCCCGTAGTTGTCCGTGAAGCAGGGGGGGATTTTTAAATAAATCATATCTGAGTTATATTTCCTGATGGGGTCAGGCTAAAAGTCTGGCCTCAAGGTCATCCCAAGGTCCTTGCTCCCTGAGGGACGGTGCCCTGTAGCCGGTCTGCCCAGCGTTTCTTCCCACGTTCCCCCGTGCCATCTCCCCCTGACCCACGGGGCTGGCTCCATCACCTGAAAATCCAGGGTTCGTTTTCCCTTGTTCCTTTGGATTTCTGAGGACTTCAGCCCAGTTAAAACACCTTGTCCGTGGGTGACTCTATCAAGTGCTTCAGCTGGGAGCCAGGCGTACCACACCGAGGAGAGCCGGAGCAGCCGGGAGTTTAGAGGAAGCAGGTCTGTGAGTTACGCCATGATCCTTTCATCTACGTCGAGTCTGGCTCCATCCTGGACCTCGTTTAAGGCTAAATGACTCTGGGAACTAGATGCTCTTCTTCCCCTGGTTTCCAAAGTGGAAACAGGCTCAGGGAGGTGACGGGAGCTACCCAAGGCCACACGCCTAGCCAGGGGCAGGGCTGGGGTTTTCTTTTCTTTTTGGCCTTACTGCTGCACAACGGACGTGCGGTCAACTGCCGGTACTTCAAGCGTGCGGGTGGAAAAGCGACGTATGTCTGCACCAGGGTTTCTCAGCCTCAGCTCGGCTGGCTTTGGGGGCTGAGGGTTCTTGGCCGTGGGGTTCCCCGTGCCTTGAAGGATGCTACCCAGCATCCCTCGGTGCCAGTAACAGACCCCGAGGCGTGCAAGCCAAGTGTCTCCAGATATTGTCAAATGTCCCTGGAGGGACAAGACCACTCCTGACCCGAAACGACTGGCCTCCACTTGAGCACAAACGTCCGGCAGCCCAGGGGCTTCCTCGGGCTCCTTGGTGATCCGTCTCCCACTCACCTCATCCCCAGGCAGCTACGGACCTGACTTCAGGTCCGGTAGTGTTGACTGTTTTTTTTAGACTTTTATGTAAATGGGATCATACAGTACATACTTCTATTTGGAGGGTGGGGATGGGGTGGCTTCCATCCCACGGCAAGGTACTGAGATGACTCTCCAGTGTTCACGTAGCGCCCGCTCGGTCCTTTTCGTGGCTGCGTCGTATTCCGCGCTGTGGACGAGCCACTCTGCTTGTCTGTTCATGACGGACATCCGGCTTGTCTCTTTGGACTTTCACGCACGAGTCCTCGGGAGGATGTGTGCTCTCCTTTCCCTTCCTTCCACCCAGGAGTGGAACGGCGGGTCATTTCAGGTGGGCGTTGAGCCTTCTAAGAAGCCGCCAAGTTGTTTCCCAAAGCGGCAACAACTCCCGGCTCCACTCAGCTCTCCTTCTTCCCCTCCTGCTGGCTTCGCAGGTGCAGAGACGAGCCCTGTCCCAGGAGGCAGGAAGGCGGACTGGGTGGGAGAGGTGCCCGGGTGAGGGGAGTCAGCGGGTCATGTAGAAAAGGAGGGCAGAGGTGCCCGAGCAGGGCTCCGCTGCCCCCCTGGGCCCCACGCCTCGTTTGGGTGCCTCACCTCTTCCAGCCTAGATGGCAGAGAGCTGGTAAAAAGGGGCTCCTGGGGCTTGGGACCCCAGGCGTGATTTCCTTGCCTGGACCCCGGATGGGGCACAGCCCGCGGAACGTCCATCAGGACGCTGCGGTTCTCTCGAGTCAGGGGAGACGCCCCACTAGAAAGAACTTTCATCTCCTTGTGGGACCTACGTCTCGCACATCGGTTTTCACACGTCGACTACCTCAGTGTCGAACTCTAGTTTTTCCTCCTTGGTGCCTCCATCAGTAACATATTTGGAGCATAGAAACTAAACCACAAAAAGCTTCTGTAAACATGGAACACCAGCTGGTTTCTTTCTGTTCCTGTGACTCGCATTCATGAGAGGTCGGGCTTCCTACCTACAAACTCCACGAAGACGGAAGAATTTTGAATCCACCTACTAGGTTGGGAAGTGCTACAGAACTGACTAGAATCTTTGTGGAATTTTTTCCTTTCTTTAAAACCCTCTAATAAAGATTTTCGAAATGGATCTAAAGATGTAATCTATAATCCTGAATTATTGCATTAAATGAGATTTTTTTCAAAGCTAAATATAAACCTTTCAAATAGGAACACAAAGAAGAGTACCGAGACTTAATTTTGCTGATTTCTAGAAGTATGGGGATTAAAATTTAATCCATAATTTTAATGAGAAACAGATTAGTGAGTTCTGTGTAATACATTTACAATTAATCCTAGATATAATATTATTTTAGATCATTATACCCTTTCACTCAGAGACTGGTTAAACTTTATTTTTTTAAATAGCTGGTGAATCGGAAAGGAAAGCAAGAAACTATTATGTCTGATAAGTGACTAGGGGTCAGAGAAAGAGAGAAAAAGACTTACTTTTTTTCCCATTAAATATTCCTTTAATGGTGTTTAGATTTTTTAACCATCTAAGAACCTTAAATTTTAAAAAAGAATGTAAAATATGACTTTTGAAAAATACCCATAATTCCTAATGCTAAGGGGCAAATACTGTTAAGCTTTTACTACGTATTATCACAGATTAGGTTTTATATAAGTATGTATTTACATATGCATATAAAGATATAAACAAATATAAAATAGCAAAACATTGTTTCCAGCTGGCCAGTTTTTCAATTTGTAATGTATCAGGTGCATCTTTCTGCATTAACAAATGTATTTTATTTAGTGCTCAGGTTGAAAGTAGTTTGCAGAGAGTCTGTGATTAGGCGAGGGGCTCAAGTTTTTCTCACATTCTAGGTGTACTAGTAGCTTTTGTGGTTGTAACAAATAACTCTCAAATCTTAGTGGCTTCCAACAACAAGCATTTCTTTTTCCTCACACGACTGCAGGTCGGCCGTGGCTCTGCCAGGTTCCATGGGGCTCTGCCAAGGCTGTGCTCTACGGTGGCTCTGCTGGACTCCACTGGGCTCTGCCATGGCTCTGCTGGGCTCCGTTGGGCTCTGCTGTGGCTCTGCTGGTCACCACTGGGCTCTGCCACGGCTCTACTGGGCTCCATGGGGCTCTACTGGGCTCCACTGGGCTCTGCCGTGGCTCTTCTGGTCTCCACTGGGCTCTGCCGTGGCTCTGCTGGTCTCCACTGGGCTCTGCTGGTCTCCACTGGGCTCTGCCACGGCTCTGCTGGGCTCCGTTGGGCTCTGCCGTGGCTCTGCTGGGCTCCGTTGGGCTCTGCTGCGGCTCTGCTGGTCACCACTGGGCTCTGCCAGTCTCTGTTGGGCTCTGCCACGGCTCTGCTGGGCTCTGTTGGGCTCTGCCGTGGCTCTGCTGGGCTCCACTGCGGTTTGCCATGGTCTGCTCTGCCGTGGCTCTGCTGGGCTCCACTGGGGTTTGCCATGGTCTGCTCTGCCGTGGCTCTGCTGGGCTCCACTGGGGTTTGCCATGGTCTGCTCTGCCGTGGCTCTGCTGGGCTCCACTGGGCTCTGCCACGGCTCTGCTGGGCTCCGTTGGGCTCTGCCGTGGCTCTGCTGGGCTCCACTGGGCTCTGCTGGGCTCCACTGGGCTCTGCCACGGCTCTGCTGGGCTCCATGGGGCTCTACTGGGCTCCACTGGACTCCACTGAGCTTGGACGCAGGCTACATGTCGCGTCAGGCTCAGGTAAGCACTACTCTGTGTGCTTCTCATTCTGCGACTGAGGCTGGAGGAGCAGCGGAATCTGGGGTCTGCTCTTCTCACAGCGCATGGCCCTGGTGAGCCCCAGTCCTCAGCTTCAGTTCAGAGTGGTCCTTTCCATCCAGAGTCCTTTGGCCAAAGCAAGCCACATGACCAAGCCAACACCAACGCGGTGGGGACATGCTCTTGTCCCACGGGGGTCAGTGGGGCTGAGTGGGGCAGGAGGGTAGGTATTTGCCACACCACAATACAACCTGGCAGTCGGGGTTCTGCTGATTAAGTGATTAACAAAAACGTCAGAAACCCACCATTTGAATTGATATTTTCTTGTTGGTATAGGAGTTCCTTGCCCCTTGTTCATCTTGTTCTTTGGACTTGAATTATTGCACGTTTAGTTAGTTTGTTTGTTTCTTAGGTACTGGGTCTGGGGATTGAAACTGGGACCTCATATGTGGGAAGCCAGTGCTTAGCCACAGAGCCACACTGGCTTCCCTGAGTTGGTTTTTTCATTTTGTTTGTTGTCCATTTTGTTTGTTTGTTTTTTTAGGAGGCACCAGGAACTGAACCCGGGACTTCCCGTGTGGGAGGCAGGAGCTCAACCCCTCGACCCACACCCACTCCCCTATTGTGTATTTTAGTGACTAGAAAATAATTTCTATTATTAAAAATACCAATGTTACAAGGTAATAATAACTTTTTTGAGTAGTTATAAGGAGCATTTTATTTAGATTATTTAATTCTCACAATAGCCTAAAAATTTACCTATCCTATCATTGTTAACCCCACTTGAAAGATGAGGAAACTGAGGCACAGAAGAATAAAAATCACATGCCCAAAGTCACAGCCAAAGCTGAGGGGTCGGGGCGGGGCTCACGTGCAGGTCGGTCTGTTTAACTCTTCGCCCAAGCTCTTCATCGCTGTGGACGCAGATGCCGGGCCTGGCGGGGCGGGAGCCGGCGGGGCGGGTGCACACGTGCTTTTCACGTTCTCCTCCTCGCCAGTGAGGGAAGAACTAGACCGCGCGCCCTTCGGGGGAGGAAATACGCGCTGTCGGCTGGTCCCCCTGAGGGCAGAACCTGACAGGGAGGTGCCCAGGCATGCGGCTCCTGCCAGTCCCACGCTCCTGGCCTGTGGCGGCGTCCTGCCCTAAGCTGGCTAGCCGATCCTATTTGCCATTCACCTCTCCTTCCTGAACCCAGAAGGAAGATTACTTTTCCCCGCCCCCTTGAGGTGAGGCGTGGTCACATGCCTTGCCTTGGCGGATGAAAGCCTGCATAGAATGACATGTGTCCTTCCAGGGGGAGACACTTAAGAGCTGGTGCGAGCCTCGCCTTGCACATTCTGCTTTTGCCACAGCAATTCTGGAGGCATGTGGAGGACCCAAGCCTAGAGAGTCCTCAGACCCACAGGGTGAATGAGAAATAAAGTCTCCTGTGGGTGAGAAATAAACCCTTCTGGGTTTAAGCCACCTGGAATTGGAGATGTTTGTTATCACAATATGGCATGGCCTGCGCTGACTGATACATCTGACTGGCTCTGGGCTCTATTCCTCACTCCCTTTCTAAACGTTTCCTCCCCAGGCAGGACTTTTAAAAGAAGACCATTTCTTTACTTAGTTTGTTATGAAAAAACACGAACATACAAACACGAGCCTGGCTGCAAAAGTCGTCCCTCTCTGCTCTCTGACCAGCTCGCTCACCGTTGGGGCCTCTGGTGCCCTCCTTTCCCGGCCCAGGGTGGAGTCTCCACTGCCAGAAGTACCCTGGAACTCCCTGAGAGGGTGGCTGTCTCTAGACTGCAGGCCACCCAAAGGTGGCCGGGGCCCAGCGGGCAGCTCCCTTGGTGCAGCTAACATGTTTCATGCTCACCTTTCCAGCCCTGCACTTGAATTTGTGTGACAGTGCCCCGGGCTCGATTGGGCTGACATTGGACAGGCTGTCAAGCCGCTGCAAACCAATTAGCTGCCCAGCCTACCCCGGCCAATTATCACCAGCACTTCTCCCCCGAAAGGCTTTGCAGCCGGCTCGGCAGCAATTTCAGTAGTTATTAATCCCAGGCCAGAGCGCGGTCCTGTTAGAAGGAAGGCAACCAACGTGCAGAAATTAAGACTCTGAAGCAAGTCAAGTCTCCAGGGGAACAGTGTTTCAGCCTGACCTCAGGCCGCCGCCTCCCTGTGTACCCAGAGGAATTACCCCACTCGTGAACGAGCATCCATCTCAAGTCCTTCTCCAGGCTCGGGTGTGAAACTGCTTAAACCACACCCCAATCCAACTCCATTGAGCTGCTTTCATTTTTTAATCCAAGCCTTTAATTTAATTTGTTGTTTTTAAGAACACAGGCAGAAACAAAAAACTCATACCACACAAGACTTTGAAGCTATCCAAGCTCTAATTATAGAATTAAAAATAAAACAACAAAAAAAAACCTGTTCAGGTGTGGAAGTAATCTATATTTAGTTGCTACTGAAACTATCGATTCATATTCAACAACTGTTTTTCCATCCTTATTCTGTCGTTACTAAGCCCCGATTCTCCTTTTTTCTCACTTTATGCCTTTTACAGCAACAAATACAGTCCTCTCTTGGCCCAGTCATATTCTTTTTGTAAACTCTCCGCAGCTTTTGCGTTCCAAGGCACGTAGGAAACACGTGGAAAGATGCTGAGGACAAGTCGTTAAGCAAAAGACACCGGTTATAATTCTTTCTAAAGTGCATTCCGTAATTAAGTTATTCCTGGGCCAGTTAACCTTTAATGCCAAGGCTATTTCGTGAAGACTCGCTTAATAAGAGTGTTAATCACTGCTAATGAAGAAGGGCTAGCCCGGATTAATTGGATTTCTGGGTTGTCCACGGGTGGTGCTGAAATCTCTTTTTGTGTTTTTGTGCTTAGACTCGTAGAGTTAGGAAGTCCCTCACCTGCCACCTCGTTCACGGCTGCAGACACCCAGGGGTCCCCCCAGAACCTCCACTCCTCACATGCCACCTCTGCCCGGACCTGCCAATGGGCCGAGTGCGCTCCCCTTGACAACCCAGTGCGCTGCTGCAGCACGCAGCGGGGGGCTCCCCGGGGCGCAGGTGGTGGCCCACGGGCGGACCGCACACCGCCACGGAGGACGCCACCGTCTTTTTGTCTTTTGTCCAACCAAGAGTAAAAGGGGCTTTTGCTACAACCATGGATGTGGCCATGGTGTGCTCTCTTTCGGATGGAAGTCGTCTTGTGCCATGGGGAGGAGAGCAGGTGCAGCTCGCCGTGGCTATGAGGGAAGCAGACAGCAGCCACGACAGCAGGTGTCCGAGGGAGACCTCGGTGCCAGAGCAGGAGCGCGGTGGCTTCCTGAGTCCCTACGAGAGTGCAGCCAGGGCAGCTAGCGGCTCATTCGACACAGACAGCGGCGCGCGATGCGTAGGGGGCTTCTTTACTGTTGTTCTCAGATTTCTGAAACTTGCTTTAAAATGAGTCTAAAACATTTTAAGCCTTTCCTAGGTGCTACCCCGAATTCTTGAATTTGAAAGAGTACCCACTGAACCGATGTCACGGGGAGCTCTTTCTTTTGAACCCAAAGCCGCCCCTTGAGGCTCCATCGGTTGTAGTCTTGCCTTAATCGCCCCCCAAAAGCCTTCTATTTCTACATTAAATATCTCCAGTTCTCTCAACGGTTCTTCATACTGACAAGAGCTAACGTTCACCGAGCAGGTATTAGGCGCCAGGCTCAGTCTAAGCACTCTCTACGGATGATTTCATACACCCTCATAAAACAGAGTGATATGTATCCTAGTCACATCCCTCTCCACAGACAAGGAACCTGGGGCTCAAGTACCAAAGTAAACCCCCATCCACACTGGAAAGCCGGCGAGGACGCTGGCGCAGGCGACAGGGAGGGAGCTCAGGCGAGGACGTGCCAGCCACGCCGTAGGAGCCAGAGCCGCGCCCTGCCCACTGGGCTCGCCCGCCTCTTTGCATGTGTGCGTGAGGTTCCGGGGCCAGGCATTGAACCCTGGACTTGGCACACATGAAGCCGGCGCTCAGCCGCTGAGCCACATCAGCTGCCCTGCGATGGGTTCTTTGTCTGTTTGCCTATTGTTTGGTTTTGTTTTTAGGAGGCACAGGGGATCAAACCCGGGACCTCCCATGTGGGAAGCTCAAGCTACATCCATTTTCCCACCTCTTTTAGGGTGGTTCCCGTCCTCGTTGTCCCAGATTTTGAAATGGATGCTTCCACTGGCCTGACTTGCCAAAGATAGGAGGAGAAGGCAAAGCTCATGCTTGTTTCGTTGGGGGACGGGTGTGTGAGGAGGATGGTTTTAGGTTCCAAGAACTTGCAGGGGTCCAGTTAGCATCGACTGACATTGTCCGTAACGGCAATGGGAAAAATTCTGGAATCAAGGAAGCTTGGCTCGGCGCCCCTCTCTCCCTCATCCTCCAGCCCCCTCCTCCCAAACCTGGCCTGGGCCCTACCCCCGCCCCAGAGAGGTGCCTGGAATAAAATTCGCTGGGGCTGCAGGCCGACACAGGACAGTCATTCTCTCCATGTGACAAGGCAACGCTGCTGGTGCTCTCTGTTTTAGAGTCTGCTCTGACAAGTACTCATTTTCCTATTACACTATTTCTTAGGTAATAATAAATAACATTTGAAAGTGTTGCCGTATAGCATTGTATTCACAGCCTTATAGTATTTCTAACATTTACACTTAATTCCTCCCACCCCCAAACAAATGAATGACGTTGGGATGATGACGTAGGACGACGAAGTGGACACAGATGGACAGGGGAGCCCAGGTGCCTTCTCAACTCCCCTCCAGGTTCCAAGCTTTGAAGCCGTTGAAACAACTAATGGTTCCTTCCTACCTCAGGGGCCCAAACGGGCGCAATCTGAACAGGGAAGGAAAAGAATCTCGGAGAGATGGAGCTGCACTTCCCAGAGGGGAGCCCCCACCCCCAGGTACTAGCAGGGTGTAGACGGTCCTGCATGACGGGTCGCCTGGAAGACGCTGTCCAGAGACCTGCCTGGCTTTGCCAAGCTGCTGAGAGGCAGGACTGCCTGGTGGCCAAGCTCGGGTGATTTTCAAAACGCCACCCTGCCCCGCACCAACGGTGCACATTTCCCTGGCCCTGGTTTAGCCCGGAAGCGAGCCCTGGGTATGGTGACAGGCCCCGGGGGAGACAGGCACGTGCAGGAGAGCATCCTAGACCAGAACCAGGCGGGAAGCTGGGCAGGTGGGGACCCAGCCCCACAAGACCCCCCATCTTATGTCCCCAAACCCAGCCCAGCCCGGGGGGTGAGATGGGGCTTTGAACAGGGACAGCCCTTTTTGTCTTAAAACAGGGCGCCTCTGCTCTCCAGCCTGTGGATGTGTGCATTCTGTCATGCAAAGACAGGAAAGGTAAATCGTTGAACACAACGTCTTCCTTGTCGCTCTGCGCGTGGCCCAAGGGTATGCGGTCTTCTGAGATGAGCACACGCGGGGACTCAGAACAACGTCGGCTCTAACTCAAGCCTGACGCAGGAAAAGCACTCAGTCTCTTGTCCACGAATGTCAGATAATTTACCATTTGCCATTTTCTTTCGACTTTTATGATACCTGCTCCTTCTAGAATTAATTTCTTAACTCTGACCTAAGGAAGGGCAAAGGAAGAAGCATTTTTAAAAGTGGGAAACTTACCAGATGGCGCCATCCATTTCCCAGACGTGGTAATAGATCAGAATCATTGCTGAAGTAATCATTTCCTTTTAAAAAAAATCTCAAATTGCCTTCAGAGACGGGGATGCACAGTATAAAGGTAGCAAAATTGACTTTGCATCTGCATACGAATTAAATTGTCATGCTTCGTAAGAGATTTTAAGCATAGCCCGTTATTACCTTGCAGGTGTGTCATCAGTGAGAACCTCGTCGCCTCTGGCGCCACGTTGCCTTGTCCCACACGCGGCACTTAACGCTATCTTCTCTTTTGGGAAGTGCCAGATGATGCTTCTCCCTGTTGTACTTGGTTCGGGCTCTGCGGGAGCCGAATGTGCGCCTTATTGTCCCCTGTATCTTCCACAGTGCGGGGACACAGTGGTCCCCAGGAGCAGCTCGACCGCACCGCTGCGTTACTTAGATGGGAAACTGGGCCTGAGAGCCAACCCTCATCCACTGCACTTGGCAAACCACAGGGTGCGCTGGGTAGAGGAAGCCAAGCCAGGTAAAACAGAGTCCCTTCCGCCGAGGGGTGCATGGGCCAACGGGATCCAGCAGGGATCCAGCGGGGATCCAGCAGGGGCTCAGGCCAGTCTCTGGGGGAGTAGGAGGAGGGCGGGAAGCTGGAGCTGAACTAGAGAATTCTCTGAAGGGAGGTGAAGGGAGGGGGCAGGGGCCTCCGAGGCCTCCGCCACCCCAAGCAGGGTTTTGGACCTGGCCCTGGAGTGGACGCATCCGAGAGCTCGAGCAGGGGAGAGATGCCATCCAGGCTGGAGGGGAAGGAGGCCGTCCAGGGGTTTGAGGCTGCAGGGGGTGGATGGAGGGGTGAAGGGAGTGGGTCGAAGGGGTGGACAGAGGGGGTGGAAGGAGTGGATGGATGGACAGAGTAGATGGGGGGGTGGGCAGAGGGGGTGGGTAGAGGGGGTGGACGGAGGGGATGGACGGAGGGGGTGGGCGGAGGGGGTGGAGTAACACGCCAGCAGTGGGGATGGAGCGACATGCTAAGACCAAAGACAGTGAAGGATGTCTCTCTACTGGACTTGGTGATGAACTGGACGTAGGGGCTGAGGGGGCAGGGGTCTGGAGTGACCCAGCCTGGATGACATGGTGGCATCTGCTGGTCTTTCCCTTCTCTTCCAGGTCTTGTTGCTTCCAGCTTCTCGCTTCCATGGTGTTCTCTCTATCTGAATTTCATTCTCTTGTAAAGGACTCCAGTAAGCCCAAGGGAAGGGTGCTGAGTTCCCTTTGGACATGCTGAGTTTGAAGTCCCCGTGGCTCTCCAGATGACATCAAGGTGGCATTGTCAGCAGAGGCTGATGGACAGGAGTGAGGAGTTAAGGCGTGATGGACAAGATCACCCAGGAAAAGTGGGTGGCGTGAGAAAGCAAGAGAGTCAGGTTCAGGGCAGAGGGGACCCCAGGGTTTCAGGGTGGCCCCCTGGAGGTGTTGGACAGTGGGAAGCCCAGGACGCATTTGAAGATTCCTGGAAGGAGAAGAGCATGCCTGAGTGTTTGGTGGGGTGGGGGAGTCCACGGATGACACGACTGATGGAAAACAACAGTGCATGTTCTCAATCGAATATTGCCCTCCCCCAGGTCATGTCCACCCCGAATCCACAAATGGAAATACAGCTTTTGCAGATGTGACCAGTGTGTGGTCATATTGCATTAGGGTGCCTGCTGCACCCAATATGACCTGTCCTTGTAAGAAGAGAGAAATGTGGATGGACAGACAGACATTGAAGGGTCTGGAGGCAGGGGGTGGAGTGGTGCAGCCACAAGCCGAGGATTGCTGGATGCCCCCAGAACCCAGAAAAGAGGCAGGGGACATGTTCTCCCCTAGAGCCTCAGAGGGAGCACGACCTGGCTGGCACCTTGATTTTGGACATCCGCCCTCCAGAACTGGGGTGGGGCACACTCTTCTGCTGTCTTGAGCCCCCAGTTTGTGGGACTCTGTCCCGGCAACCCCAGGAAGCTGCTACATGACATGAGACAACACAAATGCCCCTGCACCAGGCACAGCGAAAGTATTCTGTGAAATTCATACCTCAATTTCTTGCCCTTTTATGTGAGGCAACTTTAGGATTGCACACCTTATAGAAATATTTGGGTAAAGGGCATCTCCCGTGCAGCTGTGATGGTTTGAAGTTGTATGGACCTCAGAAAAGTATGTTCCTAAAGCTAGTCCATTACTGTGGGTGTGAGCCTGTTGTAAGTAAGACCTTGACGAGGTTGTTTCAGTTACGGCGTGGTCCAGGGTGGGTCTTAGTCCTCTCACTGGCGTCCTTTAAGAGAGAATGAGATTCGGATAGAGAGAACACCATGGAAGCAAGAAGCTGGAAGCAACAAGACCTGGAAGAGAAGGGCAAGACCAGCAGATGCCACCATGTGCCTTGCCATGTGACAGAGGAGCTCAGGATCACCAGCAGCCAGTCTTGGGGAGAAGGTATCTTGTTGACACATTGATTTGGACATTTTCATGGCCTCAGAACTGTAAACTTGCAAGCTAATACATTCCCACTGTTGAAAGTCAACCCATTTCTGGCATCTTGCTTTTTCAGCCTATCACACTAGAACAATAGCTCTCTACATACATGTACATATGTGAAAGCTTGTTCAAGGACCCTTTTTCATAAGTGAAATGTTACTTTACATGATGTCTGAATCTTAATTTTTCTAATCAACACTGTATTGTAAGCACCTTTTTGTGCAATATAGACCAAATGCTTATTTGTATCTGCTGCATAGTATTCCAGTCTATGTTTGTGCTAAAATTAGTTTGTGATGAGTATTTTGATTTGTAAGATTAATTCATATGTTGAGTGTAGCATAGCTCCTTCATTCTTGTTGCTGTGTGGGATTCCATTGCTTAAATAGGGCATGATTTATTTATTCATACCACAGTTGGTGGGTCTTTGGGTATTTTCTAGTTTGGGATGATTATAAAACAGTACAAGTGCACATGTTTCTGCATATGTTCTACTCTGTAATTATGTCCTGTGTTAGCCAAAGGAGTACTGATGCACAATACCAAAAATCCGTTGGCTTTTATGAAGGGTATTTATCTGGGGTAGAAGCTTACAGTTACAGGCCATAAAACATAAGCTACTTCCCTCACCAAACTCTGTTGCCACATGTTGGTGCAAGATGGCTGCCGACATCTGCAAAGGTTCAGGCTTCCTGGGTTCTTCTCTTCCTGGGGCTTGTTTCTCTCCTGGCTCATCTGCTCTGCTCTCTCTAGAAGGCCACCTGTAGACTTTCAGGTGACCAGCTCCGTGTCTCTACCCAGGGTTCACTTCTCTCCAGGCTTAGCTGCTCTGCTCTCTCCCATGTGTTGACTACTCAGGCTCCTGCTGAAAAACTCCAACCTCCCTTCTCTGTGGTGCAGTTTCTCAGGGTGGGGACTCAACTTCCTACTGACGTGGCCCAATCAAAACCTCAATCATTTAATCAAGTAAAAGTGAAACCTCTGAATCCAATATAATCTAATATGCCCAGAGAGACAGACCAATTTACAAACATAATCCAATATATTTTTGGAATTCATAAATAATGGCAAACCACTACATGTCCTTAGAACAAATTACTAGTAGTCTGTTTCTTGAATGTATACATTCTTCACTTAGATACATATTGCCATACTGCAGACAGCTTGGTTACAGCTCTTTACACCGTCACCCAACCCTAGAGGACCCGCCATTTCCCACAACCTGGACAACACTGGGATGTGTCTTTTGAATCTTTTTGGGGAAAGAAAGTATGTGGCATTGATTTTATATCAGTTTCTTGGATTACTAGTGAATAAAAATATTTTAATGTGCTTACTTGGCAATTGTTTTTGTTTAGAACGGATTCATTGATTTTTTTTCTACAGTTCAATGAGTTAAAATATTTTTTTCTATTTATATGTGGTGAAATTCCCTCTTTTTGGTGTACAGGTCTACAAAACGTGGCAAATGCATGGAGCTGTGTAAACACCACACCAAGATACAAACAACTCCATCACCCCCCAAATTCCTTTGAGTGTTTCCCTTGTATTCGAATGATCTCTTCTCCAACCACATGGTTTTTACCTTTTCTAGACTATCACATAAATGAACTCAAGCAATAAATGGCCTCCAGAATCTGGCTTCTTTCACTTAGCATGCACAGTTAAGATTCACCCATGTTATTGCCTGCATCAGTAATTTGTTCCTTTTTATTACTGGACAGAATTCATTGTATGGATGTGCCACTGGTTTTTCAGTCCATTTGCCAGTTGATGGACCCTCATTTGGGCTATTTGGTTTTGACATTATGAATAAAGCTCATATGTGAATAAGCATTCACATACAGGTTTTTGTGTGAGCGTAAGTTTTTCATTTCTTTTGGGTAAATGCCTGCCTCAAACATTAAGACTATGTTTACATTCATGAGGAAATGCCTGTAGCAGTTTCATATGGCTTATGAATTCCAAAAATAGACACTGGATTATGTTTGCAAATTGGAATATACCTGGATGTGATTAAATTATGATTAGGGCTTTGACTGGGCCATGTCAGTAGGATGTTGAGTCCCTGCCCCTTGGTGGGTGGGGACTCACAGATAAAACTACACAGCAGAGCAGCAGAGTTAGTTGGCATTTTGATGTTGGAGTTTTGATGCTGGAGTTTTGAGCTGGAGCTCGGGAAGCGAACACAAAGAAGAAGAACACAGGGGAATAGAGACAGCTCCTTAAACACAGCAGAAGCCCTGGGGAGAGAGACAGAGCTGTTTGCCTGATAGTTTACAGCTGGCCTTGTGGAGAAAGTAGAGCAGCTGAGCCTGGAGAAAAACAGAGGCCAGGAAAGAGAGGAACCTGAACTCTTAGCAGATGTCGGCATCATCTTACTCCAACACGTGGGAATAGACTTTGGTGAGGGAAGCATCTTATGCTTTACAGCCTGGTACCTGTAAGCTTCTACCCCAAATAAGTACTCTTTCTAAAAGCCAACAGATACCTGGTATTTTGCATCAGCAGCCCTTTTGGCTGACTAATACAATGCCCAACTAGTTTCCAAAGTGGCCGTGCCACTTCCCTTCCCACCAGGAGCACCTGAGCGTTCCCGGCCCTCTGCATCTTCCCAGCACCGTCCTCCCCACCCCAATCCTAGTGCCCATGGAAGGGTCTCATTGTTTCAATGTGCATTTCCCTAAAGACCAGTAATGGTGCCGGCGTTTTTCGTGTGCTCATTTGCCATCCATAGTTCTTTTTCCATTAAGTCTGTCCAAATCTTTGACGCACTTAGTGAGCTTGTTTTCTTAGTGCTGAGTTTTGAGACTTCTGTTTTGAATAGTCTGGATACCAGCGCTTTGTCTCATACGTGATTTGCAACTACTTTCTCCCAGTCTTTTGACAGTTCATTCTCTTTATAATGTCTTTCAAAAGGCAAGTTTACATTTTGATTTGAGTCCAATTATTAATGTTTTTCTTTTATGGATCATGCTTTTGTTTGCATAACTAAGAACTCATGCCTTACTCCAGGGCAAAACGATTTTCTTCTACATATTCTTATTTAAGCTACATAGTTTCAACTTCTACATTTTTTTACAATCCATTTGGAGGTAAATTTTGTATAAGGTGAGAGGCATAGGTTGAGGTTCAATGATTTCCTGTATGGATATCCATTTGTTGAAAACTTCACACTTAAACTTTGAAAAACAGCCTTTTCCTCTACCATTTATCATTTTTCTATTAAGATTTTTTTGATGGTTTCTATTACTTTGTATTGATTTTTTCTATTCTAGCATACTTAGTCTCTCTTTAACATGTAGGTTTAAAGATGGTCTCCAGCCTCTCTTTGACTCTTCATTCAGCTTGAATTTAGTTTTTGTTTGTCCATTTAAGAGTTCTCAATTGATATGCGGTCAGCCTTGTTTCTGACATAGTTAGAAAGGGCTTCCAGCCTTTACCACCCAATGATTATAAGAATGATCAACTGTGGTTTTTCTCTAATATTTTATTTTATTTTATTTTATTTTATTTTATTTTATTTTATTTATTTTTAGTGTGGTACATTCATTGCTTTTGATGAATACATTTTGGAGCTCGGCTACACTGCATGGATTATAGTTTACATTGTAGTTTACACTCTCCCCCAGTCCATTCAGTGGGTTATGGCAGGATATATAACGTCCAGCATCTGTCACTGCAACATCATTCAAGACAACTCCAAGTCCCAAAAATGCCCCCATTTCACACCTCTTCTTCCATCTCTCTGCTCTCAGCAACTCCCGTGGCCACAGTCTCCACATCAATGATATAATTTCTTTCATTGCTAGAGTCACAATAATTCTATAGTAGGAAACCAGTAAGTCCACTCTAATCCATATTTTATTCCTCCATCCTGAGGATCCTGGGATGGCGATGCCCACTCCACCTCTAAATTGAGAGAGAGCTTAGATCTCACATGGCTGATGGATACAATTCTCCTGCTTGCAGTTGTAGACTCTCTCGGTTCCTTGGTGTGGTGGCTGACCATCCTTACCTCCCTGTTAGCTGACCTGGATAAGTCCAACGAACTGGAGAGTAGGTATCGCAACTCTGCTGAGGTTCAGGGCCCAGCTGGCACATGGGTAGTCCAGAGATTCAAGTCTCCTGGGCAAATACCCACCCCAGCACCAACCACAGGTTCAATAAAAGTGACAGAAGAGGGATGTGGAGAGAAGTCACATCTGAGTCCAACTCCATCATACTCAGGAGCACAAATTCCAAAGTAGGGCCTGCTGGCAAGGCACTGAACTCCAGGGCCATGTGCCATGACCGTAGAACCTGTGTGTCTCTGTAGCCCTCAGAAGTACCTCTACCTGGGGTTGTATCTACTTTGGCTGTCTCTGAGATCCTGCTGAGATGTGCGTAAGCACAACCCCTCATGATCTCCTGACTCATTTTGAAGTCACTTAGCCATATAAACTCATTTGTCTTTACCATTTCCCCCTTTTATTCAAGGTCTTTTTCTAGTTGCATCACTAGCCAGAGCTTGGTAGTAACCCCTTGGTGCCAGGAAGGCTCATCCTCGGGGGTCATGTCCCATACTAGGTAGGGGAGGCAATGCATTTACATGCTGAGTTTGGCTTAGAGAGTGGTCACATTTGAGAGCTTTCAGGAGGTAACTCAGGCACCCTGCAGCTCTAGGCCACGTTGAAATTTCAAGCACACAGGCTCATAATCATAGTCATCACTATCAAGGGCCCATCATTGGACCATCCTTCTTCACTAGTCTTTGCCCTTGCACTTGGGGGATTGTTGTTGTTCCACTGGGGAATGCAACAGAGCTCCCCAGGATGGGAACTCAGCACTCCCTCAGTTGTCACTTGAAACTCTACCCACTATGTCAATACCCAATGAGCACCCAAACATATAAATATATCCTATGTGCATACCCTGGCAACCTCCCTCCCACCAATGCATCACCCATCAATGACACCCCACACCAATGCTCCTTTCCTGCCATAGTTGAACTCCTCTGTGATCCAAAACTTCTTCAACAATGAACCTAATATATTGCCAAATTCAATTAATAGGAAAATGAAATAGCAATGATAGGTTTAAAGATTAGAAATAAAATACATAATGATTTAGAATAACTAAAATAAAATAAAGATAAGTTGGGCTATTAAAAAAATGAAAAATGTCATAAAAATGTTTTTTGATATTTTGCCTTCCATCACTGTAATAGGTGTTGTCGTGTATGTTAAGTGGCAAGGCAATCTCCTTTATTTTATCCTCAGTGTCTTACATCTTTTTTTTTTTTTGATTATGTCTTCGAAAAAGTTTTAGGACACAGAAAAGTTACATATAGAATATAGTATACCCAACATCCTCTGCCTTTTCCCCCTTCCCCAGCAGTGATCTTTTTACGTGTGGATGCTACATTTGCTACAGCTGATTTACAATGATTAAAACATAGCTACTAACCATGGTTACATTATGGGTTACATTATGGGTTACATTTAGACTTTTATAAATTTTTGGTTACATTATGGTTTACATTATGATTTACATTTTACACTATACGCTTTTATACATTTTTGGTGAAATTTAAGATGGCCTGTATCCATCATTGCATCATCATGCAGAACACTTCCATTGCCCCCCAGTTACCCCCTCTTCCATCTACTCTAGTCCACCCTCCCCCTCCCCTCGAGGCCCACAGGGACACCCAAGCTTCACTGCTTGAAGGACAAGATTCATAGACACTTGCAACAATGCTGAGGGCTTGCACACTAGTCTGTCCTTCCCCACTGGGAGCCACCCATGCTCTTGAGAGACACCCTCTCCTTTGAGAACATCAGGCCTCCCCAGGATGGGGGTACAACACCTTCCTGCTCATCGTATGGGTCTCCACCCACTGGTATAAGACCCTTTGACAAGATGAGCACTCACTCACTCCCTAGAAGCCTGCCCCAGGTGCACCCTGTGCCAGATGCCCCCATCCAACACCTTAAACCAGTAACCCTTCCTTATTATATTACCTAAAGAGTTTTCCCAACATTATAGTTGGCAATCTATATCTATATAGGAGATATCTGGGCAATCTCCTGTGTTTGCCTGCTTCCCCCCACAACCCTCCCAGCAATGCCATGGACCATCTGACCCATCCTCCCAACCCTAGCCCCCCTCAAGCCTGCAACACCCAACCCAGTCGTATCCCTATGCCCCTGTCTTATCCCTTCACTGCACAACTGCTTACGTCCACTTTATCATAGATTTTACCCATATGGGCATTGGCTCACAACCTTCCTCTCCCCCTCTATTTCCTGTAAGCAAGGATCTCATGTTGAGTGAAGCAAGCCTGGCACTGAAGGACAAATACTACATGACCTTTCTAAGATGAATTAAGCAAATCAAGCTGTCCCAGAGAGCTAGAGACTAGAAGACAGGTTTACAGGAGATAGGCTTATTATTTTATTTTAAATGGTTAAATTTTTAACTTGGCCCAGTGTTTAGGGCATCCGCCTACCACATGGGAGGTCCATGGCTCAAACCCCGGGCCCCCTTACCCATGTGGAGCTGGCCATGTGCAGTGCTGATGTGCACAAGGAGTGCCCTGCCACGCAGGGGTGTCCCCTGCGTAGGGGAGCCCCACGCACAGGGAGTGTGCCCCATAAGAAGAGCCGCCCAGTGCAAAAGAAAGTGCAGCCTGCCCAGGAATGGAGCCGCACACATGGAGAGCTGACACAACAAGATGACGCAACAAGAAAAAACACAGATTCCCAGTGCCGCTGACAACAACAGAAGCGGACAAAGAAGATGCAGCAAATAGACACAGAGAACAGACAACTGGGGTGGGGGTGGGGAAATAAATAAATAAATAAACAAATCTTTAAAACTTTTTTTTTAATCCATCTGTTTTATTTTGGTGTGAGGAGAGGATAGAGATTCAGCTGCATTTTTCAAAAGTGCCAGGCATGTGTTACAACACCATTTATTGAACAGTTTTTCTCTTTTTCATTCATCTTAAAGACATTTATAGTAGTCTAATTCCCTGCTAGGGTTCCTTCATTCATTCACTCTGTTCACATTTTCATTCATTTGTTCACAGGTTCATTCATCCATTCATTTGTTCATTCATTCATTCATTCATTTGTCCACTCATTCATTCATTCGTCATTTGTCTACTCATTCGTTCATTCATTCATTTATTCATGCATTTGGTAAAAGCATATTGATATACATACGATGAAATACTATGCTGCAGTAAAAAGAAATGAAATTGGGACACATATGATAACACAGATGAATCTTGAAGATGTTAAGTGAAATAAGCCAGACATAAAAGGACAAACATTGCATGGACTCCCTAATATGAACTAAATACGAAGAATAAACATGTGAAGTTAAAACTTAGAGTATAGGTCATTAGGAGATAAGAGGAGGGTTGTAAAGGAGTACTGATGCTTAACGTATGGAGAAATTTTAATTAACTTGACTGTAAAAGTGTTGAAATGGATAGTGAGTAGCAGCTTGTTTATAATGGGATTGTAGCTGAAAAGGGTAGTCTAGGGATATAAATATCAGTTGAAAGACAGCTAGAGAATAATCTAGGGACTGAATAACACAGTGAACCAGAGGTGGATGAAAATTGTGTTTCATAGTACAAATGCAGGAATGTCCTTCTGTGAGCTAGAATGGATGTACGTTACTATTGCAGGGAGGTGGGAAGGTGGAAAACCATGGGAAAATATAATTAATGTAACCCATGGACTTTTGTTAACAAAAATACTTTAACATTCTTGCATCAATGCCAGAGATGTGCTGTGTTAATAATAGAGTGATCTGGAAAAAATATGCCAAATGTATGCTATGGACCGTACTTAGTGGTAATCGTCAGATGATACTGTCTCACAATCTGTAACAAACGTTCCACTACAGTGTGGAGTGTTGGTGAAGGGGTGTTGGATGGGAATTCCACACATGTGCATGACGGTTTTGTAAGTTTGTAACTTCTGTAATAAAAATATATTAAAAAATTAAATGGGGAAAAAAAGTACCCTGAGCAGGTGCCGTGGGCAAGGTTCTGTGCTAAGGGCTGTGGATCAAGGTGAGCAAGAGCGAGTTAAAACACAGTCACTGGAGGGGGAGACGCGGGGCCTCTAGACGTCCCCTGCCGTGATGCAGGCTCAGGAAGGGCAAGGAGTCACATTTTAGCTTCGATGTAAACGGGTAACAGTCAGAGGTGCGGTGGGATGGGAAAATGGGGAGGAAGGAGAGCGCTAGCGCGTCAGGAAAGCTGCAGGGCCCTGCGATGGAGGCAGCGTGCAGGCGCTCGCCAGGCCTTATCACTGGATGGGCTTTACTTCTTGTCCCTATGCCAGTTACAGTCATGGAAATCATCACAGCTTTTCAGTGGAGTTAAACCCGGGCAGGACAGGAGCTCTTCACTATCTTTCCTTTTTAAGGAGTTCCTTGCTATTTTAAAGTCAATTTTTAAATGAAGTCTAACGTAGCTACAGAAAATGCATCAACCGTAATGTACAGTTTGGTGATTTTTCCCAAAGTGAACGACCCAAGCAGCCAGTCCCCAGATCAAGAAGCAGACGCTCCCGGCCTCTGGAAGCCCCGCGCCCCGCTCCGAGCCCTACATACCGGGAGCTCAATTTGCCGTCATGCCACCTTATATAAATGGAGTCACACAGGATGTGCTCTGCTGCCTGTTTTCTTTCGTTTTCACGGTAATTGTGAGGTCAGGGCATGCTGCTGCATGTAGCGAGAGCATTCGTTTTCATTGCTGACCAGTATTCCGTTGCATGAACATGGCACAATCAATTCATCCAAATCTCCGTTGATGGACCTTCGGGTGGCTTCCAGTTTTGTGCCATCCTGATGGCTCTGAACATTCTTGACATGTCTTTTGGGGCACACATGCACTGACTCCGCTGGAGTGTTGTTGGGATTGAATCACGCCCCCACAAAAGGCAGGTTTGGGTGTGGGGGCTGTGGGCCCACTTGTGAGCAGGGCCACTTAGGATGTGATGAGTCGGGAAGTTGATGTGGCTCAAGTGATTGGGCTTCCAGCTACCATATGGGAGGACCTGGGTTTGATCCCTGGGGCCTCCTGGTAAAGGCGTGTCAGCACGGCAAGTGATGCAGCAAGACGATGATGCAACAAAAGAGAGACATGGGGACAGCCACGGCGAGACGCAATGGAAACCAGGCACAACTAGTTCATGCACATCTCCACTGATGGACCTTCGGGTGGCTTCCAGTTTTGTGCCTTCCTGATGGCTCTGAACACTCTTGACATGTCTTTTGGAGCACACGTGCACTTATGCCTCTGGAATGTTGTTGGGATTGAATCACGCCCCCACAAAAGGCAGGTTCGGGTCTGGGGGCTGTGAGTCCACCTGTGAGCAGGGCCATTCAAGATGTGATGAACTGAGGTGGCACAAGCGACAGGGAACCTGGGTCCCTGGGACCAAATCCCTGTGAAGCCTAGAGGAGAAAACAAGAAGAGAAGACAAAAAGAAACAGACACAGAATACCACACAGTGAATGGACCCAGACAGCAAAACAGCAGAGTCGGGTGGAGGGAGAGGAAAAATAAAACACATGATGAGTGAAGGTATGGCCCAAACTGAGCAAGGCTGGGCTCCAATGTGGTGGAGCCCTTAGAAGCAGAGGACCCTGGAGAAGGCTGGGGAGCAGCAGAACCTGGACATCAAGAGAACCCGGAAGAGAAAGGAGAAGATGCTACTGTGCGCACCATTGTGCAATGGAAAAGCCGAGGACAAGGGATGGCCGGCAGCTAGGCCTGGAACGCCACAGTCCTTGGGGACGATGCCTCAGCTTGGGGCTTCTCCTAGCCTCCAAGCCGGGAGCCGCGGCAGTCCCTTGTTTAAGCCAAGCCCCTGCACAGCATTTGTTCAGCAGCTGGAATATTGCAGAAAGCATGCACCTCAGAAGGAGCGGCTGGGGAGTCGACATGGTCGTGGTAGAGAATGACTAGCAGGTTTCCAAAGCGGTTGACCCTCTCTCCGCTCCCGCCGGTGGGTGTGCGCGGGCCAGGGTGCACAACTTCTCCAGCACTCGTTCCTACCTCCCTTTTTCATTTCAGCCAATCTGGTGGGAAGAGCGGGGTCGCCTGTGGTTTTTCTTTGCATGTCTCTGGTGACTAATAAAATTGGGCCTCTTCGTGTGCCTACTGGCCATTGGGTTGTCCTCTCCTGTGATGTGTCTGTCCAAGCCTTTGCCCATTCCTACCTTGGTTTGTCTTAGTCTCTTTGTTTTACTCTTATATATTCTAGGTATAAATATCTTTACTTTTTTTTTTTTTTTTTTGCTGTTTATTCTTTCAGATAAACTACGTGTCAAGTTCAAAACAAAAATCCTATCATGGCTGTGTTGGGGATAGCACTGGGTTTGATGACCTTTTTTGGGGGGGCCCTCCTGAATATCGGGTGTCCCATCTGTGTTAGTTAGCCAAAGGGGTACAGATGCAAAGGACCAGAACTCTGTTGGCTTTATAAAGGGGATTTATTTGGGTAGAAGCTTATGGTCACAAGGCTGTAAAAAGTCCAACTCAAGGTACCATAAGAGGTACTCTCTCACCCAAAGTTGCTGCCACGTGTTGCAGTGAGGTGGTTGCTGATCTCTGCGAGGGTTCGGCCTTCCTTCTCCTCTAAGGCTCCATGGGCCCAGCTTTTTCCCATCTCAGCTGTAGGGTGGAGGGCTCGTTTCTTTCCAGGTCTTCTCAGCTGCAAACTATCAGGCAAATGGCTCAGCTCTCTCTTTGGAGCCCCAGGATCAAAACTGACAAAGTCCTTTCTCTCTTCCTCCATGTATCTTCGTCTCTGCATTATCTTCTAGAGCGAGTGCCCTGGTACCTCCTGAAAAAAAAAAAAAAAAGACAAACTGTCTACATTCAACTAGTAGTAACTGGTGGAGCCGGGATTGGGAAACCAAGCAGTCTAGCTTAGCAGATGATGTTCTTAACACAACGGTACACTGGCCTAATCCATTCTAGTATTTTCTTTTCCTCTATTGAGCTTTTAAGTTTTGGGTATTTCTCACTATAGGTCTAGCAAGGTTCTCATTACATTTTTCTAAGCAATTTTTCTCGTTTGTCTTGGTGCCACTGAGAATGGTATATATTTTCCCACTATATTTCCAACTGGTTATTGTTGGTAAAAATAAAAGCTATTGATTTGTGTAGTCTCCTTATACACTTTCATGAGCTCTCAGTTTATTTCCTGATATTTTTCATATAGAAACCAGAGCGCTGCCTGAAATGTTGTTTGCCTTCTCCTTTCTAATACTTACATTCTTCACTTAATTTTCTTATTTGGTTGCATTAGTTAGTGTTCCAGAGAAATGTTAAATACTGGAAATGTTAGTAGACTCACATATCTTGTTCTTGACTCTAATGAGAGTGATTATAGTGATTCATAATTAAAAATAATGCTGGCTTTGGTTTGGTACAGAAAATTGAATAATATTGAAATATTCTGAAACTATTCCTTTTTATTTTTATCAAGAAATTTTGTTTACCAAATCCATCCAAAATAGATTTGTTAGCATTTATACATTCTAGTGCTATTAGAATAAACATCACGTAGCCACGGTGTATTTCTTTTTTTTAATACCTTGCTATATATTCTGTCCATTGATAATTTTATTTTTTTTAATTTATTTATTTTTTATTTTTGCTCTCCCCTCCTCCCCCCAGTTGTCTGCTCTCCGTGTCCACTCGCTGTGTGTTCTGTGACTGCTTCTATTCTTATCAGCGGCACCGGGAATCTGTTTCTTTTTGTTGCGTCATCTTGTGCCAGCTCCCCGTGTGTGCGGCGCCGCTCCTGGGCAGCTCTCCTTGCGGGGCGCACTCCTTGCCTGTGGGGCTCCCCTATGCGGGGGACGCCCTTGCGTGGCAGGGCACTCCTTGCGTGCATCAGCCCTGAGTGTGGCCCAGCTCCACACGGGTCAAGGAGGTTCTGGGTTTGAACCGTCCCATGTGGCAGACGGACGCCCTACCGTTGGGCCAAGTCCGCTTCCCCTTTGATAATTTTAAAGGTTTATTTGTTTGCTAGCCAAACAACCCCAAGAGCCTATGAGTTGGTTATAATCAGGTCTTCGGATGTGCTTCATTTCCCAACAATAGCATCCAGCTGCCCAGGCTGTGCGGCTGTGAACCCCTCCTGCGCCTTCAAGTTCCTCCACCGCGGCCTCAATTCACACCGTCCCCAGGGCACCCTCAATTATCCTGATCCATGGCTTCCACTTAATCGGCACCACACGGAGTCCCAGGACGATTTTTCACTTTGAGTTCCCTGAAAGCTTTGTCTGAAACAAGGACTTGGCGGCAGGAAGCAGGGGTGACCGGGAAAGCGGGGCACAGAGAGAGGGAAGCCCACACGAGGGCCCTTTGTCAAGGTCTCGGCCAGAAGCAGCAGAGGCTCCACCCGGACCTCTTAGGAGCTACGCAGCGCCCCTCGGCGTCTCCTGCCAACCCCGGCTCTGCTCCCGCATTGATTGAGAGTTGCCCCGGGGGCTGCTAACTCCCCCAGACTCCCCTCTGCACTTGCTCCAGCCCCAGGAGGTGCAGGAGGCACAGGAGAAGACCCTGAAGCAAGAGCTGGGGACACAGCCCCAAGGTGGGTGCGACTGCCCCCGGGCCCCGTCTGCGGTCAGAGGTGGGTCGGGCGGCCTGGCTGGGCCTTCTCGGAGTCACGCCCCTCAGCTGAATGACCCATGGCCTCCTCACACTCAGACAACCGCCTTCCCTGGGCCTCCCAAGACCAGCGGCCAGCAAGCTTCCCAGAGGACCGGCTTCTGTGCACCCAGTGCTGGGAAGAGCCCGCAGCCTGCCGGGGGCCCAGCGGCCCACTCCCTACTCCCTGCCCCCCCCCCAGCTTTCAGATCATCATCTCAGATCCTGGGGGACAAATGCTCTCTCCAGCCCTGCCCCCCTTCCCCCCCACGGATAAGCAGCCCCAACTCTGACTCTCCTGTATAGGAGTTTCAGGGGGCATCTCAAAACAAATCCATGGAAAATAAATTCATGGAATGCTCATGGAGTTTAAGAAAAGCCCTATTAAAATACAGTCAACCTAAGTGTTAGGGACACGGGAGGATCTGCCAGGGGGAGTTGGACAGAGGGGTGTAAGAGTTGGGAAGATTTTGTCATATCAGATTTATGTGCCTGAGCTAGATGTCACCATGAGATTATGGAGAAAGGAGTGAATAGTCCCAAATTTGATGGGTGGGGGAACACGAGAGCAGTGGGCCCCTGGTGAAGTGGAAAAAAGTTGCACAAGCATTGGGGGATCTGCCAGGGTTGAGGGTAGACTTGCCGGCTGGAGGCAAGCTCTCCCGTGGCACCTGCTTTTACCTGCCTTCACCTGTGCATACCTGTCTTTACCTGGTCCTGAGCACAAGTCCTTGGGCAAGTCACATCCCTCCCTGGACTCAGTTTCCCACCAGTAAAATGAGGTCCCTGCCTTCGCAGGCAGCCTAAGGAATCTTCTCTGAGGACACGCTTGGCCTCCAAGCCCGGTGCCCAGCACATGCGAGCTTCCCCCACGGGAGAGAGAAACGAGGGCCCTGGAGCTGAAAGGCTGCGAGCATCTGGGGTCATCCCAGCCACAAAATATTGATGACGTTGTTTTTCCCCAGGACAGAGAAGCTGGTTCTCTTGTGTATCCTTTAAGGGTACGCTGTCTCAGTTTCTAGACCTCAGCAAAAGAGCTGCCCTTCCCTGGACAGCCCCAGGTGCTCCAGGTACAGTGGGTGACCCGTAAGTCCTGGGGCCGACCGCTCAGGGGCCTCTGCTGAAGGCCTCAGGTTCTGCAGGAAAAAGAAAAGACGATCCGGCATTAAACACAGGCTCTCTCGGCAAGCTCGCACACCCTCTCCTTTTGCATCATCGGACAGGTCCGGGAACCCGGAAAAGGGAAACTTCCAGAAGTGGTAACAGCAGAGCTCTGGAGTCCAAGAAGCAAAAGGAGTATCTCTCTTCTAAACTGAAACGACAGTGAGGTGCTCGGGGACAGTCCTGCTACGAGGTCCCCCGGAAACGAGGCTGCGGAAGCCAGTCCTGCTTCCCATCGCCAGCTGCCGAGGGGCACTTGGAAGGCTCGCCCTTGGCTGGGGCCTGCTGACTGTCGGGGGACAAAGGTGTCCCCCCAACCTGAAACCCGTCCTCAGCGTGTCAAGTGTGGAAAGGTTTTCTGACGCGGGGCCCTTTCATCGGGGCGTCTAAAGCCTGGAAGGCCGCGGCTTTCTCTGAGTGTGAGGCTGCACTGGATAGCTCCTAGCAGACACAAAGAAACTGGGACAAAAGCAGGATCCTGTCCTTAAAATGCCAAGACACTGGGCTCTCACGGAGCACGGCTGTTGGGCAAGAAACGCTTCCAAGGGATCTGAAGAGGTGGCCTGGGCGGGTCCTGCCTGGGGACCCGGCGGGCGGGCGCTGGGCGCACAGGGCCCTGTTTCCTGAGAGAGCAGAATGGGTTTGTCCTGTGCTCAAGGCCAGCTCCGGCCAGCCGCCCCCTTGGCTGGCTGCAGGGCTGGGCCCAGCGTTCTGGGAGGGAGGGTGTCAGGGTGCAGGTGGGTTGGGGGTCTGGTCTGGGCGTGTGATCTCTTGGGGCTTTTATCTTAGATCATGGTGTCTGTAGGGCAAATGCATGACTTTACCTTCGATTCCGTGCTTTCTGGGGCTCTAGGTGGGGGGAACTGATTTGTCATAGGAAGGTAAAGCCCTTCCTCTCCTCCCTCCCCCCTGCAAACCACACCTGGGAGCCGTGCTGTCCAACCCACAGAGCAGCCCCCACCTCCCACACTCACCAGGAACCCCCAGCCTCGCCGCCCAAGCAATTCCATCTGCAAGAGCCTGCTGGCGCATTATTTTGTTTGTCTCCTTTATTCACTCAACAAATATTTTCCTAGGCCTCATGCTCAAGGAAGGCCGGATGGGAAGAAGTCTGCAACCCGGAGCTGCCCTCAGGGACTTACAGTGTTTACTCCAAGCAGGCCTGGACAGACTCAGGCCGGGACAGACTGGGGCTGCAAACACGACCTTTTTTTTCGTTGTTGTTGTTGGATCCAAGAGCTTTTAAAGATTTCTTTGAAATGTGGAGCAATTATGCAAGCAGGGGAAAAAAAGTATCTAGAGCAAATATTTAACTTTGCCTTTGGTATGTTGAAGTCACCGGCCCATGGAAATCTCTCAGGCATGCCCTCCAAGACTGACTTAAATCTATATATTTTCCGGGGGACACGGCTTGGGGTTTCCCAAAATGGAAGGCTGCGCTACACTGGGAAGAGGGCGGCTCTACAGCCCAAGACGGCAGAGCTCGGGGGTAGGACGCGTCCCCTCCCGGAGTGCTGGAAAAAGCCAGGCCACAGAGGCCGCGAGAACTTGCTCAGAGGCACACCGCTAGGCCCGTGTGCGGTCACCAGTGACTTGTGTGTTAGCTGATCGGTCCCTCGAGAGGTGGGAGGGGAAGAGCGGCCACGTCCCGCGCGGCACTGGGGCCCCTTGGGGCTCCGGCAGCCCCAGCCATTGCGGGGCCCGGACAGTGATAGGATTCGGGTGTCTCCGGGATGACCTTTCGCCCCTGGGTCTCCCCAGGGCAGTCGGCTTTTATTTCCCCCACCGCACCCCCCCTTCCCCTTTCCTGAGCCGGGGGCATCTGCGGGGCGCAGCTTCGCAGGCCCTCGGGGGAAGGCGTCCAGAGCCGAGGCCCGGGACAGAGGCGGCTTCACCCTGGTACAAAGTTTTCATTCGCGCGGCGCGCGTTTGGCTGCGGGCTGCCTCCGCATTTCCGACTCCCATTAATGTAAGATACTCTGGGGCGCTCGCCCCGGGGGTCACCGTGCGCGACGCGCCCGGCTTGACACAACCCGGGGACTTTTCTCCTCCGCCGGGCTTCAGCGCGCGGGGAGGGGGTGGGGAGCCACGCAGCCCGGGGCGGGGCGGCGGGCGGAGGCGGTCGAGGGCGCCCCGCGGGCTCCCGCGTTGCCACAACAGACCCCGCACGCCGCGCGGCAGTCGCCGCCGGGGGCCGGAGCCGGGCCGGGGCAGGTGGGCCGGGGGCGCGAGCCGGGGCGGGGCGAGCCGGGGCGGGCCGCCCGCGCGGGTCCCGGGCCACGCGCGACCTTGGGGCGGCGAGGCGACCCCTCCCCCCCGCGCTGGTGCCCACGGCGCCCACCCGGCCCGGCCACGGGAGCGCCCGCCCCGCGTCGCCCCGAGCAGCTCCCCCCCCCCCCCGCCGGGCCGCAGCTCGGGGCGGGGCCGCGCCGCCCCCCACCCCCCGGCCCCGGAACACCTGAGCGGCGGCGGCTCCTGCGCGCGAGCCGGGCTGGGCGCGGCGCCGCTCGGGTCCCCGCGGCCGAGCCAGGTGCGCGCCGGCCCCAGCGCCCCCGGGGGTGTGGATCCGCGCCCCGACTCGCCAGCGGCTGCCCGAGCCAGGTAAGGGGGCGGCGGGGGCGCCCCGAGCGGGCGGGGCGGGGCCCTCCGTGGTTCCCGGGCGCCGGGTCCTGCGGGCCCGCCGCATCGCCGGTGCGTCTGGCTTTCGGGAGCGCCAACTACCGAGGAAGCGTCGACGGGACTGGGCGGGGGCGGGGGGGCTGCGGGCGCCGGCCCGGGCTCTTCTCCGCAGCGCCCCCTCCCCAGGCCTCCTCTCCGGGCCGGCCCACAGCGCGGTGGAGGCGGCGCGGACGCGGTCATGCGCACCCCCAGGCCCCCGGGACGCCTGGGCCCCCGCCGGCGCGCCCCGCCCCGCCCACTGGGGCCAGTGCGGGGGGCCGCCCGCCGCCCGGCCCGGGGCTCCTCGCGGGGCGGTTGCCGCCGCCGGCCCCGGGACCCAAGTCCGCGATCCCGGGGGTGGAGCCGCGGCGGGGGCCTCCAGGGGGCGCGCGGGGGGCGGGGACCCGCGCCGCCGCCGCCCGCTCCCCCGAGACCCCCGCCGCGGGCCCCCCGCACCTGCACCCGCCTCCCGGCGCCACCACCCAGGCGCGAGCCCCAGGCGCGGCGGGTGCTGGGAGGCCGGGGGGGTGCGCACCCCGTGCGAGCCGGGGGGCACGGGTCGGGCCCCGGGGTGGCTCGCAGCCCCCGCCCCGCGCCCGGCCCCTGCCCGGCGTCCTCGCTGGCCCGGGCGGGGCGGGGGCGCCAGGTGAGCGGCCCCCGCGCCGCGCGCCGCCGCGCGTGAATTATGCAGGAGGCTGGCCCTGGCGCGCCGAGTCGCTCAAGTTTCCCTGGCAACTTTCGCGCGGGCATCCCTCCTCCCGGGGCCCTGCAGCCTCCGCCCGCGCAGCCGGGCGCCCCTGCCCGGCGGCGCCCGAGAGCGGAGCGCGCCCCGGGACTCCGACCGCGCCCTCGCCACCCGCGCTGGGGTCGCCGAGACTTCGCGAGCAGGTGCGACTCGCTCTACTCCCGGGACAGGTCGCCGCCCGCGTTCGGAGGGCGCTGGGGCCCGGGCGGACCTCGCAGTCTGGGCTCGGTGCATGCGGGGGTCCCAGGGCGCGTCGACCCCCCGCGCTGGGTGGGCGGGCGAGGGTCGCGTTTCGGTGGAACTGGGGGTTTCCGGGGGTGGGGGGCGAAGCTGGTGGGGGCGACCGTGGGCCCCCGCCGCCTGGCTTTGAAAGCGGCCACAGGCCCGGCGGGTGGAGGCTCCGGCCACGGAACTTGGGGTTCTCCGGGCTGGCAGGTGCGCGGTGGTCCTCAGAGGCCATCCGAAAATAAAGAGCTTTCCGCGTGGAAATGCAGGGCGGTAAATTGGATGGTTCTGTGACCTCTTTTTGTGGTTTGAAGCTCAAGATGGAATGTGAATGGGGTCAATCAGCTAATTATATTAAACTTCAGAATCCTAAGACGTAATTTCAGCAGTGACCCTCTGGGGGTGGGGCCCTTGTGTGGACCTGGCTGACCTGGAGGCAGGGAGGTTCCCCCGCTGGAAATAGGGGGGGCAGATTCCTCCTGGATTCAGGGCATCCAGAATGGGATTTAAGGCATAGTTAGTGCTGCCCGTTTAAGCGCCAGGCTCCCTGCTCGCCCTCTGGGGTTGCCCTGCTCGCCCTCTGGGGTTGCCGTTTGTCCCAGCCCACCGGCAGGCACTCCTGTTGGAGACCTCAGAAGCCCCTCGGAGGCTAGCAAGGGGGACTTGACAGAAGGGCCCACTCATTATTGTTTGCCTGCAGCGGAGTGGAGCGAGAAGGAGGGAGCTGGTGCTGGCTGGGGTTCAGTGGTAACTGCGGGGCGGGGGGGGGGGTGCTGGGGGGGCGGTAGCTGTGGGTTTCTGCCCCCTAAGTCACGTGACTCTTACAGGAGGTGTGAGGGAGACCCTTGCCCTCATAGTGGCTGGGAGCTAAAGCTCCTGGGAGCACGTTCCGAAAGAAAGGGGTTCCATTATGCTCAGGAATCTCATCTTTTTCAAAAAAGGAAGAATTGGGTGGAAAGCCGGGTGTTTCCTCGGGCCCCTAGAGGGGGGCTGTAACTTCTCTTGCATCTGTGTGGAAACGGTGCTTCTGCCTGTGAAGCCTGGTCCAGAGGGCCCATGGACGTTACTTGGCTGCTTTTAACAGATTAGGGCCTGCTGGGGATCTTCTGCCTCCTGTCTCCCAATAGTTTGCTTTTGAAAGCTTTTCCCGTTTTCCAAGAGGTTTTCATTCATTCATTCAGCAAGAGCTTGTGGATTGTGTGCCGCGCCCTCTGCTGGGCACTCCGGGGCGTTTCTCAGCCCTAGTTTTGGGGGTCCCTATCTAGTAGGAAGCTGTGACCATAGAGAGTCGGGTACCACCAGGAGGTGAGAGATAGCACCCCGTTTTATATTTCATCAGTGATGTGGAAGAAGGTAGGAACTGAGTAAAACATGGCAGGAGCAGTCTAATATACAGAAAAACACTAGTAAAACCTGTTTTTTATGAAAGAAAATTCTTTGTCATGCTTTTTTTCCATGTAAGCCCTATAGTCCCAAACCATCGACTTCTGGCGTCCCTCCCGGCTCAAGAGAGCAATTGGCCTTTGCCTCACGCGGGGTTCAGGTTGGAGTGGAGAGCGGGCCTTCCAGGGTGTGCTCCGTGCCACAGCAAATCCTTGGGGTGAAGCTGGGCTCGGTGCCTGGCAACCGACGCCTGAATTCCCAGTTTCCTGGAATTCCAGCCTTCGCCTTTGTAAACTTAAGGCTGGGCTTTGCGGGAGGCAGTTGGATCTGGATCCCGGGAGCCTGCTGGAGGGGGGAGCTGGGAAAAGCCCCGAGGAATTCCCGCTTGCTGCCTTTTAAGGCGCTTCCCATTGGGAGCCAGCTGGAGGAGAAGTTGGGGTTTTTCTTCATCCTAGTGATCTGGGGCAATGTACTGAACCCCTCTGCCTTGACTGGGCAGCAGAGAGCGGGGCAAGGGGCGGGGGCAGTTCAGCACCCCAAAGGAGGCAGGTCTTATTCCGGTGTGGCCCCCCCCGCCCCCCGTTGTTCCCCCGCTGCTCAGCGAATGAATTACCTGCTGGAAGAAAGTGGACGGGTGGGCCTGGAGCCCTGGGCTGGCTGGTCACCCTGCTTGTCCTTGGACACTGCATCCAACCTGCCCCCCAAAACGAGGGGCCTGCCGGTCTGTGCGGCACAGAGGTGTGCCCGGCTGTCTTGGGAATTCTCCCTGTGCTGCAGAAAAAGGAGCTGCAGAGATAGTCACTGGAGGGCCTGCAGGGGCCAGAGGTCATTGTCACCCCCCCCCCCCGCCCACCTTCCAGGCTGGTGGGAGGAGGAGAACCCTCTACTGGGGTGCCCCTTGGGTGCTGAAGGGCCCCCAGACTGGCTGAGAAGGGGGAGGGGAGAAGGGGAAACCTCTGGAAGAGGCCTTGCCTGGGTCCTAAGCAGGACCCCGTGGCCAGACACGGTGCAGTCCTCGTTCAGAGGGAGGGGGCGGCCCCCAGAGGCTGCGGGGCATGTCCACGACCACGCCGCCCTCGCCTCCTGCACGCCCTCCTTCTGCGCTGGTGTCCGTTGCCTAGTTTCTTCTCATGAACCTCTGGGGTGCAGGTGCTGTTACTTCCATTTTACAGAGCAGGTCTGGAAGCTCGGGGTACCCCGCGTCACAGGGTACTTTCCTGCGGAGCTGGGTTCCCCCACCGCACGCCACAGCGGGAACATGCACGCAGAGGGCTGGGAAAGTATTCTTTCTGTGTCTGTGGGGGAGAAAGGGCCGCTGTCCGTGGATGAGATTCATACTTCCTGGGAGAGCAGACTTGAGGAATGGTTCCCATTGGCTAATGAATGTTAATCTCAGTGGCTCTTGTGATCACATTGAGGTTCCCTTTTTGGGGGGCGAGGGTGAATCTTTACGTGCTCCCCACCCCACCCGAAGGCTCCCGTCTTCACAGGGTGGGGAAGATGCCCCCACCCCAGCAGCAGGGTGGAGGGCCTGCCCAGGGCTGGGGGCCCGGGGCTGACCACTTGGGTCCCTCTGGAGCAGCAGCCCTGGAGCTGGGTGGGTGGGCGCACCTGTCACTTCCTGGGAGATAGATGACGCCTTTGAGAGCTGTCCCAGCTGCTACGATTGGTGGGGAGCAGCGGTAAGGGGTAATCTCGCCGTCTCCCACCCCACTCCTGCGTGTCACCTCTGACTGGGGCAGGTGACGTCAGAGCAGGGGCACGCGGGACATGTGTCCGTGCGCCTTTGTCCGAGGGCTCTGGCCTTTGCAAGATTGGGGATTCCCAGGGACAGCTTGGAGAGGGGCAGGAGGGAGCTCCTAAGCTGGGAAGGGGGAGGGCCCCGAGGCACGGGTGCACCCCCAGAAGTTCTGATTGAGGCTGAAGATTCAGGTAGGCCCAGCTTTTGGGGAGCCCTAGCACCTCCTTTGGGAAATGCGGGAGGTTTTACTAAGAAGGATACCTGGACTGCCCTGAGCTGTTGCACCTGAAAGGCCTCATTTGGGACGTATCCACTAGGTGGGTAATCATTGCACAGCCACCATGTGGAATCCGGCTGGAGCCATTCTCTCCACAGCTCTGTTTGCCTCCCGGCGCCTGGAGGCGTGGTTTTTAAAAAGTGGGCGTCCTCTCACACATTTCCTACAACATTTTCTTATGAAAAATTCAAATATTTGGCAAAATGGAAGGAATTAAACCGGGAACTCCCGGGTGCCCACCCCCAGATTCTGTCAGTCACTTCTGCTCTAAAATTTTTCTTCTTAGGTTTAAATATTTGAAAAGGCTGGATAACCTCTTCTGCCAGACAAATATTGACATTTTAATTGACATTTAAAAGAACGGTTACATAACTCTTTAAATGTATCTGCTGCGCTGCAAGTGCCTCTGAGCTGATACCCCACGTGACAAATACCCCCGAACGTTAGGGGGGTTTATTCATTTTTATGACAACTTGCATTGCCTCTCCTCTTCCCCAGAGAATTTTATCCTCCTGTCACGGGCTTTTTTCTGCTAAGTCTTTCGTTAATCAGTCTAGTATACTTCTCTGCAAGAAGGAAATACAAGAGTTATATTTGGTCTTTTTGGAAACACATTGGGAGTTTTAAACGCTCCGAGTGGACTGAGGAAACAGCGCGGCCAGGCTCGGCCCGTGGCTCACGGCGCCACGTGTGTGTCACGGAGACTGAGAGGTGGACAAAGTAGAACGACAGCAGGGGCGCCCCTGGGGTGGGGGGTGGCTCTCGGGGGTGCTTGGAGTAAGGCCACTGTCCAGGGGCTGCTGGGCTGGTGTCCTGGAGAGCTGGTCACCCGGGGCAGGCCAGGCCACCCGTCCATGGAGTGTGGCCCCCAGGTTTCTCACTGGAGGGGTGCCACTCATCTGTAAAAGGAAGAGGGGAGGGGGAATGGGGGACCCCAGACTCCTCCTCCCACTGAGCTGTTTCAGGAATGACTGACCAGCCCCTTTTTAATTTTTTTTAAAGATTTATTTTATTTTCCCCCCACCATTGTCCACTCTCTCTGTCCATTCCCTGTGTGTTCTTCTGTGTCCACTTGCATTCTTGTCAGTGGCACCGGGAATCTGTGTTTCTTTTTGCTGCGTCACCTTGTTGTGTCAGCTCTCCGTGTGTGCGGCGCCATTCCTGGGCAGGCTGCACTTTCTTTGGCGCTGGGCGGCTCTTCTTACGGGGCGTGCTCCTTGCGTGTGGGGCTCCCCCACGCGGGGACACCCCTGCGTGGCACGGCACTCTTTGCGCGCATCAGCACTGCACATGGGCCAGCTCCACACGGGTCAGGAGGCCCGGGGTTTGAACCCTGGACCTCCTATGTGGTAGGCAGACACTCTATCCGTTGAGCCATGTCCACTTCCCTGACCAGCCCCTTTAACCTGTGCTGCACACCCCCCGCCCATCTGCAGTCCCCTGCTGGGGGGAGAAATGAGTCTGAGAGGGGCTGCAGTGGCTCCCACCCAGCCCCCAGGAGCATGGCAGAGGCAGGTGGGTGTGCCACCCCCAGACCCTGCTCCACATGTGCTGATCCCCCAGACTTCTCCCTTGGGGTCCCTTCCCTCCTCCCCCTCCCCCCCTGCCCCTGGCTGTCCAGAGAATCCAGTCTTCTGGATTCCTGGGGGAGGGGTGGGGAGTGGCTGAGAGCTTGGGCGGCGGGCCACCTGACCCTCCCTCCCCCAGGGCCTGGACTACCCTGGACTACCCGCTGAGGCCTCCCCAGAGGGGCCAGCCAGAGACCTGGGGGCAGGCGCCGTGGCCTGAGACGGTGAGGAACCAGGGGTGGGTGCTGGGGGCAGGCGCCGTGGCCTGAGACAGTGAGGGGCCAGGGGCGGGTGCTGGGGGCAGGCATTGTGGCCTGAGACGGTGAGGGGCCAGGGAGTGGGCTGGAGGCACGGGCCGTGGCCTGAGACGGTGAGGGGCCAGGGAGTGGGCTGGAGGCACGGGCCGTGGCCTGAGATGGTGAGGGGCCAGGGAGTGGGTGCTGGGGGCGGGCGCCGTGGCCTGAGACGGTGAGGGGCCAGGGTCCCTTGTGCAGAGCGGACTCCCGCTGCGCCGTCCTGGGGGGTTGAGTGCAGGCCGAGCCGATTGCCCCGTCCGCCCGGGAGGAGGGGATGAGCCTTGGAACCCCCACGCTGCCGGTAGCTCGGCATGAGGGCCCGTCCTGGGGAAGAGGCACCTGCGTGCCGGCGGTTTCCTGCCTCCCGGTGCTCCTGCTCCTCGCTGCGAAGACGGCGCCGTGCCCCCGAGGCCCTCTGCCCCGCGGCCAGCCCAGGCCGTCGAGCTTCCTTCGGGCTGGCGCCGTCCGGTCCGGGCCTGCGAGGAGAGGGCCCGGCACGCGCTCCTCTCCACCTGAGCGCACGCGAGGGGCACCCTGCGCGGAGTGGGCCCAGGGATGTTTGCCGAGTGAATATTTGATTGGCAAGGCTCCCCATGGCCTCCCGCCTGCGTGTGTCTTTGAGCTCCAAGAAGTGACGGAGCCGGTCCGGCCGCCTGGTCCCCTGTGGGGGTGGACCCCGAGGGTGTGTCCTGGCCAGCTCGGTGTCCGAGGCCTCTGGGCACCGCACGCCTGGACAGGGCCTCTGGGCGCCTGGAATGCTGAACTCGGCCGCGTGTGCGGGTCAACAGCCGCGGTTAAACAGGGATTTTTTCCCACTGAACACAGAGTCCAGATGAAGCCGAGATGGAATTCCTGCCGACCGTCACGTGGGGCGTGGTGGCGATAATCATTCCCCAGCCACGGCACGTCAGCGCCGTGGCACTTAGAAAACTTCCAAGAGGGCCCGTTGCCCTGTGGCATCCTGTGGGCCCGGGATTTGGAATTTAGGAAAGCATCGTCATTGTGGAAGGAGCGGGAAGGCACCTCGGCTGTTGTTTCTTTCCTTTCTTCTTTGGGAGTGTCCCAGGCCAAGTGTAAGTGGATCGGGCGTGGCATTTGGGTTTTGTGCTGAGTCTGGGCAGGATTCGCTCTCAGGGCTCTGCTCGTTGGAGTCTGCTGGCCCCCGACAAGGTTTTCTGGGTTGAAGGTGAGGGACACCCGCATCACACGAGGTTAGGGGAGAAGACACGTGCTGCGGGGCCCGTGTGGGAGCAGAGCTGGGCCCGGAGCCACGAGGACCCAAGCCTCTCCGTTTCTCCTGCTTTCTGTCCTGAGCACAGGGGCTCCTCGGTGACATTTTCCTGCACCCACCCTTGGTTCTTTCTCTCCTCAGATTGGTGGTCTCTGTTTACGCACGAGGCTGTTTCAAAACCCTCGGGCTCCTGGCCAAGGCAACAACAGTTGTGGACGTCAGCTTCTCCCAGTGGTTGTGTCATCCTCAGAGTCCAGCCGGGCAGGTCAGGGGTAGCTGGGGCCGTGGCGTTCCAGAAGTGCCCAGTTATGGGGCCCTGTCCAGCCCCTGCTGCTGAAAGGTGTCCTTAGAGGGGGCAGGGCCACTGTGGCCCCAGGCTCGTTTTTGCTCCATCTCTCTTCCTTACGGGGCTACTTCAGTGGGCCACCTAGGAATCTGTGACAATCATGGTGATGGCAAAACTGTGGGCCGCCCGATTCTTTGATGCTTTAGAAATTCACACCCATCTCGTCCTCACGAGAGCCCTGGGGAGTGGGTACTGACACCGTCCCCGTTTTACAGGTGAGTAAATCGAGGCAGGGAAGTTTAAGTCAGTTTGCTGACGCTGCGCCAAGATGCACAAACAGGCAGCCGCCCACATCATCTCTGAGATGTGCCAGAACCTTCCACGCCCCCCACGTCACCACTTGGGAGACGCTGGCTTCTTTTTTCTGTCTGCTTTCAGGGAAAGCAGGATGGGGTAGCACAGGGGTTCTCAAACTTTTGGTTTAAGAATTCTTCTGGACTCCAGAGAACTGTTGACGTGTGTTATGTCTATTGCTGTTTTATCCTGTTAGATATTAAATGGAAGAATTTAAGAATATTTAATTATTACTTCTCTTAAAAGGACAGGGATAAACTGATTACATGTTGCTATAAATACTATGGGTTTTGAAAAATAACTCTTTTCCAAAATGAGCAGACAGCGAAGGAGGAGAGCGCAGTGCTTTACCTTTCTGCGGAAGCGCTGACGTCGGCTAACGGCAGGAGAGCTGGATTCTCACCTGGGCGCGCAGGATGTTGCGGTGGCAAATATTACGGAGCTTCTGGCCAGCTGGGGCGAGCGGGAGTGAGCGTCGTGCTTTGGCGGTGGCGCGGGCTTGCCTTTGTCGCCCCGGGTGGAGAGAGGGGAAAGCAGATCCAGCCGGGGCTGGGGGGCTGCGGGGCGGGGGCCGCGGAGCTGGTGCCGGAGACCACGCCCCGGGGCCGCCCCGCGCTGCCCGGTTTCCTGGGCGTCCCTTGCCGCCTGCCTGCGGGCTCCGGGCAGCCGTTGGTTTGACGCAGGGTTGAGTTCCGAAGGGGCAGCGCAGGCGTAACTTGAACTGTGCATTCTGATCTGCCCAAAGCTGAGTCGTGTGGCCTTGACCGCGCAGGGGCCCTCCCGTCCCCAGACAGCATGGGAAAGGCGAGCAGCTGGATGCAGGAATCCGCAAGGTGTCATGTAGAAGGTTCCCGAGGTCACAGGCCGAGGGACGGGGGACAGTCCCCGGGGGGCTGAGGCTTGGCTGACCTGCGAGAGAACCTGCCGCGGCTCTTGAAGCGGTGAAGCAGGGGGCGCCCGTGCACAGGGAGGCCACGGGGTGGAAAGGGGGGTCCGTGGGCAGGCAGCCTCGCCGTGGGGCCGTGGGTCATGCAGAGAGGACAACTGGCCTTTCTCTTCGTGCCCATACGATGACCAGCCAGAGGCCTGCGGGGGGTGAGGCGGCACGCCCCGGCCACGCCGGGACAGGGACCGGCCCCCTGGCCCTCGCCCGGTAAATACTAACGGCAGCCCTGGAAACGCACACCCTGGCCTCATGCGCGTCCCGGGCGCCTGCCGGGGGCAACTCGGCCTCCCCGGCCGCAGGAACCGAGGCCCACGAGGCCGGACGTCCACAGCCCAGGGGTGGCAGCGCCAGGTCCCGTCCGAAGGCTCCAGGGCAGGGGCTCTGAACCTTTTCTGCTCCACGGACCCCGCTGCCCGTCAGGGGACAACCACGGCCGCCCCCCTAAGCCCGCGCTGCGCGTACTGTTCAGTAACGCTGCCACACCCGCGCCCCGCGGCCCCGCGGGAATCGTGCTCTTCTGGGCGTTGGGTCCAGGCTCACAGGCCTCCTGAAGGCCCCTGCTGCAGCTGCGGCCCGTGGCGCCTCCCGGCCTTTGTGGCTATTTTGTTGTTGAGTTGTGCCCTGCCCCGGGGGTGTTTTTGTCCCTGTTTTACAGGTAGGAGAACTAGGCTCCCGGAGTGTAGGGGAGCTGCGGTGCTCGGGAAAGCAGAGGCGCCCGCGGGGCGGCTTGGCGGTGTGGGGTGCGGCGGTGTGGGGATGCGGAGGCCAAACGGGGCTGCGCCTCGCGGGTGTGCTTTCGCTGCAGGCGAGCTCTTTCCTTTACACCTTCTTTCCACGCTCAGTGCCTTGTCTGGGGTATAGACACAGTGCCTTGTCTGGGGTGTAGACGAGGGGCCGGTGTTTTTGGCTGAGATCGTGGCGGCTTCAGGGGCGCCTTCACAGCAGGGAGGCGCTGAACGGGCACCCCTTCCTCCCCGTGGAGCCCAGGCCCAGGAGACGGGCGGGGCGGCCGGAGGGGCTCCCTGGCGAGGGGGTGAGCACTCACTCGGCCAGCGGGGGTGACACCAGGTGCAGGCCCCGGCCCCCTGCCCCCCGCCCGGCCCTCGTCCTCAGCCAGCGCATGTGGATCCCCCAGCAGGCCTGGCCAGAGCACACGCCTTTTCGGGGCGGGACATGATGCCTGGTGAGCCCCCTCCGGCCTCTGTCCCCAGTGGTCACTTGGGGGATGGGACTCAGGGCTGGAAAGTAGGGGAGGGCGGACGTCAGAAGAGAGGCCCCTCCTCGGCAGTGCCACTTCCCTCACGACCTTTAGACCCCAGCTCCTCTGACCTGTAGCTGGTTCACCCTCCCTCTGCAAGGCCCCTGAGGATGGGACCGTGTTCAGAGTGGACCTCAGTATATCCCCACTGGGAAAAGTGCAAATATATATAACTGCTTTAGCGAATGCAGTTCACACCTCATCCTGCTCCTCCCATGCCAAGGGGTGTTTAGCATATCCGCAGCCTCCACCCCCAAAAGAAAGCCGTGCCCGTTAGCAGTCACCTCCCATTTCCCTCCTCCCATTCTCCCTCTTCCCTCTACTCCTCCTCCCTCTCCCCTCCTCCCATTCCCTCTCTAGTCTCTGTCCCCACGGATTCGCCTCTTCTGCCCACTTCGTGTCACTGCGGTGTTGGCTTCTTCCAGCAGGACGTTTCAAGGTTCATCCACCTTGTGGCATTAGCAGAACTTCATTCCTTTTCAGGGCCACATGCTACTCCCCTGTGTGGACAGACTGCAGTGTAGTTATCCACGCAGGAATCGGTGGCGTCTGGCTTGCCTCCGCTTTTTGGCTGTGAGGAATAATGCTGCGTGACTGCTTGTTTCTGTGTGAACGTGTTCCTGCTATGCGGGGCGTAAGCCTGAGGGTAATTCCTGGGTCGCGTGTCACGTGGCGACTTTATGTTTCACCTTTGAGGAACCGCCAAGCTGTCTTCCAAAGAGGCTGCGCCAGTCTCCCTTCCCCCAGCAGGGGGTGAGGGTCCGGTTTGCCACGTCCTGGCCTGCGCTTACTGTCTGTCCTTTCTATTCTGCCCCTGCTTGTGGGAGTGGATGGTCCAGCTGGCTTGACTTGCTTTTCCCTGATGGCTAGTGATGGTGCGCATCTTTTCATGTGCTCGTTGATTGTCGTCACTTTGTATTTCTTTGGAGAAACGTCTATTCAAGTCCTTTACTGCCTCTCAATTGGGTGGTCTTTTCACTATTGAGCTTTATGAGATATGTTCCAGCTCAAGGTGCCTTATCAGATGTGTGACTTGCAAATCTTTTCCCCCTGTCTGCGATTGTCTTTTTTGCCTTCTTGATGGTATCCTCTCACACACAAATGTCTTTAATTTGCATGAAGTCCAGTTTGGGTATTTTCTTTCTTTATATCACTGCTTGTGCTTTTGGTGTCAAAGCTACGAAATCTTTGCTTACCCCCAGGTTAGGAAGATTTGCTCTTATGTTTTCTTCTTCTCAGAGTTTGATAGTTTTAGCTCTTACATGTAGGTGCATTTTACTACTGTGTGAAAAAGGGGTTGGTGGCAGTTTGAGATTATGAGTCCCCAAAAGAGAAAGATTATGTTTGTAAACTAATCTGTTCCTCTGGGTGTGATACCTTTTGATCGTCTTGAATTTGATTGGGGGGTCTTTGATTAAGATTTCTTGATAAGCCCAATGTAGGGTTTTTGATTGGGCTGTGTCAGAGGGCATGACTCCACTTGAGTCCCTGCCTCCTTGCTGGGTCTGATATAAATGACACTAAAGAACACACAGGAAGAGAGAACTCTGCCAGGTTTTGACGCTGCCATGAGACGGAAAGGAGAAGGCTCAAAAGCTAAAGCCCTGGGGACACACGAGCCATTTGCCTGACAGTTTACAGCTGGCCTTGGGAAGAGAGCCAAGACCGATATAGGGGGCCCTATGCCAAGAGAGGACTTCAGTTAAGCATGAAGCCTCCGAGGCAGTGCCCACGGAGCCTCGAGAAAGAGGAAGCCCCGAGAAGGCAGAGACCAGTTGGAGACTGGCGACCATCTTGCTTCAACAGGTGGCAACTGACGTTGGTGAGAAAGCAACCCTGAGCGGGACTTTTCATGGCCTTGTAACTGTAAACTTTTAACCAAGTAAATACCCTTTATAAAAGCCAACAGATTTCTGGTACTTTGTATCAGTAGCCCTTGGGGGACTAATACAGGGTCCAACCTCATTCTTTTGCATATGGATCTCCACTTATCCCAGCACTATTTGTAGGAAAGGTTGTGTTTTCCCCATGGAATGATCTTGGCACCTCTGACAAAGATTGGTTGACCGTAAGTGTGAGAATTTATTTCTAGACTCTTAAGATCTGCCCACTCTTATTGCAGTACCACACTGTTTAGTTATAGTAGCTTTATGGTAAGTTTTGAAGTTGGGCAGTGTGAGTCCTTCAAATTTGTTCTTTTTCAAGGTAGTTTTGGCTACTCAGGGCCCCTGAATTTCTGTATGCATTTTAGGACTAGCTTGTCAATTTACGCAAAGGAGACAGCTGAAATTCTGAAGTGTGTTGAGTTTGGGGAATGTTTCCATATTAATAATATTAAATCTTTAAGTCCATGAACATGGGATACTCTTCTGTTTATATCATTTTTTATTTCTTTCCATAATGTTTTGTCCTTTTCAGAGAATAAGTTTTATACTTCTTTTGTTATATATTCCTTTTTTTTTTTGATGCTGATGTAAATATAATTGCTTGTTAATTTCATTTTTGGGTGGTTCATTATTAATGTATGGAAATATACTGATTATTATATCCTGTAACTTTACTGAACTCGTTTATTAGTTCGAAGAGTTTTTTTTGGTGGATTTCTTAGAATTTTCTATATAACTGCACTGGTTAGAACTTCGGGTACAATACTGAATAGGAATGGTGGAGAGAGGCCTCCTTGTCTTGTTCCTGCTCTTTGAGGAAGGCTGGAAGTGTTTCACCATTAAGTATGATGTTAACTGTGGGATTTTCGTAGATGCCTGTTATCAGGTTAAGGAAGTTTCCTTCTTTTCCTAGTTTCTTGAGTGTATTTTATCATGAGGAGTGTTGAATTTTGTTAAATGATTTTTTCCTTCATCTATTGAGAAGATCATGGTTCCCCCCTCCCCCCTTTATTCTGTTGAAATGGTGTATTACATTAATTGAATTTTGGATCTTAAACCAACAGCATTTATGGGATAACGCCCACTTGGTTATGGTATATAAGTCTTTTATGTGTTGTTGGATTCAGATTGCTATTATAATATAATAGTATTTTGTTGAAGATTTATAAGAAATACTTGTCTGTAGCTTTCTTTTCTTGAAATATCTTTGGTTCTGGTCACAGAGTAATATTGGCCTCATAAAATGAGTTGGCAAGTGTCTCTTTCTCTTCTATGTTATTTAAAAGTGTGTGAAGGATTCTTATTAATGCTTTAAATATTTCGTGAAATTTGCCATTGACGTAATCTGAACCTCAGCTTTTCTTCATGGGAATTTTAAAAATTACTAAGTCAACCTATACTTGTTATAGATGTATTCATATTTTCTGTTTTTTCTTGAGTCAGCTTTTGGTAGTTTGGGTCTTTCTAGGAATTTGTGCATTTCATTAATGTTATCTAATTTGATGGCATACAGTTTTTTATCATATTCCTCATAATCCTTCTTACTCCTATTTGTTTGGTAATAGAATTCCCTCTTTTATTCTTGATTTTGGTAATTTGAGTCTTCTTGTTCTCTCAGTCTAGCAAAACATTAATCAACTTTGCTCATCATTCAAAGAATCAACTTTTGGTTTCATTGATTTTTTTTTCTTTTGTTTTTCTATTCTTTAGTAATTTCTACTCTAATCTTTATTATTTCCCATCTTCTGCTTCTTTCAGGTCTTCTTTTGTTTTAGATCTACTTTGGTCTTTTTCCATTGTCTTAAGTTGGAAGATTAGGTACTGATCATTGGCAGTTTGAGAAGAAAACTTTGCCTTGATAATACCTTGATTTGGACATTTTCTTGGCTTCAAAACTGTAAGCTAATAAATTCCCATGGTATAAGCCAACCTATTTCATGACATTTATTTTAAGCAGCCTAGGAAACTAAAACAGGTTTTGATACCAGGTGAACAGGGTGCTGTTTTTGCAAATACCAAAAATGTAGAAATGACTTTGGCACTGGGTCATTCCAAAGGGCGGAGGCTGGAAAAATTGTGAGGAGCTTGATTGAAAAGGCCTAGCTTGTCTTGAAGAGCAAGTTTGTAGAACTAGGGATGCAAAGGTGTTTCTGATGAGGCCTTAGATGAAAAGGAGGAATGTGTCATTGGTAACTGGAGGAGAGGTGACCTTGCTTTAAAGTGGCAGAGAACTTGGGGAAATTGAGTTCTGATGTTGGGTGGAAGGCAGAATTTGAGAGCGATGCCCTTGGATATTCAGCTGAGGAGGTTGCCAAGCTGAATGTGGAGAGTAAAGCCTGATTTCTCCTTGCAGCTCTTGGTAAGAGGGGAGAGGGAAAGGATAACCTGAGAACTGAGTTCCTGAGCTCAAAGAAAGTAGAAATTGATGGTTTGGAAAATTTTGAGCTTCTGGAAAGCAAATCCTGAGATGATAGTGCTCCATGTGAGGGTTTAAGTGAACGTGGAACCAGTCGTTTCAGGGCAAGTCAAGATTGGAAATGCGGTTATTGAGGAAGGAGCTGATGGTTTGGACCCATGTATACTGCATGCGAAACCGGCAAGATTTTTTGTGAGCGCTGTACAACAGAGCCCCTGCCAGCCTCTGGACTTAAAGGGACAAAAAGGGACAGATTGAAGGAAAAAGGCACGAGCATGAAAGCTGAGGTCTGGACTGAAGACATCTTCTTGGGCCAAGAGAGGGGTCCCGCCCAGAGTGTGGAAAGGGTGAATCTGCCCTGGTGCTTGGAGAGGGCGGGCATTCCCCTTCGTTGTTCAGGAAGCGTGCGCCGCCGCAGGCTTCAGAGGGTGTGGCAGGGTCCCCAGGGATTGGAGAGGGTCTGCGGTCACCAGACTCTGGAAGAGTGTGGAGTCTTCACCCAGTGTTGGGTGAGCACATGGGAAAGGGTGGGGCTACCACTCCACCAGGTCCCGAGGACAAACCATGCTTCCATCGATCACTCTCAGACCTTGAAATCTGAGGGGGTTTGCCCTGCAGGGTCTTGGAATTGTTTGGGACCTGTGGCCCCTGTTTTCCTGCTGATTTCTCCCTGCGGGAATGGGCGTGTTTATCCTGTGCCTGTCTTTCCTTTGTGCGTTGGAAGCGGGGAACTTGCTCTCTGGGTTTCACGTGGCCACAGACAGAGGGGAATTGTGCTCCGGGACAGGCCACGCCTGTGCACGATTTTGATGATACTTCATGTCTTAGCATTGTTATTCAAATGACTCAAGACTATTGGGGTATTGTGACAGAATGAATGTATTTTGCATATAGAAAGAACATGACTTTTGGGGGTCCAGAGGGTGAAGGGTGGTGGTTTGAGGTGGTATGTACCTCAGAAAAACAGGACATCAAGCCTCTTCCATTCCTGTGGACATGGACCCAGTGTAAGCAGGACTTCTGGTGAGGCTACTTGGGTGAGGTGTGGCGACCTCAATCAGGACGGGTCTCAATCCTATTACTGGAGTCCTTTATAAGAGAATGAAATTCAGAGAGAGAGAAAGTGCACGCACCACAGAAACAAAAAGCTGAAAATGACAAAACGCAGAAGAAAGGAAAGCCTGGCCGCCGCCGTGTGCTGTGCGGCGTGACGGAGCAGCCCGGGATCGCCTGCAGCCGGCCTCCGGGAAGAAAGCATCACCTTGATGTTTCCTCGATCTGGACATTTTCTCTGCCCCAAAACTTGAAGCTAATCAATTCCCTTTGTTTAAGCTGATCCTTTTCATGATATTTGCTTAAAGCAGCCTAGGAAACTAAAGCACAGACTCTCTATCCTGGAGAACAACCCACGGGTCCGTGACAAGGGTGGCACTGTGTTGTCATTGGGTGGTGCGTGACAGATGTCTGGACTCTCGGCATCCAACAGTGAGCCGGACAGATGGTGCTGACTTTGTAACCCGGGGCGACCGACCAGCGGGTAGAGGACGGGAGCTGACCGCCAAGCGTGCACGCAGTACAGGGGGCAGGAGAGCTTGGCGAGGGAGATTGGGGTGTGGGCGGTTTTTACAGGGTGGTCGTCGGGGCCGTCAGGGAGCAGGTGGCCCTCGAGCAAGGCTTGAGGCCTGTGAAGGAGGTGACGAGCGAGGAAGTGACGGGGAGGCACTTTTAAACTCTAAAGCAAGGGTCCCTCCAAGCCCATCAAACCCTGGTCTTGGGGTGCCATGCTGAGGTTCTTCCCACCTGCTCGTCTCACCCTCGGCTGCTTGCCCTGGAGAGAGACCCCACCTTTCTTCCTGGGTCTCGGGATAAATTAAGGGTAACCCCGTGCGTTGGAGAAATTGTGGGCATGGCTTCCCCCGTGCTCACTGTTTGTGTCCTCAGACCCGAGCAGCGTCCCACCTCTGTGGGGTCCGGCCAGGCCTGGCCTTGGACTGAGGAGGGTGACGGCCAGCGAGGGCAGCTGGAGAGGGTGTCTCCTGCAGAATGGGGCACCTTGGCCAGTCGGGTGTTTCCCGCTCGTCTCATGCCTGTAAGCGTGGGTGGCTGTGTACTTTGTCGTCCGCCTACTTTGTGGGAGTGTATTCACTGGTGCGGTGGGACGCTGGGTGGGCCGTGTGGGGTGGGCGGAGCTGGGAGGCTTCCTGAACCATGACGGTTTGTCTTGAGGCACCTTGATTATAACTACTTTAAGAATCCCCTTGCGGGGGTTCACTGCCATGACAGATGGCCCTTCTTTGGAGCTGGTGTTTCTGCGTGATGGAAATGGACTCAGAGGGGATCTCTTTTCACAAGACTTGCATGCTACTTTATTGGAATTGTAGTCGGTGCTGGGTTTAAGATACATGTAGGGGATTTGAATCTCTGGACTGATAATATGACACCCAGGCCCAGAGCCTCAACAGACTTCAGCTCCTACACTTTGATTTATTGGACTTACTCCACTCAGCTAACATGGAGTTGAAGAAGGTCAACCACCACAACATGGAGCCTAGAGTGTCTACAACTGGAAGCGGGAGGAGTGCATCCAGTACCCATGTGGAATCTAAGCCCTCACTTGACATAGAAGTGCAATGGACACAACCAATCCAATGTCCACAGAGAAAATGTGGAATGGGTGTGGGAACGGTAGCCATGGGGGCTGCTGGGTGTGGGGAACGGGAGGAAGAGATGAGATGTGGAGGCATTTTCGGGACGTGGAGTTGTCCTGGATAGTGCTTCACGGACAATTACGGGACACTGTAGATCCCCCCAGGGCCCACCGGATGGAACGTGAGAGAGTCTGGGCTATGATGTGGACCATTGACTATGGGGTGCAGTGATGCTCAGAGATGAACTTACCAGGTGCAATGGATGTGTCATGATGATGGGAGAGAGTGTTGCTGTTGGGGGAGTGGGGGGCGGGGGCGGTAGGGTTGAATGGGACCTCATATTTTTCATAATGTAATTAAAATAAATAAATAAATAAATAATTAAAAAAAATAAAAATAAAAATAAATAGCAGTGAGAAAAAAAAAAAAAAGAATCCCCTTGCGCATCAGTGGTTGTGTTACTCTGAGGATGCTGTTTGAGGGGCTTGGGCAAGTGATTGGCTAGCTGATGGCTGATTTTATACTATCGGCTGTGGAAATGTTACAGGTTTGGGCATAGAAGAATGTGTGAAGTCTGTGATTTTGAAGTCTTTCCCACACAAACAAATATATTTCTCTAAAAAAAAAATTCCACTTGCCATAGTAGCCCTAGTTTATAACCTTTTTTAACCTCTGAATAGTGTGTTATGGAACGGTTAACCCCATTTTTCTACTGATGACATGTAGCTTCTTTGCAGAGTTCTGCACTTTCAGACTATGCCACAGTGAGCACGTTTGCCCAGTGCTAGAGCTTCCTTGGATAGTCTATAACCTGTGAAGTGGCTGAGCCTGTGGCAAGAGTATGCACAAGCTTTCACAGATATTCCCAAACTACTCTCCAAGGGTTGCTACCAAGTTATAATCCCACCCACCCAGAGCGAGAACTTCCTGTGTCCCCCACCCTCCTCAGCATCTGGGTTGTTGGAATTGCTGTTTTTGCTGACTTGACGGTTGTGCAAGGGTCTCTCATTTTAACTTGCGTTTTCTCTGATTCATAGCTTGCGTCTTCAGGTTTATCGGCCACTTGTGGTACCCTTTTTGAATTTGCCCATCTTTATGTTGAATCATTTGTCTGCTTCTTATTGACTTTGTAGAAGCTCTTTACATATTCTGGATACAACTTTGACTTGATCTGGTTTATCTTTTTATTTTACACAAGTGGCCTTCCTGCAGAGCTTGTTTTCATTTGGTCAAATGAATCTTTCTTTTCCCAAAACACTCCTACCCATTGTCTTGATACTTTCCTATATTCTATTCCAATCATTTTAATGTTGTACTCTTCATTTTTCAGTCCACCTGGAGTTAGTGTTTGTGTCTAGTGTAAGGCAGGGACCTAGCTGATCTTTTCTGCAGAGTGACTTGCCATAGTCTTCAACTGCGTTGTCCTACCATCTTCATTGTAAGTCCAGCTCCAAGGCTCATTTGGGATTGGTTTTTGGGTTCTCTCTTCTCTTCCATTGGTCTGTTGATCCCAGCTCTAAATCCACATCGTTTCTTTTATAGTAGCCTTCAAATAAGCTTTGCTACCTGGAGGTATTATCACCCTGAAGCCCCACATAGCCACGTGGCCAGTTACCCCACTTCATGGTGCGTGAAGGAGCCAGCCTAGGCAGGCTAGCCCAGCCTTGGCTAGCCCAGGGCTTACACCGGGGCATGGCACACTGGGGCTCTGCCTCAGGCGTGGTGGGCCCCCGTGCTCCCTCAGGTCTGCAGCTGTGAGGACCCAGCCCAGTCCAGGGTGTTCAGAGGGGCGGGTCTTTTCCAGCCTGTGGGAGCGACACGTCCCCTGGCAAGGGCACCCTGTCAATGCTGCGCAGTTCTGTCACTGTTCTGTCAATATGGCAGCAACAGCTACAGGTGGCTGTCAAGCCCTGGAAATGAGGCTATTGCCATGTGCCAAGACACTCCTATTTTGCATGTGTTTGCTTAAATAAAAGACAGTATGAAGATTAATAAACTGTTTATGTTTTGCTTTCTTTTATATTTCGATTTTATAAAATGTGTGTTATATATGTTACATAAATGTTGCCATTTTAACCCTCTTTAAGTGTACAATTTGGTGATGTGTATTACATTTCCAGTTCTATAACCACCATCTATTACAAAACTTTTTCATCACCCCAAACAGAAACTCTGTACCCATTCCACATAACTTCCCATTCCTCTCTCTCCTCTGTGACTGGTAACTTCTAATCTACCTGTCAATGAATTTGCTTTGTCTAGGTATTTCGTATAAGTGAAACCATATAATATTTGCCCTTTGGGGTCTGGCTTATTTCATTCAACATGATGTTTTCTAGGTTCATCCTTGCCGTAGCATGTATCAGACCTTCATTCCTTTTTACAGCTGAATAATCTTCTCCATTGCATGCAGAGACCACATTTTGTTTATCCATTCATCGCTGATGGACTCTTGGGCTGTATCATCTGCCTTTGACTGTTGTGTCTAATGCTGCTTCAGACTTCAGTGGACATGTTTCTGCAGGCCTTGCTTCCAGTTCTTTTGGGGATTGGAATTGCTAGGTCAGATGGTAATTCTGTGTATACCCTTCTCAGGAACCGTCAGAGTGTTGGGCACCATTTCACAGTCCCACCGGCAATGCATGAGGCTTCCAGTTCCTCCACATCCTTGTCAACATTTGATACTTTCTGTTTTTCGTTACATGATAGCCATGGATGTGAAGTGGTCTTTCCTTGTGGTTTGACCTGCCTTTCCCTGACAGCTAGTGAGGCTGCCCATCTTTTCACATGCTTATTGACCATTTGTGTATCTTCTTTGGAGAAATTGCTATTCAAGTCCTTTGCCCATTTTTAAAAATTGCTCTTTTGCCTTTTTGTTGTCAAACTGTAGGTGCCAAAGACTCTTAGTGGGAGGAGCAGGTGAGCGGTGCCACCCAGCACTCTGTCCAAGGTCGGGCTCGGGCCCTGACTCAGCTGCCCTGGGCAGGGACTCTGGAGCTCCTTCAGGATTGCTCAGAGTTCTGGAAGGCCAGCAGCGGAAGGCCCAGCTCTGGCCGTCTCAGAGAGCACTGGCGCTGGAAGGGGAGGTCCTGTCCGGGTCCCGTGGTGGGTGTGTTCAGGTTTCACGCTGGACCCCAGGCCCCCCAGTACCGAGGGACTTCCCCAGTATCCCCCAGGTTGAAACAGCTTCGGGGCTTACCCTTCTGAGGGATAAGGTTTTACCTGGAGGGCCTGGGAATTGTCCTGTTATTATTAAAAACCACCTGCATGGTGCCAGCCCTCACTGCTGCCCCTGGACAGCCGGACAGATGGACAGACAGACCAACGGCCTCCTGGCCTCTGTGGGGTGTTCCCCCAGCCCGAAGGCTGTTCGGAGCTCCCCCTCTTCTCAGGTAAGACATGACCAGGGCTCAACGGTCTGGGCTGGGGCTGACCTTTCCCTGAAGAGGGGAAGCACCTGAAAAGTGCCACCGCAGCAACTCCAAACGCCGCTGCCCGTTCCGAGGCAAAGTCGCTCCTTTCCCAGGCTGACTTAGTCACTGCGTAATCAAGAAGCCCGTGGTAAATGAGCTTTCCACTTAACGCTGTCACACCAACAGTTTCATGGAAGGTAGTACCCGTCGTCTTAAGGGGCTCCATTGTTTCACTTGATTTTGCGTACTACCTGCAGCCTGTCAGAATCCATTTCGGGCCATCCTGGGCACTGGCCACTTACTCACAGGTGATCTCCTGGCCCCTGTAGGCCCTTCCCCGGGAAGAGGTATTTTTACCCCCATTTTATGGAAGCGGCCCAGAGCACAGCCTGCGCCTTCCTCACGAGCATCCGCGAGCCCCCGCTGACACCCAGGCCTCCTGGAGCCCCCGCCTCTGCAGCAGGACGTGCGGACCTTTAGTCTCCTCTTCCCTTACTAATGAGACCTGTTCCCTGTGGCTCTGGAGAGTCACTCTCCCAGACCCCTGGGGTACGCTGAGCAGCAGAGGGGTTCCTGGGGAGGGCTCCAGTGGATGGGGCTCCCCGCATTGACTTGCAACAAACCGAGAGGCACATTGGTCCTGGCACAGATGACGCGTGCGCTCTCAGGGCCTCGTCCCCAGGCCCTGGGACTCGCCACGTGGAGCGCGTGGTCCCCGCAGGGATGGGGCTTTGGGGGGTGTCCAGGCTCTTCCCGGGTGCTGTCACGGCTCCTGAGTTGGAGGTGCGGGGTGTGTCCAGGAGCACTGCACTTGAGCAGCTGCGTGACCTTGAGCGAGCCAGGCGACCTCCATGGGCTTCCGCGTCCTATCCTTGAGATGGGGTCCGGCAGCCCCACAGGTGGCTGTGAAAGGTGAGTGAGTGCGTGTAGGTCAAGTCCAGCCTCCAGCAGGCATGCGTGCACGCCGACTGCCGCGCTGATCATTGGCAGCTGAAAGACTCAGGCCACAGATGCGCGAGGTCCCGTCCAGCTGCCTTCCGCTGGCCCTCTGGGGTCTCAGATTCTCTCGCAGGCCCTGTTGACGGCGCGGGGGGCTGGGGACAGGCTGAGACTTCGGGCCTCCACCTGCTTTCTGCAGAGCCCCTGGGCTGGGCTGGGAGTCGCTGAGGACTCAGCACGAGGGGGGAGGCCCTGGTGGCCCATCCATCATCCTTGCAGCTGGCATCAGGGGCATCGGGGGCAGGGATGGCCCCCCGGGAGCTCCAGGGGGCTGGGACGGCCCTTCCGGGCTCTAGGCAGGGCTGGGGTGGGGGCTCAGAGTGGGTGTGTTATTTTCCGTGGTCCTTCTTGGCTCTCAGATGGGTTTTCCTGACATGGATGGGTTTTCCTGACACGTTCATTTGAAATTTTATCCTGCCATCTCACTGAACAGGGGAGAAGAGGGGCGGCTGGGAAGCGGGGATGGAATAGTCACTGACGTGAGTAATTCAGTAAGCTTTCCTTTCTGTAAAGGCTGTGCTGTGGTGGGGGCTTGGTTAGGGCCTCCACGGTAGACAGACCAGGTTAAATCTTGGTTGCCATATGCTACCCACGTATCACCTGTTCGGCCCTCTTCTGTGACCCTCCATTTCCCGAAACTGGAGAGGATGCGACCACTTAATAAGCCTGTGTTATGCTGAGGATGGTGGCAGTAAACTTTGCTGCCTGATAAACATCCCAAACCTTAGGATGAAACAACAGCTTTTTATTTCAAGGCCCGATAGTAAAAATTTTAGGCTCGCAGGCCACACAGCCTCTGCCCAACTCTGCCATTGCAGCACGGAAACAAAGACGATATGTTAATGGATGTGCGTGGCCGTCTTCCAATAAAACTTTATTCGCAGAAACAGGCAGCGGGCCAGATTTGGCTCTCGGGCTGTAGGTCGCCAGACCCCTGATTTCTTGAGCTTGTAGTTCCACAGGTTGGCCTTTTGCGGGGGGCTCGGCTGGACATTGCTGCCCTCAGCTGGGCTCGCCCGGGGCCAGCGGGTGGGGTGGCTGGTGGCTGGGGCAATGGGGTAACCGGGGCATCTGGCCGTCTTCCCGTGGCAGGCCAGCCCTGACTTGGTCAGCTGGGGGCCACGGGTTTCCCATGAACAGCGGGAAAGAGTGAGCCCCAGGATGCCGGCCCCTCGCTCGCTAGCCCCTCTGCTGCTGTCGGCGTGTCCCAAGCACGTCGAGTGACCACGTGCAGAGCTGGCCCGGGAGATGGGAGGTGGTGGTGGAGCGTGGCGCCGGCGCCCCAGCCGTCTCCCAGGAGCACCAGCGCCGCACAGGCAGAGCCTCCTCCTGGTGCAGCCCCTCTGGGCAGCTGCTGCTCCCATTATCTTGGAGCACAGACTGGCTCCTGCACGTGTGGCGGTGGAAGTGCCAGTTTGGGTTTCAGGGCTTTGGCTCTTGGTCATGGTCCATGTTTCCTGGTTAGGCCTGCAAGTGTAATTAATTTTTTAATTTTAATCAGAATAATTTTACAGGGTGTATTAGCCAAAGGGGTGCTGATGAAAATACCAGAAATCAGTTGGCTTTTATAGAGGGTATTTATTTGGGGAAGGAACTTACAGTTTCCAGGCCATAAAGCATAAGTTACTTCCCTCACCAAAATCTGCTGCCACGTGTTGGAGCAAGACGGCTGGGATAAGTCTCATCCTCTCTACCGGGCCTTGATTCTCTCCAGGCTCAGCTGCTTTGCTCTCTCCTGTGTGTTTACCTCCTGGGCTCCAGCCCAAAACTCCAACTAACTCTTCTGCCTTGTCCTTTTCTCTGTCCTACTGACATGGCCCAATGAAAGCCTTAATCATAATTTAATCAAGTAAGGGTGAAACCTCTGAGTCTAGTCCAATCTAATATACCCAGAGGAACATTTACAAACATAATCCAGTACTATTTTTGGAATCCATAAATAATGGTGTATACTCAGGAGACCTGAATCTCTGGACTCTCCATGTGACAGCCAGGCTCTGAGCCTCAGCAGATTTGCAACTCCTACTCTCTGGTTTATTGGACCTACTCTGGCCAGCTAACAGGGAGGTGAAGAAGGTCAACCACCACACCAGGGAGCCAAGAGTGCTTACAACTACAAGCAGGAGAATCGCCTCCATCATCCATGTGGAATCTAAGCCCCCTCTAGATACAGAGGTAGAGTGGACATCACCATCCCAGGGTCCACAGGATGGAGGAATAGAGTATGGATTAGAGTGGACTTACTGATATCTTCTATGGAACTACTGTGATTAATAATGAGAGAAATTATAGCACTGATGTGGAGAAAGTGGCCATGGTAGCTTCTGAGGGTAGGGAGAGGGAAGAAGAGATGTGATGTGGGGGCGTTTTCAGGGGTTGGAGTTGTCCTGGGTGGTGCTGCAGGGACAGATGCTGGACATTGTATGTTCTGCCACGGCCCACTGGGTGGACTGTGGGAGAGTGTGGACTACAGTGTAGACCATAATCCATGTGGTGCAGCAGTGCTGCAAAATGTATTCACCAAATGCAATGAATGTGCCACGATGATGAAGGAGGTAGTTGATGTGGGAGGAGTGGGGTGAGGGGGGTGCAAGGTATATGGGACCTCTTATATTTTTTGAATGTAACATTTAAAAAAAAAAGGAAAAAAAAATCAACCTGCTCCACAGGGCACCTGTTCCCAAGGTCATTTGAACCTGCGCTGACTGGGGTCGAGGAGAATTACCCGTGTTTATGGCGCTTGAAGGACCGCCCCCCCCCAAGTCAGACCTGCTCCCTCTCTTCCCGTGGTGACCTTCTGGCACGTCCCTGACTTTCTGACAACAGATTTCTGGTGGAGGAAGCAGAGGAGGTTGGAATGGACGCCTCACCTTGGGCCCCGGGGCCTCGGGTTCCCGGCTGGCAGAACGAGCCCGTCCGATCCAGCCCCGTTGGTGGCGACACTGGCGTTGAGCGGCGGTGCAGAGAGCATGGCGGAGAGGGTGTGCACGTGGCTGCAAACGTCCCCCTGGCCACACTGGCCAGTCCCCAGCAGGCAGTGCCAAGGGGCCCCCCGGAGGTTGCTTTTGGCAAACACCCAAGTTCAAAGTTTGTTTTCCTCTCTCCCCCTCGCCTGCGCGCTGTCCTCTTCCCTCTCGCTCCTCGAGTGGCTCCTGCGCCTTCGTGAGCTGCTAAGCACTGGGAGTTCTGAGCGCCCAAGACCCCTGCCCCGTGGGCCTCCTCCTGCTGCTTTTCTGGATGAGGAGCCGGTGCTGACGGCTCTCCTGCTTGTGGGGGGCCTGTGGGGGGCCCCGGAGCCCACCCGCCTGCTCAGTTAACCTCCCAGCAGTCTAGAGGTGGGCATCATCCGGCAGTCCCAATACAGAGAAGGCCATGGAATTAACTGGAACGCAGACAGCAGGGGAGCAGCAGAGCAGGATTCAAATCATGCCCCATGCTGGGGGTGCTGTCTGTTGGGGCTCACAGCCAAGCGCCCGCTGCCAGGGCCCACCCCGCCTCTGCTGGGGGCTCCCTGAGTCCAGGACATTTCTTCATGTTACTGAGGCATTTCAGTACCCCTTCCAGTGATGATTTCAGTTTCCATAAAAAATTTTACAAACATTAGAGACATTCACCACCTGAACGCTAATATTTTCAGATAGTACAATTATTTAGTTATTCTGTGTGAGGAGGTCCCATTTATCCATTGTTTTCTTTTTTTGCTTATGCTTTCAGTATAAGGTTTAAGAAACCACCACCTACCACCAGGTCTTGATGATGTTTTTCTACATTTTCTTCTGGGCGTTTTATGGTTCTTGCTTTTATATTTAGGACTTTTGAAGCATTTTGAGTTAATTTTTGTGTAAGGTGTGAGGTAGGGGTCCTCTTTCTTTCTTTTGGATATGCTATCCAGGTCCTCAGCACCATTTGTTGAATAAACTGTTCTGCCCCAGCTGTGTGGGTTGGACAGGCTGGTCAAAAATCACTTGACAATAGATATGAGGGTCTGTTTCTGAACCATCAGTTCGGTTCCATTGGTCTCTGTGTGTGTCTTTATGCTAGCACCATGCTGTTTTTACCACTGTAGCTGGGTAATATGATTTAAAGTCCGGAAACAAGAGTACTCCAACTTCGTTCTTCCTTTTTAAGATGTTTCTGGCTATTTGGGGCCCCTTACCCTTCCAAATAAATTTGATAATAGGGTTTTCAATTTCTTTAATAAAGGCTGTTGGACTTTTTATCGGGATTGCATTGAATTTGTATATCACTTTGGGTAGAATAGACATCATAATGATATTTAGTCTTCCCATCTGTGAACATGGAATGGTCTTCCATTTTTTTAGGTACTCTTTGATTTCTTTAGCAATGCATTGTAGCTTTCTGAATACAAGTGCTTTACATCCTTAGTTAAGTTTATTCCTAAGAATTTAGTTCTTTTTGTTTCTGTTGTAAATGGATTTTTTTCCCTGACTTCCTCCTCAGATTGCTCATTACTAGTATATAGAAATACTACTGAATTTTGTGTATTAATCTTTTATCCTGCCACTCTGCTGAATTCACTTATTAGCTATTGTAGCTTTGTTGTAGATTGTTCAGGATTTTCTAGTTATAGGATCACATGATCTGTGAATAGTGTAAATTTTACTTCTTCTTTTCTAATTTAGATACCTTTTATTTCTTTTTCTTGCCTGATTGCCTAGCTAGACCCTCTAGCACTATATTGAACAAGAATGGTGACAGTGGGCATCCTTGTCTTGTTCCGAGTTTCAACTGGAAAGCTTTCAGTTTTTCACCATTGAGTGCAATGCTAGCTGTGTTTTTTCATATATGCCTTTTATCATGTTGAGAAAGACTCCTTTGATTCCTATCTTTTAGAGTGTTGTGGTTTTTTTGTTGTATTTTTTATCTTTTTTTTAAAAAAGATACATAGATCACACAAAATGTTACATTAAAAAGCATAAGAGGTTCCCATAAACCCCACTTCCCAGACCCCCCACTTCTCCCACATCGACAGCTTCTTTCATTATTGTGGTACATTCATTGCATTTGATGAGTACATTTTGGAGCACTGCTACACAGAATGGATTATAGTTCATGTTGTAGTTTACACTCTCTCCCAGCCCATTCAGTGGGTTACGACAGGATATATAATGTTCTGCATCTGTCCCTGCAATATCTTTGAGTACAACTCCAAGTCCTGAAAATGCCCCCATATCACACCTCTTTTTCCCTCTCCCTGCTTTCAGCAACTCCTGTGGCCACTGTCTGCACATCAGTGATATAATTTTTTCTATTGCTAGAGTCACAATAATTTTATGGAAGAATACCAGTAAGTCCACTCTTTTAGAGTGTTTTTATCTAGAAAGAATGCTGGGTTTTGTTAAATGCCTTTTCTTTCTTTTTTTTTTTTTTAAGATTTATTTATTTATTTCTCTCCCCCCCTCCCCCCAGTTGTCTGTTCTCTGTGTCTATTTGCTGTGTCATCTTCTTTGTCCGCTTCTGTTGTTGTCAGCAGCACAGGAATCTGTGTTTCTTTTTGTTGCATCATCTTGTTGTGTCAGCTCTCCGTGTGTGCAGCACCATTCCTGGGCAGGCTGCACTTTTTTTGGACTGGGCAGCTCTCCTTATGGGGCACACTCCTTGCACATGGGGCTCCCCTACGTGGGAGCATCAGCACTGCACATGGGCCAGCTCCACACGGGTCAAGGAGGCCTGGGGTTTGAACTGTGGACCTCCCATGTGGTAGACGGACGCCCTAACCACTGGGCCAAGTCTGCTGCCATGTTAAATGCCTTTTCTGTGTCAGTTAAGAGGATTGTGTGATTTTTTCCTTCTTTTAAGGTTGTGTATTTCGCTGATTGATTTTCTTTCGTTGAACTACTCTTGCATGCCTGTGATAAAACCCACTTGATCATGATGAATAATTATTTTAATGTGTTGTTGGATTTGGTTAGCAAGTATTTTGTTGAGGAATTTTGTATCCATATTCATTAGGGAAATGGGTCTGTAATTTTCTCTTTTTTGTAATAACTCCCTTTGGCTTTGGTATTAAGGTGATACTGGCTTGATAGTGTTCCTTCCTGTTCAATTTTTTTGAAGAGTTTGAGTAAGATTGGTATTAAATTTTCATTGAATACTTGGTAGAATTCATTTTGAAGCCATCTGGTCCTGGGCTTTCATTTTGGGGAGTTGTTTGATGACTTTTTCAGTGTCTTTGTTTCTGATTGGTTTGTTGAGGTCTTCTATTTCTTCTATTTTTTCTAGGGTCAGTGCAGGTTGTTCATATGTTCCTAGGAATTTTTCCATTTCACCTGTGTTGTCTAGTTTGTTGATGTACAGTTATTCATAGTATCCTCTTGTATCTCTTTTGTTTCTGTGGGGACAGTAGTAATGTCCCCATTTTCATTTCTGATTTTATTTATGTGCGTCTTCTTTCTTAATCTAAGGGTTTGTCAGTTGATCACCTTGAAGAACCAACTTTAGGTTTTGTTGATTCTCTATTTTTGCTGTTCACAGTTTCATTTATTTCTGTTCTGCTGTATGTTATTTTATTCCTTCTTCTTGCTTTAGGCGTAGTTTGCTGTTCTTTTTCTAGTTCCTCCAGCTGTGTAGTTAGGTCGTTGATTTTAGCTCTTTCTTCTTTTTTAATGTGAACATCGAGGGCTATAAATTTCCTTCTCAGCACTGCTTTCACTGCATCCCCTAGGTTCTGATATGTTGTATTCTTGTTTTCATTCATCTTGAGATACTTATTGATTTCTCTTGCAATTTCTTCTTTCAACCACTGATTATTTAGTGTTGGTTAATTACCATATATCTGTGAATTTTCCCTCATTGTGCCTGTTAATTCCCATCTTTATCCCATTTCAGTCACAGAAAGTGCTTTGTATAATTTTGATCTTTTTAAATTTATTGAGATCTGCTTTATGACCCATTGTATGGTCTATCCTGGAGAAAGATCCATGAACACTTAAGAAGAATGTATATCCTGATGTTTTGGGGTGTAATGCTTGTATATGTCTGTTAGGTTAATTTGTTTATCATATTATTCAAGTTCTCCACTTTTTTATTGATCCTTTGCTTAGATCATCTATCTAATCAGAGTAGTGTATGAAATCTTCAACTATAGAGACATCTATTTCTACCTTCAGTTTTGCCAGTGTTTGCCTTATAATTTGGGGCATCTTGGTTAGATGCACATATGTTTATGATTGTTATTTCCTCCTGGTGAATTGCCCCTTTTATTGGCAAAAGATGACTTTGGCCAGGCAACGGAGCTCCTCTTGGCGGGCCATCTTCCACCACCTAGTGGAGGTGATGATCTCAGCAGCGTGGCTACCAGCTGAAGAGTGGATATGTCATGAGTTGGGCAGTGGCTCCTCGCCCTCTGGCTCCCACTAACTCCCGCCACTGGCCTCTGGGGCCACCAGCGGCAGGGGTTGGGCTCTGGACACTGTGGGGCCAGGGCACAGCTCCTCCTGCAGTGGCGGTGGGCTTCTCCCAGCCCCTCACTGTCCCATGAGGTCGCTCCCGTTGGGCAGCCCAGTCAAGAGGGGGCCTAGTTGCTTTTTAAAAGTGTGTTGAGCTTTAATTCACCCACCATACAACGGACCATTTAAAGTTGTGCAACTCCATTTTTTCTTTTTACTACATTCACAGGGTTGTGCAGCCAGCACCAGAGTCTAGTTTTAGAACAGTTGCTTTGAAAGTTTGTGTTTTTCCCTCAAATAAACCCTGTACCCACGCCCTGGTCACTCCCTGCTCCCCTCCTCACTCCTGCCAACCACCACTCTACTTTCTGTCTCTGGATTTGCTTTTCTCACCTAAGTGGAATCATACACTCTGTGTTCTTTTGTGACTGTCTTCTTTCACTGACCATAATCTTTATCCATGTTGTCGCATGTGTGGACTCTGTTCCTTTTTATGGCCGAGTCATGTTCCATTGTGTGGGGAGACCACGGTTTGTGGATCCTTTCATTAGTTGGTAGACATTTGGGTGGCTCTCGTGAGTCAAACTGCTCTGAGCATTTGTGCAGGTTTTTGTGGGGCTATGGCTTCATTTCTTTTGGTAGATACATAGGAGTGGAATTGCTGGGCCATATGGAAACTCTCAGTGTTTTGTTTTGTTTTCTGCAATGTACTTAAAAATATAACCTTATTATTGTTATTTGTAGATTCACAGATAATGGTAAGAAGTAATAACAGAGAAATAAATCCGCATGCCCTTTACCGGTTTCGCTGGGTGATAACTCCTGACAAATTAGTGCAGTTTTACAACCAGGATGTCAACAGTGATACATTCAAAACACAGTTCTTTGCACTCCCCACAGGACCCCCTGTGCTGCCACACCCACTTCCCTTCCACCCTCTCCTCCTCCTTCACTTACCTGCTTCCCATTTCTGTTCTCACTGCAAGAATTTTATAGCAATGAACCATACAGGAAGTGCCCTCTTGGGATTGGCTTTTTTCCTTTCAGCATGACTCTGGATGCATCCTGGTTGTCCCATGTATCAGTAACCTCTCCATTTTTAATTGCTGAGTAGTATTGTATATTGCTAAACCACAGTGGAAGTATTTGCCTGTTGAAGGACAGCTCAGCTGATTCCAGTTTTTTGGCTGTTATAAATAAAGTTGCTATAAAGATTTGTGTACAAGTTATTGTGTGTGAACACAAGTCTTCTTTTTTGAGTAATTGCCCAGGAGAGCAAATGCTTGGGTTGCATGGTAACTGCATGTTTAGTTTTTTAAGAAACCACTTAAATGTGTTACAGAGGAGCTGTGCCATTCTCTATTCCCACTGCAATGTAATAGACCCAGTTTCTTTTTTTTTTCTTTTATTTTTTAATTATCTTTTTTTAAAGTTAATAGATCACACAAAACGTTACATTAAAAAACAGAAGACGTTCCCATATACCCCAGTCCCTCCCCGACCCTATCTTTTTTTAATTGTATTTTTTTGAAGATACATATATCATAAAAAATGTTACATTAGGACAGTTGCTGGACATTGTATTTCCTGCCATGGCCCACTGGGTGGGCCATGAGTGTAAACTATAATGTAAAAATGAGTGTAAACTATAATGTAAAAATGAGAGTGTAAACTATAATGTAAACCATTATCCATGTGGTGCAGCAGTGCTCCAAGGTGTAGTCACCAAGTGCAATGAATGTCCCATGATTGTTGATATGAGAAGAGGGGGTGAGGGGGGTGGGGGGTATATGGGACCTCATATTTTTTTACTGTAATATTTTAAAAAAAGACAAAAAAATATATAAAAATATGTATTTTTAAAAACTGTAATAAAATACCTATTTAAGTATGTAGTACACAGAAATTAACTGTGTATTAATCAGAGGCATTAAACTAATCTATGCTACCGCTTGACTTATTTTTGTGCAGACCTTATGCTAAAATTGCTTTTGCTTCCTTTGTGTCAATAGAATATCTTGCAAGATGAGCTATTAAAACTTTTAGCATTTGCAACTACTTATCTGTGTGAGCTAGAATTTCCTCAATACTGTACAACCAAAATTTAAAAAATAACAGAAATAAATTGGATGTTAAGAATGCAGTTCCCTAAACCTTGATTTCAGATTTTTGTGTTTCTCAAAAGCCTCATTTTCCTCGTTGATTGATTATATAATACACAAATGTAATGATTGTTAACTTACAAAATAAATTCATATTAATAGAAAAAAAATATATAAGAGGTTCCCATATACCCCACTCTCCCACCCCACTCCTCCCACATCAACAACCTCCCTCATCACTGTGGCACATTCATTGCATTTGGTGAATACATTTTGGAGCACTGCTGTACCACATGGATTATAGTTTACATTGTAGTTTACACTCTCCCCCAGTCCATTCGGTGGGTTATGGCAGGATATATAATGTCAAGCATCTGTCCATGTAAAAAATCATTTAGGACAACTCCAAATCCCGGAAATGCCCCCACATCTCCTCTCTTCATCCCTCTCCCTGCCCTCAGCAACTACCGTGGCCACTTTTTCCACATCAGTGCTACACTTTCTTCCATTACTAGTCACAATAGTTCCATGGTAGAACACCAGTAAGTCCACTCTAATCTGCTGTGAACCTTCTTCCCTTTGCACCCCACGCTGGGCACTGGTTGCTACACTAAGTCAGCAATCGGGTGCCTCAAAGCGAAGGCGATGCAGAACTTACAGAAATAAAGGACAGAGGGAAACACAAGAGAGTAATCTAGGATGGAACCAGGGAGCTCACAGCTTCTGGAACTGAGAGCCTCGATCGTAGTTTCCACATATTTATTAGGAACTCCAAAGCAGCTGTTCCTCATCAGCACAGCAACGTTTACAATAATTGGGGACAAGTGCAACAAATAGGAAACAGGTAAGCCAAGTTTCCTACAACATAATCCATATTTTATTCCTCCATCCTCTGGACCCTGGGATGGTGATGTCCACTCCACCTCTATATTGAAAGGGGGCTTAGATCTCACATGGCTGTTGGATGCAATTCTCCTGCCTGCAGCTGTAGGCACTCTTGGTTCCCTAAGACCCAGTTTCTTACCATCCTCACCAGGATTTGGTGTTGTCTGGTTTTTTTTTTTTTTTTTTTTTTTAATTATTTTTTTCTTTTAACTAATCTTATAGGGGTGTACTAAGATCCCATTGTAGTTTTAATGCACATTTCCCCAATAGCTAATGATGCTGAATATCTTTTCTTGTGCTTATTTGTCATCTGTCTTTTTCATTAAAATAGCTTTTCATGTATTTTGTCCATTTTCGAATTGGGGTCGTTATTTTTACTGTTGAGTTTTGAGAGTTCTTTATATATTTTAAGCATTAGACTTTTGTTAGATTTGTGGTTTGCAAACATTTACACCCAGTTTTAGCTTGTTTTTTTTTTTTATCCTCCTGACAGCATCTTTCATGGAGCAAAAGTTTTTAATTTGATGATGTCCATTATACCAAGTTTTCTTTTATGGATCTTGCTTTTGGTATCAAGTCTAAGAATTCTTTGTCTAGCCTTGAGATCCTAGGATTTTCTATTTTTCCCCTAAAAGTTTAATAGTTTTACATTTTACTTATAAATCTGTTAATTTTGTGAGAGGTATGAGACTTAGGTCAAAGTTCTTTTTCTCCCCCTGTGGTTGTCCCATTGCTGCACCATTGGTTGAGTAGGCTTCCCCTCCTCGCTGAATTTCTTTTGCACCTTTGTCGAAACTCAGTGGGTTCTCTGTAGTATGTGTTGTGCTGCTGTCTGTCCTCCACCAGTACCACACTATCTTGATGGCTGTGGCTGTACAGCAAGCACTGAAATTTGGTAGGGCTTAATAAGCTCCTCCCGTTTTATTCTCCTTTTTCAAAATTGTTGTAGCTGTTCTAGTTTTTTCTTTTTTTTTATGGCTTTTACATATACATTTTAGAATAACCATATTTACAAAAAATCTAGCTGGGGTTTTGGAGTTAGTTAAGCCTGTGCATCAATTAGGGGAGAATCAACATATTTACCTTATTGATTTTAACAGTCTGTATTTGTGTCTCTCCATTTACTCTTTGAATTCTTTCTTCTTTGCTGTCTTTCATCAATACTGTAGATTTCAGCATGCAGGTCTTATACATGTTTTGTTAGATTTGCAGTTAAGTATTTTCTTTTCGGGGGAGCAGTTGTATGTGGTATTTTTAATTTTGGTGTCTGCACGTTCATTGCTGGTACATGGAATTGATTTTTACACATTGATCTTGTATCCTGTGGCCTTGATGAATTCACGTATTTGTTTTAGGAGTTTTGTTGTAGATTCCTTGGCGTTTTTTACAATCATGCCATCCTCAGATAGGGGTGGTTTTATGCCTTCCTTTCCAATCTGTCAGTCTTTTCTTGCCTCATTGCTTTGGCTAGAACTTCTAGCACTGTGCCAAGTAAGGGGGTGAGAGTGGGCATCCTTGTGTTGTTCCGAACTTTAGGGGAACAAAATTGTCTTTCACCGTTAAGTAAGATGTTAGCTGAAGGTTTCTTGTAGGTGTTCTTTTTCAAGCTGAAAAAGTTTCCCTCTTCCTATTTTTGAGAGAGGTTTTATCATGAATGGAGTTGAGTTTTGTCAAATCCTTTTTCTGCTTTGATGGATATGATCATGTGATTTTCTCTTCTAGCCTTTTGCTAATATTGATTACACTGAATGAATTTTGAATACTGAACAGGCCTTCCATCCCCGCAATGAACCTGCTTGACTGTGGTGTGTAGTTCTTTTTAGGTATTGCCAAATTCTGCTTGTTAATATTTTAAGGATTTTTATGTCTATATTCATGAGGGATCCTGCCCTGTGGTTTTCCTTTTTTGGTACCAGGGTAATAGTAGCGCCATAAAATTGACTGAGAAGCGTTGCCTCCTATTCTGTTTTCTGAAAGAGATTGTGGAGAATCAGTATTAATTCTTTAAACATTTCATAGAAGTCTCTAATGAAAGCATTTGGGCCTGGAGATTCCTTTTTTGCGAGGTTTTAAATTGCAAATTTAGTTTTTTAAATAGGTATAGGACTAATGACATTATTTTATATTGGCTGAATTGTGGTGGTTTGTGTTTTTGAGGCATTGGTCTGTGTTGCCTGGGTTGTCAAATCTGCATATATTGAATTGTTTGTGGTATTCGCTTGTTGGCCATTCGATGTCTGCAGCGTCTGTTGTGATATTCTCCTGCTCCCTTCATGATGTTCATAATTTGTGCCTTTTCTCGTTTCTCTTTGTCAGTCTTGTTAGGATTTTGTTAATTTTATTGACGTTTTCAGTGAACCAACTTATTGTTTCATTGGTTTTCTCTATTTTCTCTTTTTAATTTCATTGATTTCTTCTGTTTATTATTTCCTTCCTTTTGCTTGCTTTGAGTCCATTTTGCTCTTCTTTTCCTGATTTCTTGAAAGGGGAGCTTAGAGTTTATTTTGAGGGAAGCGGCTGTGGCTCAATCAGTTGGGCTCCTGTCTACCATATGGGAGGCCCTGGATTTGCATCCCGGGGCCTCCTTGTGAAGGCAGGCTCGCCTGCTTGCTGTGGAGAGCTGACTCAGCAAGGTGACACAACAAATAAAAAAGGGAGACAAGCCAGAAAAAAAAAACACAGAAGAGCACACAGCAAATGGACATAGAGAGCAGACAAAAAGCAAGCTGCAAGGTGGGGGGAATAAAATTTTAAAAAAATATATTTGTTTAGAGACTCTTCTAATGTATATGCCTTTAGTGCTATACATTTTCCTCATTTCATGCTTTGGCTGTCTCCCACAGATTTTGATTTTTAAATTTTTATTCAATTCCATGCATTTAAAAAATTTCTCTTGATCTAGCTTATTTAGAAATATGTCACTTATTTTCCAAGAGTTTGAAGATTTTCCTGTTACCTTCCTTTACTGACTTCTAACTTGATTCCATTGTGATCAGAGGACAACTCTCTGTGTGCTTTCACCTCTTGACATTTGTTGAGTTTTTTCCATGGCCTTGGCTATGGTCTATCTTAGAATGTTTTTCATGGCCACTCAAGAAGACTGAGTCTTCTCTGCGGCTGGGTGGAATGCTCCGTCTGTGTCACTTGGAGCCTGTTGGCTGATGGTGAGTTCTTCTGTGCATGCGCTGATGTTTTGTCTCTCGGTGGTAGAGGGATGGGTGTGAAGGCTCCAACCACAGTCATGGGTTTGTCTAGTTCTCTTTGCAGTCCTTCCACATTTTGCGCTCTCTTCTCTGATTGCGGGAACTTCTTGGTGGACTGCTCCTTTACCGCTACAGAATGCCCCTCTCTGTCTCTTGCAATTTCCTTTGCTCTGAAGTCTGCTTTATCTGGTATTATTACTTTATCTGATCTTGTCATGCCTGCTTCCCTTTGATTAATGTGTTTATAAGGTATCTTTTTCCATCCTTTTACTTTCAGCATGCCTGTGTCATTATATCGAGGTGACTTTCTTGTACACCTCATATACTGCAGCACTGTTACTGCTAGGTGGAGGTAAATCCAGATTTTCCACCCAGCCTCTGTTGATACCCAAATGGGGGCACCCCTCAGTCCTTCTGGCAGGGATGGGAGTTCTGGCTTCCCACGGGGCCTCCACTGACGCCATCGTGGGGTGGCCTCGTTATCGTTGGGCATTGGGGTACGTCCTGACCGGCCCCGCCCCGGAAGGTACATCCTTACTGCTTGATGGGCATGGAAGTATCGACGTCCCACTTTGTCTTGTTTGGCCCCACCCTGGTGGGGGTTTGGGGCGCCTCGTTGTGGTCTTGGGACTGTGGAAGTCGAGGCTCTCCGCTGGGCTTTACCCCATGGGTGGGGGTGGACCACAGCCTGTCCGTCGTGTTTGACCTCAGTAGGGTGCCTTATAGTCTAAAAGGTTGGTTTTGCCAGGCTGCCCCTTCCCCGGTCCCTTGCCTAGAAAGAGCAGATTTTGTTGCCTCTTTCTGGCACTCCCATTGGTGTTTCTGGGGTGCCAGCATCTTCATCTCTAAGGCTGGGAGTTGAGGTGAGAAGAAAACCAGAGAACGCAGCAGCGTGTCGTTCCTCGTTCCGAGGCCCCGTGCGCGCCGCCTTCTGCCTCCTCCCGCGTTCTTCTTCGTTGTCTCCTCCCGCGTGTTTTCCGAGCACCGGGTTCGCCGTGCTTGGAGGAGGAGCGAGAGGGATGCGTGCGCCACCTTCCCGGGAGCCGAGTGCAGAAACAGCTTCTTAGGATCCGCCTTAGCACTCTGCCTGTCAACAGCCTGTGTCTGACTGTGCCTTGGTCTCGTCTCTTTGCAGTTCTGGAAACTTCCACTGTCTCCCTGCCTCGGCCAGCCAGAGCACAGGCAGCTCCCGTCCTAGGAAGCCTTCCGTGGGCACAGTCTGCCACCCCCCTGGTGAGTCGCTGTGCTTTCTCCCTGTCGTGGCCCCGTAAGCCGCTTGCCGTTGCCGTGGTTTGGTTGTCCTTCCTTCCCTCGTACCACGGCCAGAAGACAGCCGCGTCCTGTGTGCTTGCCTGGGCGAGGGGAGAGGGCAGAGGGATCGTCCTCCGTGCTGGAGAAGCGAACCTGCCTGGACGGGCGGGACCTTGAGGGGGCGTGACGGGTGGGAGCATGGCCTGAGGCCCTGGCTCTGTCCCCTCCGCCCATGTCCAGCTCACCAGGGCAGCAGCGGGCGGAGGGGCTTCAGGGACTCCTCCGTCATCTTCGCCTGGACCGGGGCTCACCCGTGTGCCGGGCGCGGAGGAGGATGCAGCCACGCCGTGGCCTGCCTGTTCCAGAGTCGAGGCGCGCCCCCAGCTCCCCGCCCACGTGTCCGGCGCCCCTTTCAGTTGAGCGCCTGTGCCCCCCTGGCGTTTCACCTGCCGTGTGCGCTTAAAACCTGCATTTGCTGCTCGATCCTCGCCACCACCGGCTCCGTGAAGAGAGGGAAATGGTCACCCTTCTCAGGTGGGGGGACGGGCTCCCGCACTCACGTGTCTTCCTCGAGGTCTGCGGACGTCCTGGCCGGGCCCAGGCGTGGCTGACCCACGTCGGGCTCTTTCCAGGGCACCCTAGCCTCCTGGCAGGGCCTTGAACAAGCCCCATGTGCGTTCCAGAACGCTCCATGTTAATTCCAGAACGCTCCATGTGCGTTCCGGAACCCCGGCATGCAGAGCTTCCTGACTGCTCTATTGTTGTCCACCTAAGGCGCATTTTTAGACATTTTTCCCCCAAATTTTAATAGCCTGGAGGTACCGGATAACATACCTGGATGTTATCTGTCCTTTTACGTTAAAAGGGTGAACTGTGTGTCACCCTCCAGGAACCCAGGGTGGGGGGTAAGCACAGCAGGGAAGAGGAGGTCCACCCCCTGCTCCGCTCTGGTCTGGCCACCCTCAGCCTGTGGGGCCTGTGTTTCCTGTCTCCATCTCCTGCCGTCCTCCTTGAAATCAGGCTCAGAGTTGATCGCTTCCCCCGTTCTAACCCTTCTGTGCACGCAGGGGAGGGGTTGCCGGCCCCGTGGAGGACTGGGCCCAGTGGAGCGCCGGGCCCCATGGAGGGCTGGACCCCGTGGAGCGCTGGACCCCTGGGCCCCATGGAGTGCCAGGCCCCATGGAGGGCTGGGCCCCATGGGGGGCTGGGCCCCGTGGAGCGCTGGGCCCCGTGGAGGGCTGAGCCCTGTGGGGGGCTGGGCCCCGTGGAGCGCTGGGCCCCATGGAGGGCTGAGCCCTGTGGGGGGCTGGGCCCCGTGGAGCGCTGGACCCCGTGGAGGGCTGGGTCCCGTGGGGGGCTAGGCCCTGCGGAGCGCCAGGCCCCATGGAGCACTGGGCCCCGTGGCGGGCCGGGCCCCGTGAAGGGCTGGGCCCTGTGGAGCGCTGGACCCCTGGGCCCCATGGAGTACTGGGCCCCGTGGTGTGCTGGGCCCTGTGGAGCGCCGGGCCCCGTGGAGCGCTGGGCCCCGTGGTGGGCTGGGCCTTGTGGAGCGCTGGGCCCCATGGAGGGCCGGGTCCCTGGGCCCTCTGGAGTGCTGGGTCCCGCCGGCCTGGCTGAGCCGGGCAGAGCTGGGCCTCACGCCCTGTCCCGTCCGCAGGGCTTCGTGGATGCCACTCCCTCGTGTGGAGCCCCTTAGCTTTGAACCGTGGCCTGAAACGTGGCCTGGCGTTCCTGACGTTCAGCGGAGAGGCGCAGACTAGCACGTGGGGGTGAGCACGGTTGGTGGAGGACGTGGTCCGCCCGTATTCCAGGGCAGGGGAAGGCGACTTGTCCACGTCTGCCCAGGAGGGGGGTCAGCCAGGGCCCAGTGTGGGGTCGAACCCCAGGATGCGGCTGGGGGTCGCTGCCCCGACATGCCTGGGGCGTGGCGGAGCTCCAGCCTGGGTGCCCCCTGTGGCTCTGCGTGTGGAGGCACCTGCATGGAGTCGGCCGCACATAGACGGTTCCCGGCCCGGTGGCGCCCCGTGAGCCTTGGTTTTACCCCGGGCCCCTCTCAGCCCCCCCGGGACTCTCCCCGCGAAGGGGAACCTTGAGGCAGGACCCGCGGATTTGAGCCCTTGCTCATCACCGTTGCGGGTCATTGGTCAGAACCGTCACCGTGCGCCCCCCGCGGCTCCCGAAGTCCTCGGTCACGGCCAACCTCGGGCCTGCTGGGGTGGGCACACGACCTCAGAGCCGCGGTCCCTGGGAAGGCGATGGCTGGTGCTGCAGGGGGAGGGGGGCCAGCTGGGTGCTCGGCAGCCCCCAAGGGCCAGGGGTGAGTTACTTCTGAGGGGCTCCTTCAGCCCCGGCCGTGGCAGAGCTTTGGGAGAGGCCCGAGGGGCTGCTCATGGGGAAGGTGGGCTCCAGGGAAGCTTTGGGCCTCCAGCTGCAGGATGGAGGTGGCTCTTGTGCCGGGGGCCGGGGGCATCTCATCTCCTGGGCATTGACCCTCTGTGAGCCGAAGGCAATGCCGGGGCCTGGGGTAGAGCGAGAGCTGTGGCCAAGCAGATGCCCGGTCCAGGGCTTGCCTGGACTCTCTCACCTAACGCCCAGTGGCTCCCTGCATCCTTGGTGGGCTGGACCCCCGCAGTGGGAGCCCAGATGGGAGCCTGTCCGTGGCTCCCCCATGTCCCCGTGACCTGGCTGCAGCGCCGTTCACTTTAGAAGGGTGCCTGGCTGCAAACCTTTTTATAGCATTTGCCTCCTGCTACCACTGGGAAAGAAGGGAGACATTACTTGAGTCGTAATTTACTTAGAGGCCAGAATGATGGTGATTAGTGGCAGAAGGAGTCCACTTTGGAGTAATGAAATTAATTTAAAATGTAGCAAATTCTCGTTGATGATCCGAGGCATCTGATGGCATGAATCCCAGGGACTGGGCTTCCTGCAGTGTTCTTGGTGATGATCCACTTGTCAGGATCCACTTGCAGCTGCAAACGACAGCCCTTGTGATGGAGCGGTGGCTGCGAGGCTGTGAAGGCTGGCTGCACTCCTGGGTGGCGAATGGGACGCCAGCTGGGATTTGGAGAGCGTGGGTGAAACCTCAAGTAGCTACTTTATTCTCGTTTATTCCAGGCACCATCAGAGTTTGGCAAAGTACGTTTATGGGCCAAACCTGCCTATGGCCTGTTTTTGTCAATAAAGTTTTACTGGCACACAGCCACACCCGTCTCTCGGGCCGCTTTCGTGCTAGAGCAACGGACTGGCATGGCTGCGACAGAGACCCCAGTGGCCCTCAGAGCCTAAAATGCCTCCTGTCTAGTCCTTTACAACAAAAGTTCGCTGGCCTGTCTAGATCATCTCAGAACCTCCAGAAACACTCCGCGCCTGCCCGCACGCAGAGCTGGGCGGCTCTTCTCTGCTGATCCTTACGGCTGTGCCCACCCTCCTGGACCCCACAAATCCCAGGGCATGACACGTCCCGTGGCTCTCCCTTGCGATCTGCCCAGGGTGCCGTCCTCGCTGGGTGCCTGCAGGGGAGGACACCTTCAGGAGCTTTCTCCTGAGTGGGGGGCACAGGAGAGAGAGGCGTGTGGGCGCCTCATCTGGTGACGAGCCAGCGTGAGGCACATGGTGAGGTAGTGTGGGCGGGTGCCTGTAGAACCGAGCCGATTTGGGGCTTTCTTCACGTTTAACTGTCCACTTCTCTGGCCACACCTGCGCCATGGCTTAAGCCTGGTTGGGGTCACAGGCGAGTTACGGGTCCTTTCCCATCAGTTGGGAGGTCTGGATGGTGGGGACCTCTGGACCCCATGTTGGTGGTTGGAGAGGAGGCGGCAGGTAAGGGCTCCTGCTCCTGCACTAGCTCATCTCTGGCCCTAGAAGTTTGATTTTATTGTTTTCAGTAACAACTCTGTAGAAGTCTCGTGTCCCTACCGTGCAATTTACCTGTTTCGATTCAGTGGTTTTTAGCATATTCCCCAAGTCATGCATCTATTGCCACCTTCGATTTTAGAACATTTCCATCACCCCCTCTGGGAAAAACATTTCCGTCACCCCCATCCTGCCTCCAGCCCCGGGTGGCCACGAGTCTGCTCTCCTTCTCTGGGTTTCCCTGGTGTGGACATTTCCTTTGAAAGGAATCGTAGCATGCACTCTTGTGTCAGGATTCTCGCACTCGGCACCATGTTTCCAGGTGTCGTCTGTGTGATCACCTAGACCATTCCCTCCTTTGGCTGAAGGATATTCCCGTGTGGGTGTACCACAGGTGTTTGTGCGTTCGTTCTCTCATTCATGGGTGACCGTGCAGTTGTTTCCATCCTTTTTCTATCGAGAATACTGCTCCCGTGGCCGTCGTGGCACACCTTCGCGTGGGTGTCGTGGCATGCCTTTGCATGGATGTCTGTTTTCAGCGCTTTGGGTTTGTATCTGGGAGCGGGATTGTTGGGTGTTACGGTGCAGCAGAGTGGATTATGCACCCCAGTTGAGGCACGTTCTCGATCTTCGCCCACATCCGTGTGGGTGTGAACCGGTGGGGATGGGACCTCTTGCAGAGGCTATTTCAAATGAAGGCGTGGCCCAGGTGAATGAGGGGGGCCTTAATCGGGGTCACTGGGGTGCTTTATAAGCAGAAGAAATTCAGATTAGTAAGCAAAGGCCACGGGAGGTGCTGGAAGCCAGAAGTCAGTGGGAACTCAGAAGAGAAAGGAGAGGCCATCACCATGTGATGCAAGGAAGGGGTACAAGTCAAGGAACCCCAAGGATCTCCAGCAGCGGGCCCCAGTACGCCCCTCTTGGGCACCTTGATCTTGGGCTTTCCTTAGCCTGAAAACCGTGAGCCCGTAAACCCCTGTCGTTGAAGGCAACACTGTTTGGTGGCTGTCGTAGCCACTTGGGAAAGCAGAACACCCGGTAACGGCCAGACCACCCAGCATCGGCACCTTCCGTTCCCACCAGCAGGGTGTGAGGGCTCCTGTCTCCACACCCTCCCCAGCACTTACTACTTCCCGGGTTCTTTTTTTTTTTAAAAGATTTATTTATTTATTTATTTCTCCCCTGCCCCGGTTGTCTTTTCTGTGTCTATTTGCTGCGTCGTTGTCTTTGTCCACTTCTGTTGTTGTCAGCGGCACGGGAATCTGTGTTTCTTTTTGTTGCGTCATCTTGTTGTGTCAGCTCTCCGTGTGTGCGGCACCATTCCTGGGCAGGCTGTGCTTCCTTTCGCGCTGGGTGGCTCTCCTTACGAGGTGCACTCTTTGCGCGTGGGGCTCCCCTACATGGGGGACACCCCTATGTGGCATGGCACTCCTTGCGCGCATCAGCACTGCACATGGGTCAAGGATGCCCGGGGTTTGAACCGCGGACCTCCCATGTGGTAGACGGATGCCCTAACCAGTGGGCCAAGTCTGCTTCTCATACTTCCCGGGTTCTTGATGACGGGCATCTTGCTTCGGGTGGAGTGGCTTTGACAGATTGAGGTTTGAGCACCAGCGGTGGTTTCGGGTGCCCTGGGGACCTGGCCCTCGGGCCGCCTTGCTCTTGAAGTGCTGGCCTTCTGGGGAGCCCTGGAGGTTGCAGCTTGTGGAACGCTGAGTGTGCTTTCTGCTGAAGAATCATATTTCGAGCGATTGGGATTCAGGAGCTGGTCGCGCCGAGGCGCGTGCAGGGAAATGGGGTTGGCCGGGCGTCAGCAGGACACCCAAAGAGTGTGGACAGGTGACCTCAGCTGCTTGGGAGCCCCCTGCCAGCTATTGCTCAGGGCAGCCTCCAGTCGGGAAGATGCTTCCTTATGTGCCCCCCCCATGCCAGGAAAAGGGGTGCCTCCTGGGGAAGTCTTCCTGGTGTGCTGGGGAACCCGAGACAGGCCTGGCTGGCTCTTGGCTCACCCACGCCGAGGGCCGCGGCCTTAGCCTCCTTGGTGTCTCCAGGTGCACGACCTCAGCCATCTGGAGAGCCAGGGGTGTCTGGGCAGAACCTGCTAAAGGAGACGCAAGCACAGCAGGGGAGGAGAGCCCTCCTGGAAGGCTCCGGAAGCACAGCGGTTAGAACCGGGGTGGCTCCTGGTCCAGGGGCCCTGCCCCTCGTTGGACGCTCTTAGATGCCGAGGCCTGGGGAGTCTGGGTCTTGCTGGGGGTCAAGCAGTGAGAAGAACCAGGGCCTTCTGGTTCTCTTGCCTGCACTTGAGGTGGCGTTGAATTGCATTGTCTTGAGGGTCGTGGTCCTTCCCGCATGGGATGCTCTCGGCTGGGGCCAGGGAGCCCCCATCTCAGCCATTTGAAGGCAGGTGATGGGACGCTCATTGTCAAGGTGGAAACGGTTGTCTCTTTGCTGAATTTGTTTATTTGAAAAGCTGCTCCCGTGTTTCGATGGCAGGTGGGAAATTCGCAAAAATACAGGTAGAGAAGATGGCAAATTTGGTGTAAGGATGGACAGATGGGCGGCTCAGGTGCAGCCGCCAGCTGCCTCCCACTTTGAATCGGATTCCGCGTGTGGGCAGCATCTAGGAGAGCGGAGACTTGGTTCTATTTGAGATGCACTATTTAGGTCTGATGCCCACAAGGCGCCAGTGATGATTAGGAAAACAAATTCATGGCAGGGAGTCAGGACTTTCCTCTGCTTGTGGAGTGTTTCACTTTCCTTTTTTTTTTTTTAATTAGAGATGTTGTAGGTTTACAAAAAAATCGTGCAGAAAGCAGAAATCCTGCACACTGCCCTATGCACCATTTTCCCTATTACTAGCAATTTGCATTAGAGTGGTATCTCTGTTACAGTTGATGAAACTATAGTTATGTCATTATTAAACTATAGCCCATAGTTTACATTATGGTTCACGGATTGTGGTTTTTAATGTTGTTATTCAGGTAAAATATATACAACATGAAGTTTCCCATTTTAATCAGGTTCAACTAGTTAATTCAGTGGTATTAATCACATTCACAGAGTTGGGCTACCAGCATCGCCATCCATCACCAAAATTTTTCCATCACCCCAAACAGAAAATCTATCCATTAAGCATTAACTCCCCTTTCTCTACCCACGCTCTGGCCCCTGGTAACCTCTATTCCAGTTTCTGACTGTGATTTAGTGTATTCTAATTATTTTGTACAAGTGATATCGTAGAGTATTTGTCCTTTTGTGTCTGGCTTATTTCACTCAGCGTAATGTCTTCAAGGTTCATCCACATTGTAGCCTGCGTCAGGATGTCACTCCTTTTATGACCGGCTGTTCCATTGTGTGCATAGACCACAAGTGGTTCATCCATTGATTGGTTGATGGACACTTGGGTTGCTTCCATCTTTTGGCAATTGTGAATAATGCTGCTGTGGACAATGGTGTGCAAATATTTGGGTATATACCTAGAGGTGGAATTACCAGGTCATGTGGTCGTTCTATACTTGACTTCCTGAGGAACTGCCAAGCTGTTTTCCGCACAGGCTGAACCATTTTACCTTCCTACCAGCAACGAATGAGCGCTCGTCTTCCCCCAGCTCCTCTCCAGCACTTGGTATTTTCTGTTCTTTTTAACAGTAGCCTGGATTCTAATAGGTCTGAAATGGTATCTCATTGTGGTTTTGACATGCAATTCCTTAATGGCTGATGATACTGAGCATTTTTTATGGGTTTATTGGCTGTATGTGTAGCTTCTTTAGAGAACTGTCTATTCAAATCTTTGCCCATCTTTAAATTGTATTGTTTGTCTTTTGTTGTTCAGTTGTAGGATTCCTTTCATTCATTCTTGGCATTAAACCCTTATCACATACATGATTTCCAAACCTTTTCTCCCATTCTGAGGTTGTCTTTTTACTTTCATGATAAAGTCCTTTGATGCACAAAAGTTTTTAATTTTGATGAATTCCTATTTATCTATTTTTTTTTCCATTTGTGCCTTGTGCTTTTGGTGTAAAGTCCAAGAAACCATTGTCTAGCAGAAGGTCCCAAAGTTGTTTTCTATTTCATTCTAAGAGTTTTATAGTTTTTGTTCTTATGTTTAGGTCTTTGACCCATTTGGAGTTGAATTTTGTGTGTGGCGTGAGGGAAGGACCCACGTTCCTTCTTTTGCACCTGGAGATCCAGTTTTCCCAGCACCATTTGTTGAAGAGACTCTTCTTTCCGCATTGAGTGGACGTGGCAGCCTTGTCAGAAGTCAGCTGACCTTAGATGTGAGGGTTGGTTTCTGAATTCTCGGTCAGATTCCGTTGGTCTCTTTGGACCAATAAGAGGTTTACGAGTTCCCAGAATCTGCATGCAGGTGGAAGAGACCAGTGTGTGTGAGAACGTGTGTGACGGTGTGTGTGCTCACACACACACGCTGCTTCCATGTGTACACTTTCTTGGGGAGAAAGCTCCGTGGCTGTTACCCGATTCTAGGGGGGACTGTTATGGGTTTAACTGTGCACCCCCCAAAGTACATGCTCATACCTACCCCCTGGTCTCATGAATGTGACTCACCTGGAAATAGGGTCTTTGAAGAGGTGATTAGTTAAGATGAGACCAAACCTGACTCCTTGTAGAGGAGGAGGTTTTGTCACCTTCAGTAGGAGACAGGAGGAGGGAGGCAGCCACGGGCCGGGGAAGACACTGACCTTGGCTTCCACAGCCAAGGAACGACACGGGTCACCACCTGCCCACCAGAACCCAGGGAGGGGCATGGAAGGGCACTCTCCTTCAAGGGGCCCCGGCCCTGCCGACACCTGCGTTTCAGACCCGTGGCCTCCAGGACCGAGCGAAGAGCATTTCTGCCGTGTAAGCCGACTTGTGTGCGGAGCGTCGTTCCAGCACCCCTGGCTCCTAAGGCAGGAGGCTGGGCCCGGCCAAGGTCATGCTCAGGCATGAGAAGCCGGGCACTTGGCTGCGTCCCTTTGCTCTGAAACATCCGTTCCTTCCTCCAGGTCAATGTTTTTGTTCGCTGAATGCTGTCCAAGCCACATGCCAGAGCTAGGTTGGCTTTATAACGGACGTCGGTTCGGTTCAAAGCTTACGGTTCTGAGAGGTGAAGGTGTCCAAGTCGAGGCAGCCTCGAGATGCTGGCTCACCAGGTCGCAGCTGTGAGTGACCTGGTCCCTGGCAGGACACGTGCCGGACTGCTCGGCTCTCCCCTCTCCTCCGGGCCTCGTCTCTTCAGCCTCGAGCTGCTCCGAGGGCCCGGCCTCCCAGGGGCCTCTTCTCAGGCCTCTGCGCCCCGCAGGTTCCGGCCTCTGGGACCTCTCCTTCTGTCTTTGCGGCCTTTCTCTGTCCCTGCTTTCAGGCCTCTGTTTATAAAGGGCTCCAGCGAGAGGACCACGACCCACCCTGGGCCACGCCTCACCAGAGCGGTCCACTCAAAGGCCCCCGACCCGAATCCAGGCATCTCCAGTCCGAGGGCCCACGCCATAGGAATGGATTAGCTTCAGGAACAGGATCTTTTCTGGAATCCACAGGAAGCTTCCAGCTGTCACAGCCAATGGGGCAGAACAGGGCCTTTCGGTCGCTCCCACTCACACCTTAGGGCGTCGGTGCCCACTGGGGTTCTTGTGGCAGGGCGAGGTGGGCGCGTCGCAGCTGGCCTTGTCCTGAAGGCTCTGCCCCGAAAACCTCCAGCGTGATTCCTCGGTTAGAAAAAGCCGTTCCAGTCCACACTCTGCACCTTATCACCTTGCCAGTAGCTTGTGAAGACGTTTCTCGCACTGAGGGAATTCGGTGGGCATGGCCGCCCGCTTCCGGGCTTGGCCTCCACCTGCCGCCGGCTGACCAGCTGACCGGCTGCCCCAGGCTGACCTACCCCACACGGTGGGAAAATGAGAACGACCAGGACCTCAGGGGCAGGGGAGCGCCTCACAAGGCATGATGAATTCAATGGAAAGGACTGGACTTTGTTTGAAGGTGATTTCCCCCCTCTCTGGGAGGTTAGTGTCCTTTCTTTAATGAAATAGTGATAATACCACTCACTTCTAAAAAATTGGTTTTCCAAGAAGTTTTAGATTACATGAATGATACATAAAAAAATATAAGGGATTCTCATATGCCCCACCCTTCCCCCTCCCACACTTTTCCACACAACTCACTCTGAAAAATGCCTTTACCTGGGAAAATGAAATGATCGTATCACAGGAATTATTTATGTTTATTTTCCTGGTCTGTGAGATCCCAAAGTTTAGTGACCTCTGGTCTAAACCTTAAGCGGTCTGACACTTTGAGATTATTCATGAATCCCACAAAGAGAAAAATTATGTTTGTAAAGTAATATGTTCCTCTGGGCGTGATGCCCTCTAGTCTTAAATTCGGTGAGGGGCCTCTGGTTAGGTTTACTTGATAAAATCAATTTAGGGCTTCCGATAGGGCTAGGTCAGTAAGGCGTAACTCAGGTTGGATCTCCACCCCCTCTCTGTGGTCCAGTATGAATGGACCCTCACTCAGGAGACACAAGAAGACACACAGATGACAGAACTTTGTCATTTTGATCCTGCCATGTGACAGAAAGGAGAACCTCAAGCAACGAAGGCCCTGGGGAGAGCTGAGCCATGCGCCTGATAGTTTGCAGCTGACCTTGGGAAGAGAGCCAAGACTGATATGAAAGGCCCAGAAAATATGAGCCTTATGCCAGGAGAGAGAGGAAACCCTGAGAGACCAGCCCTGAGCCAGCTGCAGCTGAGAGGAAGCCCAAAGGGCGAGCTGGGTCCTTGCAGAGGGTGAGAAAGCAGCCTTGAGCTGGACCCTTTAGGGCCTGGTGACTGCACGCTTCTGCCCCAAATAAATACCCTTTATGAAAGCCAACAGCCTTTTGGTACCTGCATCGGCACCCCTTCTGGCAGATTAATACAAGCGGTATTTGCACACGTGTGTGAGCACACATGTGTGTTATGTGCGTGTGCACGTACCTTGTGCTCGGGCTTTTTAGATTTTTATGTTTATTGTTATATAGGCAAGTTTTTCAGCACTTAGTTCTTTGGTGTGTACTGGCCTCTTACTAGCCTCCTTATCGCTGTGGGTGGCATCACACCCACTGGACAGATAAGGAGACTGAGGCCCAAAGAGCTTAAAGGACTTGCTGACGGTTCCACCTAGGGAGGCACAGAGGAAGGATGCCAGCTCGGCCCTTTTCATCCCAGGGACTGCCCCGTGGCCCCTGTTTCCTGGTGCCCTCTCCATGAGCATCCTCAGAGTGGGGCGGTTTTATAGCCATCTGCGATAGCCATAGCACCTGGCTCATAACCCGTCAAGGGTGCAGAAAGGCTTGTGTGTGGTTCTGAAGTGGCAGCTTAATCAACATCCCTGGAGCTCTTGGGAGTTTGGAAAGCATCATCAGATGTGTATGCGTGGGATTCTGGGGTTTGCCCAGTTCGTGCTGCTGGCCTCCTGTTTACATGCTGGGTGCTGCCACCCATTTCCCCGTCTGTGCCCTCTTCTCTCACACCTCTGCTGGGGTTACCCTCTCTCCTGGCATGGCTGCTCCCTGCCCTGGCCAACTGACCCCCCGCCAATGCTCCCCTCCGTCCAGGACCCCTCCCACCAAGGCCAGCCCTGCAGCTGCCTCTCTGAGCACTGCCTGCTGTTCACATTTGCTTTCTGTAGCCCTCCTACATTTGATACAGTGACATTCCAACGGCTGATTTACATAGCTCATTCTTTACATTTGGGGTTTTAGGCTTTTTAAGTCTTTCTCAGAAGGCCCGGGACTCTCATCTTTGCTGTTGTTTAAATGGAATCCCTTGAAATCAAGAAAGCAGAACTCAAAGGTAGCTGGGAATGGACAGAGGAATTCTTAATTTGTCGTTCAGCTGTTGGGCTCTGGAGACAAAACAAGGCTAGCACTAATGGTTTACTTTCCAGAAAGCCCTGGCTTTGTGGGAAAAAGGCTGCCTCGAGCTTTAGTCAGAGCTGCTCAGATTTGGGAAAAAAGGAATAGATGATGTGGGTGAGAGAAGGAAACTGGGGCCTTTTAATGTGGATTCATCTGTTCTTTGTGGATAAAACTTTTACCCACATTTCAGCAACTCATTGAAAGCAGGTTAGAAACCTGCTGATTTCATGTTTTCTCAGAAAGAACAAGGGAGAAATGTGAGAGAATGTAATTCACCAAAACAGACAAATAAACCTTTAACTTGTGGGGTTTTGCCCATCTCAGGCCGATGGAAATATAGTTCATGGGGTTCGGTTGAATCCAAATTGTCCTGCCTTTTTTTTTTTCTTCCCCGTTGGTGTTTTTATTATGTTACAGATTGTCAGCTGTTTTCTTAGGTAGTGAGCAGGTGCTTTGGAAGAAAAGCTATGTAATTTTTTCCGTAGTTCTGTAGCTGTGAATATGAAGATAATCTAATTTTCCTTTCTGTCAAACGGTAGGCAGGGATGAGGGGATGGGCTGCCAATTCGCCGCAATCTCTAAATATTAATGCTTCCGTGACTCCTTTAGATTTATTCCTTTCACACTCAAATGGTAATTTTGCATTCACCTCCCAGTGTTAAGTCTCCCTGGATGTTTTCAAAGGGAGCAGTTCAATAAATAAAAGCTGTTTAATGGTCATGAAATAGATTCTAAGTAATACTTAATTAAGAGCGCAGAGGGAAGTCCAGCCGATGCAGATGCAGTTGTACACGACGAAACCTGGGTAGGACCCGTCGCAGTGTCTTGGGGGATTGGCTGTCTGGAGGGGTGTTTTCTAAAGATGTTCCCCAAGGTCGTGACGGAAGCTCTAAGAGTGTTCCAGCAAGGGTGTGAAGGGGAAAATAAAGCTTTGGGTTAACATCACGCCCTTTACTTCAGTCCAAGCAATGAATTGCGGCCCAGGCCGGCCCTCTTGCTGCTGGTTTGGCGAGGTCCGTTGCCTGGCTTTGCCCCTTGTGGTCACCGTGTGGTCACTGCAGTGAACACTGGGGACCGGGCACTGTGCTGGGCACTGGGCACGCGGGGAGAGGTCGGGCATGGCCCCCCCGAAGGGGGGGGCAGCAGAACGCAGCGCGTCCCAGGGGACCCCAGCCTCCGCAGCCCCCGCAGCCTGGGAGGCTCAGGTCCCGCAGGGCTGGGGCAGCCTTTCTCCTCTTACCCAATTCTCAGCCGATAAATCCCTTGTAAATAACTCTTGATGTGAACCTCGGTCCTCGCCCCCCAGAGTGACCCTGTGACAAACAAGTCACACACACACATGCACATACACACCCCCCCCCCGAGATGCCAGGGTGAGTCACCCCCCCTCCGAGGTCAGTGCCTGGGTACGAGTTTTAATTGGCTAAAGGCTGCCAGAGCAACACGCCGAGGCGAGGGGGCCTTTCAGAGGGGCTTTCTTAACCCCAGAGCTCAGTTCTGAGACCGTGAAGTGCCCGAATCAAGGCGTCCCCGGGATCCCTTCTCCCTGTGCCGCGGCTGTGGGTGGGCAGGCAAGCAGGTGGCAGTGCCCGCTCGTCCCTCCCCTCCCTGCGCTGTGGGCGGGCAGCGCATGGCAGTGTCCAGGCGCGTGGCAGTGCCCACTCATCCCTCCCCTCCCTGCAGCTGTGGGCGGGCAGTGCATGACAGTGTCCAGGCACGTGGCAGTGCCCGCTCGTCCCTCCCCTCCCTGCGGCTGTGGGCGGGCAGTGCATGGCAGTGTCCAGGCGCGTGGCAGTGCCCGCTGTCCCTCCCCTCCCTGCGGCTGTGGGCGGGCAGTGCATGGCAGTGTCCAGGCGCGTGGCAGTGCCCGCTGTCCCTCCCCTCCCTGCGGCTGTGGGCGGGCAGCGCATGGCAGTGTCCAGGCACGTGGCAGTGCCCGCTGTCCCTTCCCTCCCTGCGTCTGTGGGCGGGCAGCGTATGGCAGTGTCCAGGCGCGTGGCAGTGCCCACTCATCCCTCCCCTCCCTGCAGCTGTGGGCGGGCAGTGCATGACAGTGTCCAGGCACGTGGCAGTGCCCGCTGTCCCTCCCCTCCAGGCCTTGTTCTCAGCCTCTGGCTAAAGGAACTTCTCCCCACCAGTTTTCTGTTGATTGCGCCTCTGGGCTCTTCTCTGTCTCTGCAGCTCTTTTCCGTTTCTGCAGCTCTTTATTTCTCTGTCTGGAAAGGACTCCAGTAAAAGGATTAAGACTCGCCCTGGGCCATGCAATCTAATCAGAGGCCGTAACTGTAGTAATTTAATCAAAAGTCCTCACCTGTGATAGGTTTACGTGGCCAGGAATTGATTAGCTGTAGGAACAGGGAACTCGGGGGCCTGAAACAAAAGTTTCAGGAAGGAACACACAGATACTGAGATTGACACCTGGGTGAGGAACACACACACACACACACACACCCCAAGATGCTTGGATATAACACACACACACACACACAGATTGATGCCTGGGTATATAACACAGACACACACACACCCTGAGATGCCTGGATAACACACACACACACAGATGCCTGGGTAAGTCACACACGCACACACACACACACACCCTGAGATGCCTGGATACATAACACATGCACAGGTTGACACCTGGGTAATTAGCACACATGCACACACACCCGAGCGGCCTGGATAACACCCACACACCCACACCCGAGATGCCTGAGTAAACGTAGGCATAGGTCTGAGGGGTTGGGAGCATTGTCAGAACTGCCCTTTTCTGGAACGTTCTTCCTGAGGACTTTGGAGATAAGGTGCTGTCCCTGCCCTCCGGAGACCATTGGGCAAACACTTGGCTGTCCTTAACCTCAATTCCAACAGCCAGTGTCAGAGGACCCCGAGGAGGACTCCCCCGTGGAGGGTCCCAGCTGGCCCAGGACTGGCCTGGAATTCCAGGCTTGGACCCTCGAGGGTCTGGCTGCAGGGGCAGGCGGGCCTGCCGCGGGCGCTCCGCCGAGCTGGTCTCTCGGCGCTGCTCCCCCGGGGGCCGCGAAGCCTCAGCGAGCCCCGAGCCAGGGCTTCCGGACGAGGCTGGGCGCGTGGCGTGGAAGGTGGCGGCGCGGCCCCGAGGGCGGCCCCGGTCAGCTGGGCTCTGATGTGGGAGGACCCAAAGCTGGTGGCAGTGGCGGCCCGAGCAGAAGCCACACCCACCAGCGGTCGGCCTGGGGCGCCTTCACGGCCCGGGGCTCGGCCACACAGCACAGGCCACGCGGCGCGCGTAGGCTCCGGGGTCTGGGGACGCCAAGGGCTTGGGTGCGCGGGGCCCCTGGGACGCAGGGCGCTCCCTCCGCAGACTCTTTCCCTTGCCCTTCCCTGGCCCCCTTGGGAGAGGAGGAGGGAAGGGGTGCCCACAGGTGGGGTCGGGGCATCCCCAGCCCTCTGCGTGTCTCTGGGCTCTGGGCTCTTGGTCCCTTCAACCCTGACCCCGTTGCCTCTCTAATTGCTGATTTTCAAAGCTTAAAGCTGCGACCCAGGGAGCCGTGGTACCTGGACAAGAGCTGGGTCTGGTACTTTCACGTTGACGAAGAACGAGTGGCCCTGCTTGCGTCAGGAGTGGAGCTCGGCCCTGGTTACGCTGACCCCCTTGAGATAGCACCTCCCGGCGTGTCTGTGGCAATTGACACCTGCGGCTCTGGTCGTGGTGCCACGGCCTTCGCCCGGGCAGGAGGAGCGCCTGTGAGGCACCTTCCCGTTGGGAGCCTGTCTCCTGAGAGCCTGCCTGCGGGGTGCACAGCTCCCCTTCCTGGCTCTCCTCGGCGGCACCCCGGTGCTGTCTGGTGGAAATGCCTGGGCTCCCTCCTGGCAGGGCCAGGCCACCGTGAGCCGAGGAAAAGAGCTCCTGGCCCCAGAGCCAAGGAAGTCTGGCCTCGTCCCCTGGTGACCCGTGTTGAAGGCTCTCTCCATATCGCCTCCGTGCATTTTATTTTATTTTATTTTATTTTTAAATTATTTATTTATTTTTTAAAATTACATTATGAAAAATATGAGGTCCCATTCAACCCCACCGCCCCCGCCCCCCACTCCCCCCACAGCAACACTCTCTCCCATCATCATGACACATCCATTGCACCTGGTAAGTTCATCTCTGAGCATCACTGCACCCCATAGTCAATGGTCCACATCATAGCCCAGACTCTCTCACGTTCCATCCAGTGGGCTCTGGGGGGATCTACAGTGTCCCGTAATTGTCCATGAAGCACTATCCAGGACAACTCCACGTCCCGAAAACGCCTCCACATCTCATCTCTTCCTCCCGTTCCCCACACCCAGCAGCCCCCATGGCTACCGTTCCCACACCCATTCCACATTTTCTCTGTGGACATTGGATTGGTTGTGTCCATTGCACACCTATGTCAAGTGAGGGCTTAGATTCCACATGGGTACTGGATGCACTCCTCCCGCTTCCAGTTGTAGACACTCTAGGCTCCATGTTGTGGTGGTTGACCTTCTTCAACTCCATGTTAGCTGAGTGGAGTAAGTCCAATAAATCAAAGTGTAGGAGCTGAAGTCTGTTGAGGCTCTGGGCCTGGGTGTCATATTATCAGTCCAGAGATTCAAATCCCCTACATATATCTTAAACCCAGCACCAACTACAATTCCAATAAAGTAGCATGCAAGTCTCGTGCATTTTATTTTAACTGGATTTACATTTTAAAATTTTATATAAGCAATGCACATTCGTATAAAGTAATCCAGGCATCCAGTCTCCCTAGGCTGGCATGCGCTTCCGAGGTAGGGAGCTTCTTGGAAAGGTTCCTTGTTCCTGAGAAAGAGACCCAAGGGAGACATGAGCCCTTTCTCCTTCTGGACTTGCTGTGTCTGCATGTGATGCCTGGAACTGCTGCAGCCATTTTGCGTCAATGGGGGAAGCTGGTTGAGCGCGAAGCCAACACCCTAAGATGGCAGAGAGGAGTGTTAGGAAGCACCGGTGTTCATGATGGCATCCGTCAAACCACTGAGTAAGTCAGATTCAAAAACCACTCAGTTTCTGGACTTGCTATCATGTGAAGTAGGTTCTCTTTAGATACCAATTATTTGCACTGGTGCTTCAGTTATTGCACTGGAAAGCATCCTAACCAAAGCAGATGCCAGTATTTATAAATTTAATGATGCGGCGTAAAATCCAGAGTTCCCATTTCTCTTGAAAAACCTGAAACTTTTTGTTAACACTGGGTCAGCCCTTTTTAAATGGGGGTGCACGTCTCTGGTTGCTTCCTGCTGGGGTCCCTTGACTTCCCCCGGTGAGGGGGCATTGGCTGATTTGCACGCCCCGCTCTCCTCTCTGTTTCCTGGTGTGTTCCCGCATCTCCCTGGATGGCGAAGCCAGCTCCCCCTTCCTGGAGATGACAGCACCTCTCTCCAGGGAGCAGGGCCAGCGTCTGTCCTTCTAGCCACTTCTAATGACGGGTGCCAGCCCTCTAGGGGTGGGTGCCGAGCATCTGAAAGCACCTTGCAGACCGCTGCGGCTCGCACAAGCTGCACCCTTGGGCGGTGCCCCTCCCGGTGTCAGTGAGGGACGTGGCCTGGCCGGGGGGGCACGGGACCCTCAGCCTGGGCCTTGCTTCTCGTGCCGTGCCACATGACCTCCAGGCTCAGTGCCTCTGATGGGGTTTGCTGATGTTTGTCCGTCTGTCACGCTCATAACCTCAGGTGAGTGTGAGTTTTCGGTGCTGGCGTCAGGGTGCTGCCTTCGGGAGGACAGGGTGGAAGTCCTGCGGAACAGCATGGGTTCATGTGAGCAGGGGTGCAGCAGTCTGTGTCCTCAGGCTTCGCGTGGGTTGACCAGTTGTCCCGGTTTGAATCCTGCTTTCTAGGAAGGGCACAGCTGGCCTGAGGGTTCATGTCGTGCAGCCGCCAGCCAGCTCAGCCAAGGGACAGTGCCCATGCCTGCTGCTGCGGGTGGTGGGCACGGTGTGTGCACTCCCCCCCGCCCCTTTTGGAATGGGATCTGCCTGTCCCGCCGCGGCATGGTGTCCGCTGTGCGCCGGGCGCCGTCCCCGGTGTGAAGATACGCAGGGGTGTTGACTCCACGGGGCTGGTGGTCTAGTGGGAGGTGACTGCAAAACCAGACCCTCCCCTGCGCTGTTGAGATGCAAGTGCTTCTCCTCTTAGATCCAGCCATCCTACGCCTGGGAGTCTTGTCCATAAACACGGAAATGCTCGTCCATGAACCTCCGTGTTTATAGCGGCCACGAGCGGGACCCCGAGAGGGCCGTCAGCAGGGCCTCGTGTATCGTGCAGCTGCCTGAAGCCCTGCCCGGGATGGTTTGCAGGGAGGGCCCCTGTGCCGCCGCGGGCGGCGGGCTGTGCATGGGGAGGAGGGTGGTCCAGAGATGACACAACACGTGGGGGAGACACGGAGCCCCTCGCCCCAGCACCCCAGGCACGGGCGAGTCCCCCACTCCTCAGGCATGGGTGCGCGGGGACGAGCAGCTAGGGGCACGCGTGCCTCTCCCCCAGGGGCTGCCGAGAAGCCTCGGGCACAGAGCCCGTGGCAGCTCCTGGCGCGGGGATGCCCGAGCCGCTCCTGCTGGAGGGCTAGTTTTCTACTGCTGCGAACTGCACCGCTGCAAGATCAGCAGCTCGAAGGGCCTCTTGTTTATCGTCTCACGGTTCCGTGGGTCACAGGTCCAGCCGGGTTCTCTGACTGCTGCCCACAAGGCCAGAATCCAGGTGGCCGCGGGGCTGGGCTCGTAACCTGAGGCGCTTGGGGTCCGTCACAGCCCGTCGGTTTGCTGGCAGAACCCAGGGCTCTGGGGCCGTGGCCCTGAGGCCGCTGTGTCCTTGCTGACTGTCCCCGCGGACCCTTCGTCAGCTTGTAGCAGCTGCTCTCAGGTCCTGGCATGCGTCCACTCCCTCTCCTAAGAAATGATGTTGCAGCGAATCCTGCTTTGTGTCTCTTTGACTTCTAGAAAGCCCTGCTTTGAAAGGGCTTAGATCAGGTGTATACTAATGCTTTTGGTTAACTCCAAGTCCACTGATGAGTGACCAGGTCCCTGGGGTCATCTTAAAACTTGCCCATCCCAGCCCCAGCCCCCGGTTCGTGTGCCCCTGCCGACGTCAGCACCCAGGGCGGGCGTGATGGTCAGGGTGCCTCCTTCCCCGCTCGGCCCAGGGCGTGCACGGGCCGCCCGGGTGGCGAGGATGTCTTTGGAAGCGTGCCTGTTTGGAGACGTTTCCCTCTGACCTTCGTTCTCACCCCAGACATGGCGGGCTGGGGGCATCATCAGAGCAGCCCGAGGGGGCACCCCAGAACTGACACGCCTGCAGAGGAGGCAGCCTCCCGCCCCAGTGGCGTCCGCGTTTGGGCCCAGCGCAGGCCTTGTGTGCATGCTTTGGGGGGAAGGGACAACTGCCGTCGCTGGCTGATGCCCCTCCCGGTGCCAGGCCCCGAGCCCGTGTGTGCCAGGGGCACCGGTCCTGGAGCCGGCCCAGCCCCAGCCCCGCTTGACCACGGGCTAGCTCTGGGGCTGCGTTTCGGACGTGCCCGAGCCTTTGTGAAATGGCCCTGCGCGCCTGCCCGCGCCGGGGCTGTTGGGACATTTGCTAATCGTCTGACAAGTGGGAGGACACTTTGGCTCTCGGCAGCACCGGTCACTAGACGAGGCTGGCTGCGTGCCAGGCGGCCCAGGGGTGGCAAGGGCACAGCTGAGTGCGAGCGCAGATAGCTGGGGAGTGATGGAGGTGGTGCAGCACCCCACCTCTGCCCGCTCGGTGCCGGAATGCCGAGTGTCTCGGGACGGAACGGCTCTGGGTGAGAGCCAGGGGCCGGCTCCGAGCCCGGTGCCCAGGGTCGGGCCAGGAGGGACGGAGGCCGAGCGGGCGGCCGTGGTGGCGCGTGGCCCAGCTGGCGCCCACGGATGTGTTTGTACACGGAGCTGAGACCTCCTGCTGCCGCGTCAGGAGCTGACGGCGGTCAAGGCTGACCCGAGACTTCGCCTGAGTCCCGGGAAGGGTGGACGAGCCCCCTCTGAGGTGGGGGAGGGCTGCCGGTTTTGGATAGGTTGGGTTTCAACGTAGTTCATGAAATAAAAATGGAAAATGTTTCTGTGGCAAAAGATACCTAAAATAATGTTGGTTCGACAAGCAATTGATGGGTCAAGAGTGTTTGTAATGCAGAGAGCAGGAGTGTAGCACCTATGATATTCAGTTTGGCGAGATGGCTACAATAGCCCAAAGAAAAACAGGCAAGAAAATGAAGAGCCCCATGGAAGCAAAAGTCCAGTGGACCTGTGAACAAATAAATCCACCTGCATCAAGGGACACGCTTCAAGTAACAACAAGATACGGCTTTTCATGACAGAGGGGGCCGACACTCGACTCAGCGGGGCCTAATGTGGCGTGCGTCGTGAGGAGATGGGGGGTCTGGGCAGGCTGAGCCCATCCCTGGAACGCACTTGAAGAGAAGACGAGCTCTGAAATGGTAGCATGACACGTTGGCCGTTGCAGCGTTGTTAAATTCAGAAGCCAAAACTGTAGGCGTTAGACGTGAGCGAGTGGACGCAGATTTCTCACAGCCACCGCCTGTTGGACTGTCCGATACTGCTCTGCTCGTTTCCTGGGTGGGAAATGCTTACCGTCAGCCCCTGCGCTGGGAGCAACATATCCTGTGAGCTCCTTGTTTCTGTTGGAGTGCATTTCCTCGGATTTTTGTGTACCTCATTTCTCTGAATTCTAGATCGAAGTTGATTTTTTTTTAATGTGGGTTGTATGTGACAGAGTCTTTTTTTCATCCTTCCCAAATTTTGAGGTGGCACAGTTGATAATCTATTTTAATTTCATTTCCAAGATGTGAAGAATTCCCAAGTGCGCCTTTGATTGAGACTGACGGCCTAAATGGAATTAAATAAAAAACAAACTTAGTTTTAAAGATTCTGTTGTTTAATGTTATGGAAGCTGGTTTACTAAAAAAACAAATATTTTGACATAATCTAATCCTTATATTGACCTTGTATAAATATTTAAGTTCTTAAACACTTGTTGACCTAAATATAATTTTTTTGCTAAAATTATCTATCCTCAGGCATTTTCTTCATATTTGTCTTAAGTGTGAATATGTGTTCCTATTTAGAACTTTGAAGGTTCTTAAACTCATTATACATAGAAGTCAACAGTTTTCACAAATGCTAATTACTACAGCATTTTACTCATTCAGGAGTGAAAATTCAGTTATGTCTGATGTCATGAGGTTTTCAAGGGAAGCTACAGCTAGAACGTTTTTTTGTGTTGGCACGTGTGCTTTCAGATGTCACCGTACATCTCAACAGTGCGCCGAGCGCTTTCTCCTGACACTTGTCGGTGTGACAGTGTAGGCGGTGGGGCCTGCGCAACCACACGACCTTCGTACGTGACAGAAACGCTTCCAGCCCTGGTGGGCCCAGGTCCGAGATGCCAACGGCGTCCTCGGCCCGTGGCAAAGCTGAACCGCAGACTTTGTCTGAAGATGGAGGCTGAAGCATCTTCAGAACTTAGAGCAAGATCACAACTGCCGGGAGCGACGTGGGGGCAAAGGCCCTTTCGTGTGTTGCTAGTGTCAGTGTGAACTGTCAGGGCGTTTGGGGGCAAAGTCTGGCAGCATCACGGAAGAAATCATTCCAAACTCTCCAGTCCTGTCTGCGTTATTTGTTGAAGAAAATTCATTATATACAGTGAGATTCCATCAATATAATAGGGATCGGTTAAAGGTACTGCAGTGGTTTGATATGGTTATGAATTCCAAAAATAGATATTGGGTTATGTTTGTAATCTGGTCTGTACCTGGGCGTGATTGAGTTATGATTAGGCTTTGATTTGTCATTAGGGCGTTGAGTCCCCACCCCTTGGTGGACAGAGTTGGGGGCTTTTGGTGTTGGAGTTTTGATGTTGGAATTCGATACTGAAGCCTTAAGCTGGAGCCCCAGGAAGTCAGCTCACAGAGGAGAGAGAAGGAAACCCCAGGACGAGAGGAATCCTGAGCCCAGGAAGAAGCAAGCCCTGGGAAGGAAGGATCCTTGAAGCCAGAGAGAAGCAAGACCCTGGAAGAGAGGAACCCAGGAAGCCTGAACCCTCGCAGACGTCGGCAGCCATTTTGCTCCAACACATGGCAATAGACTTTGGTGAGGAAGTAACTTATGCATATGGCCTGGTATCTGTAAGCTCCTACCCCAAATAAAGACCCTTTATAAAAACCAGGCAATTTCTGTTGTTTTTCATCAGCACCCCTTTGGCTGACTAATACAGGTGCTGTGGCAAATAGAATATCATACACCTATGACAAAGTATGAATTTGAACCCTGTCGGTTGATTTGGACCAATTGTCAAGATTGAGAAAATCAAGATGCAGAGAAATGTGTAACATCCCATCTTATGTAAAAAGATAAATTTGTATTGTGATCATGGGAGCGTGAAGATGGCTAATCGGGGTTCCTGTGTTTCCCTGGGGTCAGAGGATATTATGGGGGTGGTGGTGATGGTGGTGGTGGTGGGATTGAGCAAAAACCAGAGCCGAGCACTCACGGTTAGGCCTGTTTTTACAGACGAGGAAACTGAGGCATGGTAAAAGAAAACACCTTGCCCAAAGTCACATCCCTTGTGACTACAGGAGCTGGGATTCTAACCCTGTTCTCTTTGACACCAGTGCTTGGTTTAACCCAGAGGGCCGTGATTTGTTCCTAAAAGCTGAACCTGGTTCTGACCTTTGGAGTCCGAGCTGAGGGTGCATGGCTCGTCACTGGGTGCATGGCTTATTGTTGGGTACGTGGCTCGTTGCTGGGTGCGTGGCTCGTCGCTGGGTGTGTGGCTTGTCGCTGGTGCGTGGCTCGTCGCTGGGTGCGTGGCTCGTCACTGGGTATGTGGCTCATTGCTGGGTGCATGGCTCATCGCTGGGTGCGTGGCTCGTCACTGGGTGCGTGGCTCGTCGCTGGGTGCGTGGCTCGTCACTGGGTACGTGGTTCGTCGCTGGGTGCGTGGCTCGTCACTGGGTACGTGGCTCGTTGCTGGGTGCATGGCTCATCGCTGGGTGCGTGGCTCGTCACTGGGTGCGTGGCTCGTCGCTGGGTGCGTGGCTCGTCACTGGGTACGTGGTTCGTCGCTGGGTGCGTGGCTCGTCACTGGGTACGTGGCTCGTTGCTGGGTGCATGGCTCATCGCTGGGTGCGTGGCTCGTCACTGGGTGCGTGGCTCGTCGCTGGGTGCGTGGCTCGTCGCTGGGTGCGTGGCTCGTTGCTGGGTGTGTGGCTCGTCGCTGGGTGTGTGGCTTGTCACTGGTGCGTGGCTCGTCACTGGGTGCGTGGCTCGTCACTGGGTATGTGGCTCATTGCTGGGTGCATGGCTTATCGCTGGGTGCGTGGCTCGTCGCTGGGTACGTGGCTCGTTGCTGGGTGCGTGGCTCGTCGCTGGGTGCGTGGCTCATTGCTGGGTGCGTGGCTCGTTGCTGGGTGCGTGGCTCGTCGCTGGGTGTGTGGCTTGTCGCTGGTGCGTGGCTCGTCGCTGGGTGCGTGGCTCGTCACTGGGTATGTGGCTCATTGCTGGGTGCATGGCTCATCGCTGGGTGCGTGGCTCGTCACTGGGTGCGTGGCTCGTCACTGGGTACGTGGCTCGTTGCTGGGTGCATGGCTTATCGCTGGGTGCGTGGCTCGTCGCTGGGTGTGTGGCTTGTCACTGGTGCGTGGCTCGTCACTGGGTACGTGGCTCGTTGCTGGGTGCGTGGCTCGTCGCTGGGTGTGTGGCTTGTCACTGGTGCGTGGCTCGTCGCTGGGTGCGTGGCTCGTCACTGGGTATGTGGCTCATTGCTGGGTGCATGGCTTATCGCTGGGTACGTGGCTCATTGCTGGGTGCATGGCTCGTCGCTGGGTGCGTGGCTCATTGCTGGGTGCGTGACTCGTGGCTGGGTGCGTGGCTCGTCGCTGGGTACGTGGCTCGTTGCTGGGTGCGTGGCTCATTGCTGGGTGCGTGGCTTGTGGCTGGGTGTGTGGCTCGTCGCTGGGTACGTGGCTCGTCGCTGGGTGTGTGGCTCGTCACTGGGTACGTGGCTCGTTGCTGGGTGCGTGGCTCGTCGCTGGGTGTGTGGCTTGTCACTGGTGCGTGGCTCGTCGCTGGGTGCGTGGCTCGTCACTGGGTATGTGGCTCATTGCTGGGTGCATGGCTTATCGCTGGGTGCGTGGCTCGTCGCTGGGTACGTGGCTCGTTGCTGGGTGCATGGCTCGTCGCTGGGTGCGTGGCTCATTGCTGGGTGCGTGACTCGTGGCTGGGTGCGTGGCTCGTCGCTGGGTACGTGGCTCGTTGCTGGGTGCGTGGCTCGTCGCTGGGTGCGTGGCTCATTGCTGGGTGCGTGGCTTGTGGCTGGGTGCGTGGCTCGTCGCTGGGTACGTGGCTCGTTGCTGGGTGCGTGGCTCGTCGCTGGGTGCGTGGCTCATTGCTGGGTGCATGGCTTGTCGCTGGGTGCGTGGCTCATTGCTGGGTGCGTGACTCGTGGCTGGGTGCGTGACTCGTCGCTGGGCGCATGGCTTATTTCTGGGGCAGACGCTGTTGCCTCTGGCTCCACTGAGACATGCCATGAGCAGAGAAAGCCGGGTTCAGCTTGGCCATCTCCCTGTGGGCAGCCCCTACTCTCCTGGACAGAGAGCCCAGACGCCACGAGTGCCCGCCCCCTCGGGCCTGTGAGGACCAGGAGTCAGCTGGCCAGACTGGGGGCGATCTCGATGGTGGACAGAGCTCAGGCCATGGGCCCCTGAGACCAGGCGGCGCAGCCTGTCTGATGCCCCTAGCACCTACTGAGCACTCACGGTGTGCCGCCCTGAGCTTGCCTCCTTCCAGACCCCCTCCATGCACTGCCTCTTTCTAGGTCAGGGTCAGCGATACTCCCCGCCTTGCCCAAGGCCCTGTGGTCAGGGGACGCCGAGCGAGGCTGTGAGTCCTCGTCCCGGCAGGCGTGGGTGAGAGTCACCTGTGTCGTGGCTCGCCAGTGCAGGCCCACGGGGCACGGTGTTTTCCGTGTGTCCGTTCACCTTTGATTTTGCCGCCCTTAGGAAATGTAGAGAACCAGGGACAAAGGCGCCTGATCCCGGTCCTGCTGACGTTTGGCCGATTGCTTCTGGCAGGACCCCTGACGCGGGTCAGACCCGCGGGTCACCACTGGGCTTGAGTCCGTATTCTGTCCTCCTTGTGAGCCTCGGAGCTGGCCGGCCAGGTAGCCTCGTGGGGCCAGCGAGCCTCCTGGTCAGGGCTACCGGGTGGGGAGCAGGCGAGTCCTGACCGTTGTCTGGGTTTGCTCCGGCCAGCCCGCGGGCTCCGGGAGCTTCCCAAGGCCGTGCTTGGTGGTGCTGAGAGCTGGGTCCCTCCAGGCGGGTGGCGCTGGCCGGCTGGACACCTGTGCAGGGCTGCCCGGCCGCAGGCCCCAGGAGAGGGCGGGGCGGTGTGATGACGGGCGAGTGCAACGATGCCACACGGGTTGGACACCCTCCGACTCTTTTTTTTTTAAGATTTATTTAATTTATTTGTTTCTCTCCCTTTCCCACAATCACTGAAACAAAGATCTCAACAACAACAAGTGCATATAGTAATTGAGGCGTACATATTTATTTATAAATAGGTTTTTTGTCTCTATTCGAATCACTAAAACAAAGATCTCAGCAACAATAAAAAGAGCATACAGTAATTGAGGCGTACATATTTATTTAGGTTTTTTTTTTTTTTTTTTTTTTTTTAAAGATTTATTTATTTATTTAATTCCTTCCCCCCCCCTCCCCCCCGTTTGTCTGTTCTTGGTGTCTGTTTGCTGCGTCTTGTTTCTTTGTCCGCTTCTGTTGTCGTCAGCGGCACGGGAAGTGTGGGCGGCGCCATTCCCGGGCAGGCTGCTCTTTCTTTTCGAGCTGGGCGGCTCTCCTCACGGGCGCACTCCTTGCGCGTGGGGCTCCCCCACGCGGGGGACACCCTTGCGTGGCACGGCACTCCTTGCGCGCATCAGCACTGCGCATGGCCAGCTCCACACGGGTCAAGGAGGCCGGGGTTTGAACCGCCGACCTCCCATATGGTAGACGGACACCCTAACCACTGGGCCAAAGTCCGTTTCCCCTATTTAGGTTTTTTAATTAGGTTTTTTGGTCTCTATTCCAATCACTAAAACAAACAAAAACAACAATAAAAAGAGCGTACAGTAATTGAGGCGAGACACATCTCCAAGTGACTGTGAATGACTACGTCTGACCACGGTGTAGAAGTTTCTGAACAGTGCCCAGATAAAAAGAGCCCTGAGGCAAAATGGCAACCATTGAAAGAAAATAACTGTATTAGCCGTATGGATGATACGGGTTAAAACATGCCTGCCCGCTGGAAACAGCATTGTGGATCTTCAGAAAGTTAAGGAGTTACCGTGAGACCCAACATTTCTACTCCTAAAACATACGCATGCGAAAATGTTCATATTGCATTATCCACACTAGCCAAAAGGTGGAAACAACCCACATGTCAGTCAGCTGCTGAGTGGACAGACAAAACGTGATCGATCCATGTAATGGGACGTCATTCAGCCATAAAAAGAAATGCAGTACTGACACACGCTACAACACGGATGAACCTTGCAAACATCACAGCAAGTGAAAGAAGCCAGATGAGATAGGACAAAGAGTATATGATTCCAGTTGTATGAAAAGTCCAGAATAAGTCAATCCGTAGAGACAGGAGGTAACTTAGTGGTTGCCAGGGCCTGGGGAAGGGGTCGGGCAAGTGGGGCGCGACTGCCGGCAGGTCCAGGCTGTCTTTGGGGGGTGGTGGAAGTGTTCTGGAATTAGGTAGTGGTGATGGGTGTGCAACATAGTGACGATGTCAGAAGCCCAGGACTGAACTGTCACCTCATAATGGTGAATTTTACAATGTGTGCATTTTATCTCAAAAATAGTAGCTAAAATGAAACTACAAAAAAAAACTACAACAAGAAAACCACCAGCCCAAAACATGACTGTGCTGAGGAAGACTTATCTGTATTTTCAAGTAAAACACTGTTCTCTCTGCCAGAGGCTCCCTGTCGCGTTTTGCCCTCTGCTCGCCTCTTTCTGCCTCTGCCTCTGTCCCCAGCAACTGGGAGCTCTGCAGTCCACGGCCTCGGGGCTGTCCCGGGGCTGAGGTCACCTGCTGCCCCTTCCAGCTGCAGGCGGAGGCTCCGCAGGGCGAGGCGTCCTTCCTGCCAGGCGCCGGCGCCAGGCACAGCCCCCCGGCCGCTCGCGCCTCCCGCCCTCCACCCTCCAGGCTGCAGCCGCCGTGCGCAGGCTGCTCTGGGGAAACGGAAGTTTTTGGAGAAGGCTCTGAGCGCCGGGTCACACCTGACCACCCAGCGACCTCCTTCCTTCTGTGAAGGACTTCCTCGCTGCGCGTGACTGTGACTGCATGCAGCGCCCTCCGCCTTGACCGCATGGCCGCCTGCAGCTGCAAGGCCTCTGCGCTGCAGCGTTCTCACCCGCAGGCCGTGCTCCCCGCTCCTGCGTCAGCGTCTGGGCTCCTGCCAGGGCCGGGAACTGCAGGGCTGGCTTCTTTCACCAGGCGACAGCAGTTTGTTGCTGAGTCTTTTGAATTTTAATATGCATCAATGATTTTACATTTCCACGAGTAGGACTTCTGTTGTTCGTGTTTTAATGAGATATAGAATTTGTCTAATAGCTGCAGGTTACCAAGTGCGCGCAGAGACACTGATTTGCTCATAGGGTGAGTGTTAAAGTCCCCATTTTACACGCTCAGAGAGGGCTTGTGGCGTTTCAAAATCACACAGCAAGCAGCAGAGCCGAGATGTGACTCGCTTCCTGTGGGCATGCCTGGTACCTGGTTACTTGCCCTCCGGCCACAAGTACCTACCTTGGGTGCTTCCTCCCGTCTCTGCCTCGCTCATGTCACGGGCTCTGGTCGGGCGAGGCCCCGGGTCCGGCACGGTGTGGCGTGGGGCAGAGCCTCCTCCAGCTGGCTGAGCAGAAAGGGCGGGATACCAGGAAGCGGGCGTTCACGCATCGCCAGAGCGGTGGACCCGTGGGCGCTGAGCCGGGTCACAAACGGCAGGGCCCCAGGGCGGCCCCGAGAGCCACCTCTGCCGGGCAGAGCCTTCGCCCTGGCGGATCGCCTGCCCGCGGGCGCCGACGATAATTTCTGCTCTGCATTCTCAGTTTCGCGCGGCGACATCTGCTCGGCAGAACGGGGCAGAGGCAGGGGCTGGCTGTGGGGGCCTTGGCGCTCGGCTCTGGCGTGGCGTGAGCCACGGATCGGGCTGGGGTGGCGTCTGCGGCGTGGGCCACGGTCCCTTCCCTCGCGAGTCTTGCAGACTGTAGCGTAGGGTGGGAGGTTCTGATGGAGCCTTAAAGGAGAGCCTGTTCCCTGTGACCTTGAGGTTTGCGGTGACCTTGAGAGTCAGAAGCCTCTCCCACAAGCCCCTTAAGAGACCGCCGAAGCCGCACGCGCCTTCCTCAGCCGTCACCAGTGGAAGGACGGGCAAGCCCTGGGAGCTGCGGGTCCCCCGCGCCAAGCAGCGAGGTGGGGGCCTGCCCGGGGTTGCCACCCAGTTGGCAAGGGTCCTGGGCAGGCAGCCCCCAGTGGCCACTTGCCTTGGACGGCCACGAAGCTTATAACATAAAAGGCAAAAACGCAAACTCAAACTTACCTTCCTGAGGGCGTGTGGTGAAGGTGAAATTAGATCGGGGATGGACGGGTGCTCGTGCGGCTGCACCTCGCCGGCCCGTCGGCGGTTGTCCCTGTGTGTGCCCGTGGGTCACAGCCGGTGTGCCCGGCTCCCGCCTGCCTGGGCTGGTGGTGGAGTACCCCGGGTTCAGTGCCCTTTCCTGGGGGCTGAGCACGAGTGGGAGCTGGGACTCACAAGTCCCCTTCCAGTTCTTCAGCAGTTACTTACAAAACACCTACTTTTCGCCGCAGGGGCTGCAGAGTCACAGCTGGACAGGGCGTTTCTCCTTGGGGTCGTGCATCCGACCAAACAGGCACGACTCGCAGGGGAGAAGGAGAGAATGGCGTCTAACGTGGGGCAGCGCCAGGCTTCTCTTGGTGGCCCGGCGAAGGCAGGGCATGGGGCTGTGGTCAGGGAGAGCGGGCGGCTTGGAGCCGGCCTGTAGCATCTCCCGTGGTGGCCCCATCAAAGAACCTCGACGGAGCGACTCAAAATAAGAGAACTTTACTCTTTGCCGGGTGTGGGGCCCAGGACTCTGGAAGTTAGCTGTCGGCAGCCGGCCCCCTCCTGCAGCCCCAGGGGGAGGCCCCCCTCGCCTCCTGCCACACGCTTGGCACTCCTTGGCTCGTGGCTGCGTCGTGCTGGTCTCTGCCTCTTTCTTGTGTGGCCGTCACCTTGTGTGTCGGCATCTTCTCCTCTTAGGACACTGGTCATGGCAGGTTAGGATCCATCCTAGACGCGACTTGAAGACGTCTGCAAAGACCGTTTGCAAACAGGCTACACTCACAGGTCTTGGGAGTTGGGACTTGAACGTGGCACTCTGAGGGACACAGTGTAACCCATCAGGCCCCTCTTAGATTTACTGAGAATGGAACAGCTCCAGCCCTGGGGGCAGCTCCAAAATGGAACGTGACCTGCTAATGGGGGGTGCTGGGGCTGGAAGTCAACAACATGGGGTGCAGTGGGGTGCGGGGCCCCTCTCCCCAGCTGCAACATGATGACACGATGGGCTGGTTGTGTGGGCGCAAGACCTCGCGCTGCGTAACCCTCGGCCCCGTCCCTGAGGTCGCTCAGTTTCCCTTCGGCTCCAGTTCCCGTCGGCTCTGAGCTCGCGGAGGGAGGGCCGCCCTTGGCTTTGTTTGCTGCTGTGTCCCAGCGCTAGCAAGAGAGCTGGGCACCGGCGGCGTCCAGCAGGTGTGGCTTCTGCGGAGGGCTCGGCGGCAGCGCCGTGGGCTGCCTGCCCGGGAGCCTTCCACGCGGGCATCATCTTTAAAAGCAGAGGCTGAGGAGGAGTGGGCTAGACGTCAGTCACCGTCGTGTTTATTGTCCCGGCTGCCTTTTATTTACAGCAAGCAGTGTATCGTTGTGAGTCTCTTGTTGTCCCTCGAGGCAAGTTTTCTGATGCAGAAAAGGCTATTTTTGGTTCCTTGTGTTTTTAGAATTAATATTTAATTTTTTAAGAGTTACCAATTTGAAAACTGAATTTCCTTAAAGCTTGTGAATTTGATTCACAAGTGCTATTCTATTTACGAATGGAGTTAATTTTACAATCCCCTAAGAATGGGCCCTTGATGAAAGTGCGATCTCACCTACAAACTTGAATTTCCTTAAATTCTAACAAGAGCCTCTCATTCAAGAATTTAATTCTTATTAATCTTATTTTCCAAAAACAAAAATAGGGGAATCAGACTCTCTGACACATTCTAGGCATGCTCTCAAATGTATTAAAATTATCTTTTGCTTTCCAACGTGAAAAGCTAGGTCTATATCGATCACCCGCTTGCTACTTGAACTGGGATGACAGGATGACTTGGTTGGCTTCGCCCCATTGTAATGTAAGTACAGACAGGCTGCCTGATGAGCCGTCAGGAAGCCTCCCTTCTGGATTTCACACACAGTGCAGTTAGCAGGCTTCTCCCTGCACGTCTTACTTTAGGTTTCCGCCCTCCTGGGATCACAAGCTTTTGGTGCACGCGGGGAGCAGTTAGACCTGCCCAGGCCCTTTGGAATTCCCATGTCGGGGCGGGCTTGCGCAGAGTGGGCTTCTTTCCAGGTCTCCCGCGGTGAGGGGTCTGTCTTGGCAGGCCTTCCTCTTTCCTGGGGTTCCAGTCCCCCTCCCAAAGCAACCTGCTCAGATGCACGAGCCAGGGCTCTGCAGCCCACCCTGCCCCTGCCCCATCACCCAGGTTGTCAGCTAACTTCCTTAATTGCTTGGCTCTAGCTTGCATTTCCTTGACTTTGACATTTTATTTTAGTTTTTATTTTTTTCTCTACTTTAAAAAAATTGTTACATTCAAAAAATATAAGAGGTCCCCATATACCCTCCACCCCCTTCACCCCACTCCTCCCACATCAACAACCTCTTTCATCATCGTGGGACATTCATTGCATTTGGTGAATACATTTTGGAGCACTGCTGCACCACATGGATTATGGTTTACATTGTAGTCTACACTCTCCCCCAGTCCATTCAATAAGTTATGGCAGGATATATAATGTCCAGCCTCTGTCCCTGCAACATCATTTAGGACAACTCCAAGTCCCCAAAATGCCCCCACATCACATCTCTTCTTCCCTCTCCCTGCCCTCAGCAGCTCCCGTGGCCTCTTTGTCCACATCTGGAGGAATAGAGTATGGATTAGAGTGGACTTACTGATACTCTACTATGGAACTACTGTGATTAGTAAGGGAAGACGTTGTAGCATCGAGGTGGAGACCCTGACGCTTTAATGACTTGCGCGTGGGCTCTGCAGACCCTTTGTGGCCGGCCTGCAGCTCCCTCCGGCCGGCGCCCTGCCAGGGGTCCTTTCTCTGGACTGTCCGGGTTGCCCTCTGCCCCATCTCCCCGCCTTGAAATCAGCCTCACCCTCCCTGGCCTGCCCTTTGGAGACAGCTGTTAACTCATGGGCTCTCGGCTTGTGTTTATTTTCCTTGCTAATTTAAATTTAAGCTAAAAAAGGAGGCAGTCTAAAGAAAAATAACGAGTGAGTAACGCCGGGCAGGTGAGGAGGGTCGAGAGCGCTTGCCTGCAGGGGCGTCGCGCTCGCCTTCCTGCAGCTCCCTGCCGCCCGTTGTCTCCACCTTGGTGCGGATGCCGTGGCCCTGCGGCTCTGCCATGGCGGAGTGTAACTGCCGTCCTGTGGGACCAGCCACCTGCAGGGGAGCGTCCCGGGTGCGGCCTGGGCGGCCGCCGGGCAAAGCAGTCTCCCGTCTGGCTGCCCGCCCGCTCAGCTGCAGTTGCGATGCTCACGTGGCGTTGGCTTGGCTTTTGGGTCCCTCGGTGCCCCGTTGGTCAGAAAGAGGACTGAGACCCCCCGGCCCGCCCCGGCCGTAGGCAGCTCTGGGGTCCGGAGGAGGTGGAGCCGTCCTGAATGGCAGAGAGCTGTGGCATCCACCTGAAGATGTTGGACGGTGTATCTTCACCAAAGGGGTGCTGATGCCAAATACCGGAAGGTGGTTAGTTCTTATAAAGGGTATTTATTGAGGTAGGAGCTTACAGACACCAGACCATAAAGCAGAAGTTACTTCCTCACCAAAGTCTATTTGGAGCCAGATGGCTGCTGACGTCTGCGAGGGCTCAGGCTTCCTGGTTTCCTCCCTTCCAGGGTCTTCCTTCTCCCTGGGCTCAGGGTTCCTCTCTTCCTGGGCTGGCTTCTCTTTCCTCTGGGAGCTTACTTCCCAGGGCTCCAGCTTAAGGCTTCAGCATCAAACTCCAGCATCAAAACTCCAACATCAGAAACCCTCAACTCTGTCCTCTGCCACGCCTTTTACCTGTGAGTCCCCACCCACCAAGGGGCGGGGACTCAACACCCTACTGGCATAAGAGGTTTACATAATTCCTTAATTTAACCTTATGAATCCAGTATAATCTAATATGCCCAGAGGAGAAGATCAGTTTACACACATAATCCAATATTTCTTTTTGGAATTCATTAACAATATCAGACTTCTCCAGACGGTGCCCAGCGCCTCTGCTGCCATGGGGTCACCGTGCTGAAGGCCACGTCTGGAATTCGGGGCATCTCTGGGTCACAGCAGGTGATCCCCAGAAATGAAAAAAAAAAAATAACCTTTTGACTTGGGTTTACTGCGCCGCTGCGGGAGGGGCCTCGGAAGCCGGTGGCTGGAGTCCAGGCAGGCCCACGCGGCCTCCTGGATGGGCCCCGCAGAGCCTCCATCTTGCGTGACTTGCTTGGGATTTGACGGGGGAATCTGGCTTGGCACGGGGTTGGGGATTGAGCCATAGCCCCCGCAGAAGTCCTGCTCAACTCTTAATCCACGTCCCTGTGGTTGTGAACCATTATTTTATTTTATTTTTTTAATTATGTTTTTTTAAAGTTAATAGATCACACAAAATGTTGCATTAAAAAACATAAGAGGTTCCCATATACCCCGCTCCCCACCTCCCAACCCCCATCATTTTTTTAGTTGTATTTTTTGAAGATCAATAGATCACAAAATATGTTACATTAAAAAATATAAGAGGTTCCCGCATAACCCCCCACCCTCCCACCCCACTCCTGCCACATCAACACCCTCTTCCATCATCATGGCACATTCACTGCATTTGGTGTATACATCTTGGAGCACTGCTGCACCGCATGGACTATAGTTTACATTGTAGTTCACACTCTCCCCCAGTCCATTCGGTGGTTATGGCAGGATATATCATGTCCTGCATCTGTCCCTGAAACATCACTCAGGACAACTCCAAGTCTGGACAATGTCCCCACGTCTCACCTCTTCTTCCCTCCCCCTGCCCTCAGCATCTACCGTGGCCACTGCCTCCACAGCAATATCTTCCATTACTAGTCACAAGAGTTCTGTAGTATGAACCCATTTTAAATAGGGCCTTTCGAGGTGCTCTCGATTGAACCGAGGACTCACCTGGGAGTAGACCTCCAAGGATCTTATGTAGACGAGGCTGCAGGGAGTCAGGGCGAGCAGCGAGGAGAAGCCCGAGGAGCAGACACAAGGAGCAAGAGCTCTCCCCGGGGCGGGGGACAGCTGCCACCAGCACGCCACCCGGCAGGAACCTCCATCCTGAGTTTGGACTTCTCACCTCCGAACCCGGGAGACAGTGAGCGCCAACTCCCAGCTCGGCTCGTGGGTCTCAGCACCCCCGGCGCGGGCCTCTCTCCCCGTACACCTACGAAGGCCACGGGAGAAGGTCTCGATATTCCTTGCGCCCTCCAGAGCGCCAGGTTCTGTTCTCCAGGCTTTTTTAAGGTAGTGAGGATGTATGTATACCTGTTATCGGATTTTACTTAGGTTCTTGGCTATGCTGCGGGAATGAATTTCAAGAGCACGCCGGGTGAGTTAGGTCAGCAATTTGTTCAGGTAGGGAGGGAAGCGAAATGGGAGAAAGTAACAGAGCAGTGGTCCCAGGTAGAGAGGAAGGGGCTGAAAAGGGATGACGAGGGCTGATTTACAGGCTACAATTCCCCGTTATAGATTATAAATGCCCAGGTTTTACTTGCGTGGCCATGTGGCAGAGGAAAAATGGCGAGAGTGGCACGCAGAGGGCAGGAACAGGTCCAGAGGTCCAGAGAGCGCGCTCAGATCTGGAAGTCTGCTTTATAAACTGTTAATTATTTCACCCTTTTGCTAATGGCAGGGGAGGGGTTCTGGCTGTTTGCTGTTTTGATTGATTACCCCACCCATCAATGCCCCAGTGTGGACCCAATGATAAAGTCCTTGGGGAGTTTCCGGGGCTTTTCTTTGTTTCCAGGAGAAGTTTGTGCTCTGGATAGCCAAATCTTGGGGGGCGGGGTCCCCCAGCAGCCATCTTGGGGGTTACTGATGTCCACGGGGACTCTGCCACGTTCCAGATCGGTCTGTTAACTCCCCGTCTTACTAGCCTGCGTTATGCCTGCTCTGGCTTGCGTGGAATTTGTGCCTCTCACAGGAGTGTCTACCTGCGAACGCTGTGATGTTTTCTAGGAGCGCTTGGTTGTTTCCTGGGGCACCATTGGTGGAATTTAATTAAGCAGGCTTGATTGAGTTCTGTGGTTCTTGCCCTCTTCTGTCTCCTTTGGAGCTGATAGCAACCTGATAGCCTGATAAAATCTCTAGAAAAAGGAATCCTTAATGAATATGGATTTCTTTGCAATTTACATTGCTAAGTAGACATTCTAGGGATGGCTGGAAGCAGAAAGTGTGATGTTAGATTGATGAAGTAATTTCCTGATCAAGGCTAGACTCTCGTTCAGGGAGAGCCCCGTTCCTTGGCCTTCTTTTCATTGAAAATATCTCGGCGAGGGCCTCGATTTTGGTCTTGCTTGCTTATAGAGGGGACAACCGGGGCGGGGGTCACAGCATCCATCTGGGGAGCCTGGATTCCAGCTGGGGCTTGGGGTGGAAAGCCTTTTGTGTGTGACTTTATTTCATGACATCTAGAAAGCCATTTTGTTTGACGTGTCAGCGATCAGGCTCTCACACGTGCAGCCCAGTGGACTTCCAGGGACACCGAAGCGTCTTGTGAAAAGCTGACTAGGAAGTCGAGCGGCTTCCCACCGCCCTGGCGGCTAATGCACGTGGACGTTCCACGCTAGTGAGCGTTGAGCGCGTCTAACGTGTGCGTTGCGTATGTTTCGTTCAGTTGTCCCGACTGCCCCGTCCAGTGCCGTTAGGGGCTAGGATTGCTCCCACTTTACAGATGAGGAAAGCGAGGCTGAGGAAGACGGTGGGGGTCCTGGCGTTGGGACTGCCCCTCTCACGGCGGTGTTACACCGTCCCCCCGTCCCCGGGCCTCCTGACCTGTCCTGTGGGAAGGCCTGGCACTTATGGACTTGCATTCTCTGAGAAGGAGATGCCGTGGGAGGCCGGGGCGGGGAGGGTCCCCGTCCTGTTCCCTGCAGAAGCCCTCTTCTAGGGCAGGAGGTGATGCCCCGTCCAGCTCCGGACAGCAGGCTCCCAGCCGTCTCTGCCCCTGAGAAGTGGCACAGAAGTCTGCGTGTCATCGCCGCTCCCAGGGTGTGGTTTGGGCATGCACTGGAGGCGCTCCTAGGGGTTTACGCTGGGTGTCTGGACCTGTTTCTAGACCTTGGAAATCCTCTACCGGTCTCACTGCTCACTTACCGCCACCAGCCTTAGGGCCCCGGTGGTCAAATAAATAAATACACAGGGACCCTCTGGCCTTGTGCAGCTGCAGTCAACAGTGCCTTCGCTTGCGGCTCTCCCGGGTTCCTGGGGACCCACCAGGTGTGTGCACAAGGGTGCGGCAGCGGCAGCCGGGCCTGGGGCCGAAGCCGTCCGGGTGACGGCGGCTCTGCTCTGCTGGGTGCCTTCTCTTCAGCCGTGGGCGCGCGGCCCCCCAGCTGGGCACGCCTGGCTGCGCCTGATGCCATTCCACTTCCTTAGCCACGCCTGCCGTCTTTTCAGATGAGGGCTGCGCTTGGCTGGGAGGGAGGATCCCCAGTGGTTCTGACTGCACCGCTTCCTGTCCCCCACAACCCTCGTTATCCCAGCCCCAGGCCGGGCCTTTCTGCTGTGAAATCGGGTTGGCAGAGAAGCCCCAGGCCATAGCCTTGTGGTCCTCCGCCCAGCTGTGTTGAATACCTGTGCATGATAACCTTGACCCTCAGCCCTGTCGAGTACCTGTGCATGATAACCTTGACGCTCAGCCATGTCGAGTACCCGTGCATGATAACCTTGACCCTCAGCCCTGTCGAGTACCCGTGCATGATAACCTTGACCCTCAGCCCTGTCGAGTACCCGTGCATGATAACCTTGACCCTCAGCCGTGTCGAGTACCCGTGCATGATAACCTTGACGCTCAGCCATGTCGAGTACCCGTGCATGATAACCTTGACGCTCAGCCATGTCGAGTACCCGTGCATGATAACCTTGACCCTCAGCCGTGTTGATTACCCGTGCATGATAACCTTGACCCTCAGCCCTGTCGAGTACCCGTGCATGATAACCTTGACCCTCAGCCATGTCGAGTACCCGTGCATGATAACCTTGACGCTCAGCCGTGTCGAGTACCCGTGCATGATAACCTTGACCCTCAGCCCTGTCGAGTACCCGTGCATGATAACCTTGACGCTCAGCCATGTCGAGTACCAGTGCATGATAACCTTGACGCTCAGCCGTGTCGAGTACCCGTGCATGATAACCTTGACGCTCAGCCATGTCGAGTACCCGTGCATGATAACCTTGACGCTCAGCCATGTCGAGTACCCGTGCATGATAACCTTGACCCTCAGCCGTGTCGAGTACCCGTGCATGATAACCTTGACGCTCAGCCGTGTCGAGTACCCGTGCATGATAACCTTGACGCTCAGCCATGTCGAGTACCCGTGCATGATAACCTTGACCCTCATCCCTGTCGAGCACCCGTGCATGATAACCTTGACGCTCAGCCGTGTCGAGTACCCGTGCATGATAACCTTGACCCTCAGCCGTGTCGAGTACCCGTGCATGATAACCTTGACGCTCAGCCGTGTCGAGTACCCGTGCATGATAACCTTGACGCTCAGCCCTGTCGAGTACCCGTGCATGATAACCTTGACCCTCAGCCGTGTCGAGTACCCGTGCATGATAACCTTGACCCTCAGCCGTGTCGAGTACCCGTGCATGATAACCTTGACCCTCAGCCGTGTCGAGTACCCGTGCATGATAACCTTGACGCTCAGCCATGTCGAGTACCCGTGCATGATAACCTTGACCCTCAGCCCTGTCGAGTACCCGTGCATGATAACCTTGACGCTCAGCCGTGTCGAGTACCCGTGCATGATAACCTTGACGCTCAGCCATGTCGAGTACCCGTGCATGATAACCTTGACCCTCAGCCCTGTCGAGTACCCGTGCATGATAACCTTGACCCTCAGCCCTGTCGAGTACCCGTGCATGATAACCTTGACGCTCAGCCATGTCGAGTACCCGTGCATGATAACCTTGACGCTCAGCCCTGTCGAGTACCCGTGCATGATAACCTTGACCCTCAGCCATGTCGAGTACCCGTGCATGATAACCTTGACCCTCAGCCGTGTCGAGTACCCGTGCATGATAACCTTGACCCTCAGCCGTGTCGAGTACCCGTGCATGATAACCTTGACGCTCAGCTGTGTCGAGTACCCGTGCATGATAACCTTGATGCTCAGCCATGTCGAGTACCCGTGCATGATAACCTTGACGCTCAGCCATGTCGAGTACCCGTGCATGATAACCTTGACGCTCAGCCGTGTCGAGTACCCATGCATGATAACCTTGACCCTCAGCCGTGTCGAGTACCCGTGCATGATAACCTTGACCCTCAGCTGTGTCAGGTACCTGTGCATGATAACCTTGACCCTCAGCCGTGTCGAGTACCCGTGCATGATAACCTTGACGCTCAGCCATGTCGAGTACCCGTACATGATAACCTTGACGCTCAGCCGTGTCGAGTACCCGTGCATGATAACCTTGACCCTCAGCCGTGTCGAGTACCCGTGCATGATAACCTTGACGCTCAGCCATGTCGAGTACCCGTGCATGATAACCTTGACGCTCAGCCATGTCGAGTACCCGTGCATGATAACCTTGACGCTCAGCCATGTCGAGTACCCGTGCATGATAACCTTGACGCTCAGCCATGTCGAGTACCCGTGCATGATAACCTTGACGCTCAGCCGTGTCGAGTACCCGTGCATGATAACCTTGACGCTCAGCCATGTCGAGTACCCGTGCATGATAACCTTGACCCTCAGCCATGTCGAGTACCCGTGCATGATAACCTTGACCCTCAGCCATGTCGAGTACCCGTGCATGATAACCTTGACCCTCAGCCGTGTCGAGTACCCGTGCATGATAACCTTGACGCTCAGCCATGTCGAGTACCCGTGCATGATAACCTTGACCCTCAGCCGTGTCGAGTACCCGTGCATGATAACCTTGACCCTCAGCCGTGTCGAGTACCCGTGCATGATAACCTTGACCCTCAGCTGTGTCAGGTACCCGTGCATGATAACCTTGACCCTCAGCCGTGTCGAGTACCCGTGCATGATAACCTTGACGCTCAGCCCTGTCGAGTACCCGTGCATGATAACCTTGACCCTCAGCCCTGTCGAGTACCTGTGCATGATAACCTTGACGCTCAGCCATGTCGAGTACCCATGCATGATAACCTTGACCCTCAGCCGTGTCGAGTACCTGTGGATGCTAACCTCGACTCAGCCCACAGCCAAGCAGCTTTTGTGATAAAATGTTCCTTCACCAAGAGTGCTCTGGAAAGCTGAAACTATGGCACAGACTGGCCGAAAGCACCGCAGTTGTGTGGCTGAGTCCGTTGATGGCCCTGGAATAGCAGTGCCACCACCTGAGATGTGTCAGCCGTGGTGAAGCACCACCGATAGTGCCAAGGAGGGGTCAAGGGTCTGATACAGTCGTTCTGCCATAGGTGGGGCGGGGGCTGTGGGTTTTCCCTCCAGAGGGACCAACCAGCCAACTCTGGGCAAGACGGACAGGTCTGGCATGCAGGGGTGGCCTCCGCACCGGGGGCAGGGCACCGTACCTTGTGCTTGGTCTGTAACGGGGCCGTGCTGCCATGTCTGGCACCACGACGGCTCCACGTAGCAGCGGTGGCAAGGCTGGGGCTGCAGCACCATCAGCAGCTTGATTCGGGTCAGTCTCATCAGACAGCGGGTGTCCCGGCTGGTCAGTCCACAGCTGGGATTTGTTCCCCTGGTTTGCCGTCCCCAAGGGAGAGGTCTTTAATTGGTCAGGCCAAGCAGCAGACCAAACAGCCAGCAGTTGCCCATGAGTTGGTAAAAATTTAACAAAGGTCATCGAGGGCGATGTTGGCCGGAGCTACGAGAATGGCCTTGAGTTCTGTCTGCCGAGCAGCGTCCATTCTGCATAGCTGGTGCCGAGAGAATAGCCCCGTAGCCCAGTGCATCAGAGAACAAGGTTCCTTCAGAACTGGGTTCATCAGAGAACTAGGCCCAGGCATTTAGGGGAGACTTCACAAACCGAGGGTCCAGTTAAGCTGGAGGCTCTGCTTTAAGCAATGATTGGGGGGACAGAGTTTTGTGCCAGGCATCGCTGCACCTTCTCAAGCCAAGATGCGCTCTCGTCTAGAGCATTTTCATTTGGCAAGCGCAGCTCGTCGGGCCCGCCCTGCCTTGTTATTGGGTCAGAGCTGACCCCCCCCAAATGGCAGCATCGGGGCTGAGAGTCACAGGGTCTCCGAGGGCCAGGAGTTCCCTTTTGAAAAGGTTGTAGTAGCAGGATAACGCCTGCATGTCGGGGGTGCCGCTGGGGGCAGTGTCAGCAGGTGACAAGTGCAGGTGCCTCTGGAGGGGGGCCGTCTCCCTTGGTCATAATCTCCAGTCAGGGAACTCGACAGTCACAGAGACCTGTAGCTCAATGGGGCCACTGGGGCTGTGGGTCCCAAAGGTGCCGATCAGCTCTCACTAATCCAGAGAGTCCTTGGTGGCACGTGTGGAGGGGGAGGTGGAAGCACACGACCTCTCGGTTCCTACTTCAATGTCAGACGCATTCATCGCAAAAGCATGTTGATTTAGGGCAAATTAGAGTTGTCCTGAATGATACTGCAGGGACAGATGCTGGACATCATATATCGTGCCATAACCCACTGAATGGACTGGGGGAGAATGTAAACTACAATGTAAACTATAATCTACGTGGCGCAGCAGTGCTCCAAAATGTATCCACCAAATGCAATAGATGTACCGCAATGATGAAAGACGTTGTTGATGTGGGAGGAGGGGGGTGGGTGTGGGTATATCGGGTCCTTTTTTTTTTTTTTTAAAGATTTATTTTATTTATTTCTCTCCCCTTCCCCCCACATCCCGGTTGTCTGTTCTCTGTGTCTATTTGCTGCATCTTCTTTGTCCGCTTCTGTTGTTGTCAGCGGCACTGGGAATCTGTGTTTCTTTTTGTTGCGTCATCTTGCTGTGTCAGCTCTCCATGTGTGTGGCACCATTCCTGGGCAGGCTGCACTTTCTTTCGCGCTGGGCGGCTCTCCTTACGGGGCGCACTCCTTGCGTGTGGGGCTCCCCTATGCGGGGGACACCCCTGCGTGGCACGGCACTCCTTGTGCACATCAGCACTGCATGTGGGCCAGCTGTACACGGGTCAAAGAGGCCCAGGGTTTGAACTGTGGAAAAGTCCGCCGCCCTGGGTCCTCTTATATATGTATTTTTTAAAGATTTTTTTTCTCTCCCCGCTCTTCCTCCCCCCCGCCCCGTTGTCTGCTCTCTCTCTGTGTCCATTTGCTGTGTGTTCTTCTGTGTCCACTTATATTCTTGTCAGCAGCAGCAGGAATCTGTGTCTCTTTTTGTTGTGTTATCTTGATGCCTCAGCTCTCCATGTGTGTGCAGTGCCACTCCTGAGCGGCCTGCGCTTTTCCCACGGGGTGGGTCACCTCGCGGGGTGCACTTCTTGCGCGTGGGGCACCCCTACCCGGGGACACCCCTGTGTGGCACGGCACTCCTTGCGCACAGCAGCACTGTGCGTGGGCCAGCTCCTCACGGGCCAGGAGGCCCTGGGGATCGAACCCTGGACCTCCTATATGGTAGGTGGATGCTCTATCAGTTGAGCCATGTCCACTTCCCATTCTTGTATTTTTTAATGTAACATTTTTTGTGATCTATGTATCTTCAAAAAAATACAAAAAAAAAAAAAGTATACACACAAAAAAGCATATGTTGATTTGGCCCAAAGGGGCTCCCCCGTACAAGGTCGTAATAACCCCCCATCCCCACTGTGAACTCTGCCTATGCCTCTTTAGCCATATCTGGGCACCCTCTTCCACCATGAGCTCAGGTGGGGGCTTAACTTGGACACCTGTGTCCAAGAGAGCCCTAAAAATTGCAGTTCCCCTGCTTACCTGGATGGGCCTGTATGGCCTTTGGTCCTCAGACAGAGAGAGACCTGTCCCCCTAGTCATCTCTCAACAGGAGCAGAGGAGACGCTCGGTGCTAACCCGGCAGGTGCCTTTGCTTTCAGTTTCTGCTGAGGGCTCAACCCAACAAACATCTCAAGTCTCTGCTTCTCTCTCCCAAAGCTTGGTATCAAATAGCGAGCTCCTCATTGCTGCCACTGGTTATTTCCACCTTCAAGACCCCTTGGCTCAGCAGCCTCGGCCGCATCTCCTCTGCCTGCGACTGCGGGCCTCACTGCCCCGTTGCCTTGGCAGGGCCCCTTCCTCTGCTCACCTGGAGGAGAGAGCGTCACCCTCAGCACCATCCTGGCAGCTCGTTTCACGCCTGCTCAGCCTCTGAACGTCAGCTCACAGGACTGGAAACCCTCATGCCCTCTCCCTGCCCTGGCACACCATGTGGACAAAGCACTCGCCACCTGACCTTAGGGAATCTCTTCACATCCCCTAACCCAGCTCCTGGGTCCCTTCTCCTTCCTCTTCCAGAAGACCATGTCTCTGAGTTTCCCCAAATTGTCAAGAACTCTGCAGGGTCTGAGATTGCACTCTACTTGTGAGCTAACAAGTTAGCTCTGTGAATGCTGGTAGAAGACACAAGACTCCTGGGACAGAGACAAAAGACCGTTATTACGCATGACCAGAGCATCAGCAAAGCGTCAGCAGTTTTTGTGCTGGTTCTTCATGCTCCAATTCCTGTAGTAGAATGCAAAGAAGGCCAGATGATATTGCATACTCAGTGGGTTGAAAAACACTTGAGCTTCGGGAAACCGAATCTTTTATAATGAACCCTAAGCATGACTGCCCTTTGCTCCAGAGGGAGATTCTTTATCTTCCAAAGCTTGACAAACATCCTTGAAAAGAGTCTGGAACAAGAAAAGAGGCTGGAACAAGGAGAATTGTTTTCCAGTGGATGGTGGCATTGCTTCGAGTGTGGGGACCTGTACTGGGACCAGATTTATAAGGGACCTGTCATGTCTCTATGTACCTGAAGGAAGTGCTGTCTTATGAGAGAAAAAGGCTTCAGTCTCCTAGCTAAGATGTAGAACCACCATCTCCATCTGGAATTTCTAGGAAAGCAGTTTTTCTCTTTCCCCATAAACTTCTTTCCAACTCAGGCATCACCTGGGTATGATGGCCCATTCTGTAATGGGGAGGGAGAAGCTGCTGGCAAAGGCAGGGGGCTCTCTGCCCCAGCCTGAGGCTGGACCACATCCCTGACGTTTAGCCCAGGCAGCATGTCAGAACCACGGCGGTAGATTTCTTTTTTATCTTCTTCTTTATTTTAATAGAGAAGTTATGGGTTTATGGAAAAAACATGGTAAATCCTCCCAGGGCCCACTGGATGGACTGTGGGAGGGTGTGGGCCATGATGTGGACCATTGACCATGAGGTGCAGAGATGCCCAGAGATGTACTTGCCGGGTGCAATGGATGTGTCATGATGAGGGGAGTGAGTGTTGCTGGGGGGGGAATGGTGGGGTGGGGCTGGTGGGGCTGAATGGGACCTCATATATATATATATATTTTTTTTAATGTAACATTTTTACAAAATCAATTAAAAAATAAATAAATAAAGTAAAATACAGGGTTCCCATATACCACCTTATTATTAACAGCTTGCATTAGCGTGGTAGTACGTTTGTTACAATTGATGAAAGCACATTTTTATAATTGGATTATTCACTATAGTCTGTGGTTTACCTTAGGGTTTACAGTCTTGTGGATTAAAAAAAAAATTTATACTAGTGACATATATACAACCTAACATTTCCCCTTTGACCACATTCAAGTATATAATTCGGTGCTGTTAATTACGTCCACAGTGTTGTGCTACCATCTCCACCATAGATTTCTTTTTAAAATTCTTATTCACCTACGCCCCACCAGAGATTCTGATTCAAGAGATCTGACTCTGGTGGGACCACAGCATCTGAGATTTTTAACCTCCCCAGGCAGGTCCCGTGGCTTCCAGGTTTGAGAAGCGCAGGTGTGCACCATTGCCTCTCGGTGCACTGCTATTAGCTGCTCAGGAAGCAGAAGTTGCTCTAGACGTAGAAGGTCCCGTCGTGTCACCTTGAGTGGACGTCTCGACCGGAGCCCTTTGCTTGACTCTCCACCAGCGGAATCCAGGCATTTCCACCCGCAGCCCTCGTTTGGCCAGGGTGGCGCGCCGACCTTGGGATGTTTTTCTGAGAGTCTGTGTGGTCGTGGCCGTTCTCAAAGCCCACCCGTGGCTCGCTACAGGGTTCCTTTGCCCGTGATCCCATTAGGTGCGGGAAGCCGGCTCTTTTGCAGGGTGAGCTTCCTGCCCTCCAGGAGCTGACTTTCTAAGAACTCAGCCCAGCGAGCCAAACACAGGAAATTTCCCCTGAAGGCAGAGCGGGTGGAGATTTACTCCCCTGTGGAAGAACTGCGTTTTCCCGGCTGCTGCCATGTCTCGGTGAACAAGACAGCGGTGGAAGCCGTGCACACCTACTTCTCCCTCCCTCAGCAGCTGAGACGGATCTTGAAAGAACTCCCAAGGAGAGTTGGGTTTGGAGGTGCCACCTGGCAGGCTTTATTTTTAGGAAGACTTTCCTTCTCCCTAGCAGGTCATTTTTCCGCATTTGGAAAAATATCAACCTCATGTTTGAGATACATTTTTGAATCTTTGCTAATATTTAGGCAAAAGTCATATTTCGCTATTTAACTTGCTTTCTTCCTATTATTACATTTAAAGATATTTATTAATCTCTCCCTCCCAATTTCTTCTCTCCCTTTCTGGCACGTATTTCAGTTTCTATTTTGGGTACCTTGGATTAATTCTGTTATTTTGTTATCTTTTCCCTCCTGTTTTCCATCTCTTTGCCTCCTTTGCTGTGATTTCTGTAGGATTTCCTTCATTTTCTCTCCGTAGCTCCGTCAGCTTCCTGTGGTGCTGTAACAAATCTCAACTTGGTGGCTTAAAACGACAGGAGTTGATTTGCTCCCAGTTCTCGAGGCCAGAAGTCCGAAATCAGTATCACTTGGCCAGAAATGAGTCCGCGGTGGGGCCATGCCATCTCTGGGGCAGAGAGAGTCTTCCTTGCCTCTTCACCCCCTGGCAGCTCGTGGCAGCGTCACCCAGCCATGGCCGCTGTCTCCACGTGGCCTCTTTGCCAGGGAGTTGACGGATCTACTCTCCCTCAGCTGCTTTATAGGGATGCTTGTGACGGCATTCCAGACCCACCCAGCTAATCTAGGAGGACATTCTCAGGGTTCTTCGCCATCTATGGGAGTGTGTCCCATAGACATGCCCTGTCACCATGCAGGAAACAGTCACAGGTTCTAGAGATGAGGAAGTGGCTGTGTCTTGGGGGGACCATCCGCCAGCCTACTGCCTTAGCTTTCTGCGGTCACACTTTTACTTTGTTCAGTGTGGGGAGATCCTTAGCTCTGTTTTTATCAAGACGGGCCATTGGAAACATGATTGGAAGAGCTGTGGGCAGTCAGGGCTTGCAAGGTCAGGGTATCCCTTAGGGGACAGAGGGGCTTTGGCAGTCTCCCTGGGGGCGCAGGCTGCACATGTCTGCACGTCTTTTCTTTTAGGTTTGTCAAGGTCCCTAGAGAGGACTCTCCCACCTGCTGGGGAGGACATCAGCCTGCAGAGTGCTGAGATGCAGGTGAGGGGAAGGGGGCAGAGGCAGGGGGCGGGAATCTCCCCCTTTAGTGCATGGATTTTACCCAGTCTCCTTGTACCTATGTCTTGCCTCAGCCCTGCCCTCGACCAGGCCCCCTACCCCCAAGTTGAGGGAAGGGCCACCTTGGAGGACCAGAGCTGGGGATCCAGCTGCTACCTCTACACACTTTGGCTCCATCTTCCTGCTTCCAGGTCCATCCTGAAATTCATTTCCTACTCCTTCCTTGAATTCTGAGCTATGAGCTGACTGGCTTCCGTGCTCCCTGCCTCCGGTGGCTTTTCCTTGCAGGATGGGGAGGACTTAGATACTCTAATCTTTTATCCTTTCCCCCAAATTCGACCTTGCTTTTTTTTATCCTCTCCTTTGCTATTTGCCCTTGTGTATTAAAAGTTAAGTCCCTTAGCTGCCACTTTGGTGGGATTTCAAGAAGCAGGGACATGAACAATCTGCCACGTGGCATCAGAAGATGGCTGTTATAGCTGGAAATGCATTAGCAAGAGCCGCTGAGGCTGTCCTAGGAGGGTACTAATGGGGTGGGGGGGCTGTTTAGTCATCTGTCCTGGCCTCGCAACTTTTTGCTTCCTTTCTAATGGTCTCCTTAAGAGCCATAGATGGCAGCTGGTGACAGCATCAACCCCATTGGGTTTTGTTCCAGTGCTTTCCAGAGGCTTGAGTCCCTGGGCTGAAGTTAATTTGATCCTTGCTGGCATGTTGGCTTGTGTGATGAGTTTTATTTGTGTGGATTTATAAGTTTTATTCAAACCTGACATATGGAGGGATCTTCTGGAAGCCTGTATGTATTTTAATTAGGAATCTGGAACCTCATCACCTGTGGCCTTGGCTTTGGGGTAGGTAAGGATCTTTGGGTTCCCCTGCTTTTCTTCTGCCCCTGCCCTGGTAGGAAAACCTGTTTTAACTGCTCAGACCAATGCTTGTCCTCTCCTCCAGGAAACCGCTTCTGTTCTCTTCACTTCCATCTGACACCCACTGATAAAGAGCCCCAGCAGGTAGGGTCCATTTCAACAGAAGCAGAAGCCTGTGCCCTGTGGCTCCTTCTCGCAGCTAACAAGGTGAGGAGGGGGAGATAAGGTACGTCTGGAATAAGGATATTCAGAGGCTTTGGCTGCTGGGTAATATTTTTCTGCAAGTGCAAAATAAAACAATGACATTTGGGCCTGAAAATTCAGCAAAATGCTTTGTCCTGCCCAGGGGGCAGGTCACGGTGACCATGGTCGGCTCCGGGCAAGCCTGTGGTGGGTTCCTCACTGTCCGGCAAGGGTTTCCATGAAATTGAACTTGGGGCTTTCATCTCTGGAGCTCCGGGGGGGTCACCCAGGCTGTTCTGTCGTGGAGGATGGAGTACCTCCCCAGGGCCACCCTGTCATCTGGTGGGTGGAGAGATGCTCGGAAGGCCTCGGATCTGTACAGAATGGCCAAGACACATCCTGTTCAGCGTGGTCATTTCTTGGCTCTAGGCTGCCATTTCCTCAAAGACTAAACTTGCACACTTCAGGTGATAGAGGTGCAGTTCTTAGCAGGATGGATTCTTTCTGGCATTAGCCCCTGGCTGCAGGCAATAGAGAGCCCCTGGAGATGGAAGGGAAGTCACTGGTGAAGGGCACTCAGCGGAAGTGGGGCCTCACCGCGCAGGGAGGAAGTCAGGCTGCCTGGCTCTTGTCTCTGATTTTAGGCTTCATTCTCTCTTGCCCTCTCCCAAACAGCCATATTTCTTATTCTTAGCCCATTTTTTCTCCTCAGTGCTTCTGTTTTCACTCCCTCTCTAAAAACATAATGATAGGCAATGAGCTGCACCTGTTTAACGTGTACAGTTTGATAAATTTGGACATATGCGTGTGTGTACCTGTGAAACCATCCCTCCAAGATGATCCATGTTAACTAGCACCCCAAAAACGTTTTTGTGCCCTTTTCCAACCTTTTCTCCCCTCTCCTCCCCTTCTCCCCTTTACGCAAACTTCCAGGAGTTCTCTGGCACTATAGATTAGTTTGCCTTTTCTACAATTTTATGTAAAAGTGGAGTCATTCAGTTTGAGCTCTTCATCTGTGTTCCTTCACTCAGCATCATTATTTTGAGATTCTCCCATGTTGTTGCTTGTATCAAGAACTTGTTCTTTTTTTATTGCTGAGTAGTATTCCATCATATGGCTGTGCTACAGTTTGGTTGTCCATTCACTTGTTGATGGATTTAGATTCCTCCAGTTGTTTTCTATCTCAAATAAAGCTGCTGTGAACATTTGAATATATGTCTTTATATGGGCATTTTTCTTTTGGAACAAAATAACCGGATCATTTGGCTAAGTATATGCTTAAGTATTTAAGAAACCATCAAACTGTATCATTTTGCATTCCCACCAGCCATGTAGGAGAGTTCCAGATCCTCCACGTTCTTGCCAACACCTGATATGTCGGTCTTTTTAATTTTAGTCATTCTAGTTGGTATGTAGTGGTATTTCATGGTGATTTTATATTACATATCCTTAATGACTAATGATGCTCAACAGAGCAGCTTTCCGTGTGCCTAGTCACCATTTGTGTATCTTCTTTGGTGAAATATCTGGGTGGTTTGTTTTGTTTTGTTTTTGCCTGTTTTTAAAACTGGGTTGTTTGCTTTCTTATTATTGAGTTTTGAACATATAAAAGTCCTTTACCTGATATAGGCTTTTCAAGTATTTCCTCCCTGTGGTGGATTTTTTTTAGTCTGGTAACTTAATCTTTGGAAGAGTAGATCTTTTTCATTTTGTTGAATTATAGTATATCAATTTGTTCTGTTGTGGATTGTGCTTTTTGTGCTATGGCTAAGAAATATTAATCTAACCCAAGATGTTTTCTCCTAGGTTTCCCTGAACACGATTATTATATTTTTAAGTTTCACATTGCGTTTAAGTTAGTTTCTTGTGTATTGTGTGAGGTTAGATATCCATTTGTTCAAGCACCATTTATAGAAAGACTTTTCTTTCTCTACTGAATTGCTTTTGCATCTATGTCAAAGTCAGTCGTCTGCATATGTGTGGTTTCATTTCTGTCCTGTGGCTCTAGTCATCTATCTTTACAGAAATAACATGCTGTCTTGATTACTCTTGCTTCATGTAAAATATGTTAAGCTTGAAACCCGGTAGCAGTCGTTCTCCAGCTTGGTTCTTTTTAGAATTGTTTTGGCTGCTGTAGGTTCTTTACATTTCCATATTAATTTTAGAATCAGTTTGTCAATTTCTAAAACAAAAGAATAACAACAACAAACCTGCCTAGAATTTGATTGGGATCCTATTGGATCTGTAGGTCAATTTGGAGAGAATCTTAACAATACTGAGTCTTCCAGCCCTTCATCAAGCTGTAAGCTATAGATCGCCATTTATTGAGGTCTTTTAGTTTTTCTAGCATATGTCATAGGTTTTAGCATGTATGTCTTTTTTGTCACTTTACCCTAAGCATATTGAAATGTTGACGATTTTGTACATGATATTGTTTTTAATTATCTGTTTAAAATTCTTAAATTATATGGAAATAAATTGATGGTTTTATACTCACCTTGTATCTTTCGATAGTCTAGTAGCCATTTTCAGGAATCCAATGAATTTTCTAAATGCAAGATCAGGTAATTTGCAAACAATAACAGTTTTGTTTCTTTCTTTCCAGTCTGAACGCCTTTTTGTTTATTTTTCTTCCCCCATTAAATAGAAGTCATGAGAGTGGACATCCTCGGCTTATTCCTGATTTTAGTGGGAAAGCGTTCAGTCCTTTACCAGTCAGTATAATGTTTGCTATAGATTGTTCAGAGATGCCCTTTATCAGGTTGAAGAAGTTCTCTTTTATTCCTACTTTGCTGAGAGTTTTTATTATGAATTGGTGTTTGATTTTGTCATATGCTTTTTTTGTGTGCCTATTGAGGTCTATGCTTTTCGTTTTTACATTGTTAGCATACTGATTACATTGATTGATTTCTAAATGTTCAGTTGCTCTTATATTCCTTATGTGAATCACGTTTGGTCATGATATATTTTCCTTTTTATATACTGCTAGATTCGATTTGCTAATTTTTGATTTAGAATGTTTGCATCTATATTCATGAGGGATTCAGTCTATGATTTTGTTTGCTTTGTCTTTGTATCTGGGTAATGCTGGCCGTGTAGAATGAGATGGGAAGCTTTCCTCTCTTCAGTTTTCTGGAAAAAAATAATATTAAAACTTTGGTTTTCTTTGGATTAATGTTAACCTGGTATGCCTTTTGGTATTCTTTTACTTTTAACCTATTTTTGTCTTTTTCTTTATTTTTATTTTTAGTTCTTTTTTTATTGTATTTTTTTGAAGATACGTAGATCACAAAAAATGTTACATTCAAAAAATATAAGAGGTTCCCATATACCCCACTCCCCACCCCCACCCCCATTTTTTTATTGTATTTTTTTGAAGATACATAGATCACAAAAAATGTTACATTGAAAAATATAAGAGGTTTCCCATACACCCCACACTTCCCCCACCCCACCCCACTCCTCCCACATCAACAACCTCTCTCATCAGTGTGGCACTTTCATTGCATTTGGTAAATACGCACTGCACCACATGTATAATAGTTTACATTGTGGTTTACAATGTAAACTCTCCCCCAGTCCATTCAGTGGATTATGGCAGGATATATAATTTCCAGCATCTGTCCCTGCAGTATCATTTAGGACAACTCCAAGCCCTGAAAGTGCCCTCTCCTCATATCTCTTCTTCCCTCTCCCTGCCCTCAGCAACTACCATGGCCACTTTCTCCACATCAATGCTACAATTTCTGCCATTACTAGTCACAATAGTTCCATAGTAGAATACCAGTAAGTCCACTCTAATCCATATTTTATTCCTCCATCCTGTGGACCTGGGGATGGTGATGTCCACTCTACCTCTAAATCGAGAGGGGCTTAGATCCCACATGGCTGATAGATGGAATTCTCCTGCTTGCAGTTGTAGGCACTCTTGTTTCCCTGGTGTGGTGGCTGACCATCCTCACCTCCCTGTTAGCTGACCTGGGTAAGTCCAATGAACCAGAGGGTAGGAGTTACAACTTTGCTGAGACTCAGGGCCCACCCAGCACATGGACAGTCTAGAAATTCAAGTCTCCTGAGTATACACCAACCCTAGCGCCAACCACAGGTTCAGTAAAAGTGACAGAAGAAGCATGTGGGGAAGCGGCCTTGGCCCAGTGGTTAGGGCATCTGTCTACCACATGGGAGATCTGTGGTTCAAACCCCGGGCCTCCTTGACCTGTGTGGAGCTGGCCCATGCGCAGCACTGATGTGCATAAGGAGTGCTGTGCCATGCAGGAGTGTCCCCTGCGTTGCCACGCAGGGCTGTCCCCCGCATGGGGGAGCCCCATGCGCAAGGAGTGCGCCCCATAAGGAGAGCCGCTCAGCGTGAAAGAAAGTGCAGCCTGCCCAGGAACGGTGCCACACACACAGAGAACTGACGCAAGATGACGCAACAAAAAGAGACACAGATTCCTGTGCCACTGACAACAACAGAAGCGGAAAAAGAAGAACATGCAGCAAAATGGACACAGAGAACAGACAACTGGGGGGGAGGAAAAGGAGAGAAAAAAATCATAAAAAAAAAAAGAATCATGTGTAGAAAGGTCACATATGAGTCCAACTCCATCAAACTCAGGGAAACAAATTCCAACGTAGGGCCAACTGACACAGCACTGAACTCCAGGGCCATCTGCCATGACCATAGAACCTGTGGGTAGCCCTCAGGAGAACCAGTACCTGGGGTTGTATCTCCTTTGGCTGTCCTGTGGTCCTGCTGAGGTTTGCATAAGGTCTGATTACCTCCCGACTCTTTTTTGAAGACTCTTAGCCATGAAAACACATTTGTCTTTGCCATTTCCCCCTTTTATTCAAGGTCAAAAATTACCCACTTAGCTAACATGGAGGCGAAGAAGGTCAACCACCACACCAGGGAGCCAAGAGTGCCAACAACTGAAAGCAGGAGGATTGCATCCATCATCCATGTGGAATCTAAGCCCCCTCTTGACATAGATGTGGAGTGGACACAACCATTCCAAGGTCCACAGGATGGAGGAATAGAGTATGGATTAGAGTGGACTTACTGATATTCTATTCATGAATTATTGTGATTAGTAATAGAAGAAAATGTGGCATTGGTGTGGAGAAAGTGGCCATGGTGGCTGCTGGCATTAGGGAATGGGAGGAAGGGATGAGATGTGGGGGTGTTTTGGGGACTCAGAGTTGTCCTGGGTGGTGCTGCAGGGACAGTTACCGGACATTGTATGTCCTGCCATGGCCCACTGGGTGGAACATGGGAGAGTGTGGGCTATGATGTGGACCATTGACTGTGAGGTGCAGCAGTGCTCAGAGATGTATTCACCAAGAGCAATGAATGTCTCACGATGATGGAGGAGGTTGTTGTTATGGGGGGGAGGAGTGGGGTGAGGGGGGTGGGTGGTATATGGGGACCTCATATTTTTTGAGTGTAATATTAAAAAAATAAAGGCAAAAAAAAAAAAGCAGTTTTTAACACATGATCCTACATGTAGGCTGAGATTTTCTGCTGGTCTGCGTTGACCCTTTTATTCAAGGTATTTTTCTAGTTACCTCACCAGTTGGTGCTTGGTAGTAATCCCTCGGCACCAGGGAGGCTCATCCCTAGGAGTCATGTCCCATGCTTGTCTTTATTTTTAAAGTGCATTTTTAAGAGTGTCAGGTCACATTTATTAATGCAATTTGAGCTCAATCATTTTACTATTTGTCTGTCTATACTTTTTACCCCTTTCCCTCTTTTTTGCCTTCTTTTAAATTAATATATTTTATGCTTTCATTTATCACCTTTATTGTCTAGTTGACTAGGTTTGTTATTTGAGTTGCTTTTGGGCTTATAGTACACATCTCTAACTTATTTCTTCAGGTACTATTACAGTAGTTCATTTATAGTATAAGAACCTAACAATAATATACTTCCATTTTCCTTTCCCAATCTTTGTATTATTATTGTAATATATTTTTCTTCTTATATGTTATAAATCACTTACTGCATTGTTTTTGTTTAAACCATTACTTGCCTTTTATTTTATTTTATTTTTTTTTCTGTTTCTATTGGTCTTTATTAGTAGGTATTGAGAAAAATCATTTGCCAGCTCAATAGCTTCATACCAGGGTACAAAGCATACACTCATATTCCCCATGATTATTTTTTAGGTACTAGATATCAGTATTACATAAGATATCATATTTATTACCATGCATACATTTACATTCCTTATACCAATACCAGATAAAGATATTAAAAAAAACATAAATTAATACACCTTATGACTATAACTAAAAAATCCTCAAAATACTAGCAAACCAAATCCAACAGCACATAAAAAGAATTACACATTGTGATCAAATTCAATTCATTACAAGTATGCAAGGGTGGTTTAACATAAGGTAGTCAATAAATGTAATACACCACATTTAAACAACAAAGGTTTAATTGCCTTTTAAATAGGTATAAATGATAAGAAAAATCTTACATGTTCACTCAGATAAGTTCCAATTGTCATCATTCTTTGGTGTCGATTAATATTTTTATCCTTCTGCCTAAAGCCTTTTCTTTAGACATTTCTTATTGTAGAGCATGTCTGATGATCATGAATTCTTTCAGCTACTGTATGTCTGAAAAGTTTTTATCCTACCCTTGTTTTTATAGGTCATATAATTCTTGCTTGATCAATTTTTCTTTCAGTACTTTAAAGATGTTGTTCTACTGTCTTCCCGTTTTCATTGCTTCTGACAAGAAATCTGATGTTATCTTTAATTTTGCTTTCAGGTTGTACCATGTCTTTTTTTCCTCTGTCTGCTTTTAAATTTTTTAAATATTTCTGTTTTGAGTTATTTGTTATGATATGCCTGATAGATTTCATTGGGCTTCTTCAATCTGTGGGTTTGTAGTTTTCATCAAATTTGTGTAAAGTTGGACATTATTTTTTTTAATAATTTTTTTTCCTCTCCTCTTTATTCAGGGACTCTAGTTACACATATATTAGGTTGTCTCACAGCTTAATGATGTTCATTTCTTTTATTATTGTTACAATTTCTCCTCTGTGTTTTATTTTGGACAGTTTCTGTTGCTGTGTCCTCAAATTCACTCATCTTTTCACCTTTAAAGTCTGATATGTCATTAATCATATCATGTTTTTTTCATCTCAGAAGATATAGCTTTCATGTTTGGAAGTTTTCTTTTAGGTTGTTTTTATACCCTTTGTGGCTGTACTTGTATTTTTGAACATATGGACTACATTTATTATAATTGTTATAATTGTGTGTATCATTTCTTGGTTGGTTTCAATTGATTAGTCTTCTCACTTCGGGTCATCTTTTTCTGCTTCTTTGCTTGCCTGGTAATTTTTTATTGCATATCTGACGTGAATTTTATCTTGCTGGGTGTGACATTTTTGTATTTGTATAAATATTCTTGAATTTTGTTCTGTGATTTGGTTAAGTAACTTGTACACAGTTTGATTCTCTCAGGCTTGCTTTTAATGTTTGATCTGTGGGACCATAGCAGCATTTATCCCAGGCTTAATTATTTCCCACTACTGAAACGAAACCTTCCTGTGTACTCAGTGCCCCATAAACTATGAGGTTTTCCCGTCTGGCTCGTGGGCACTTTGCCCCCACCCCTGTGTGAGTGCCATGTACCATGACCTCTCATCTTTTTGGCATTTTCTTCCCCGACCTTGGGTAGGGTTAATACTCTGTAGAGTATTCCAGGGAACCTTCTGCAGATCTTCATGGTCTCTATCTGTTCCATTCTCTTCTCTCATTTTTCCGCCATGCAGAGTACACCTGCAGTCTGAGCCTCGTCGCCTGTGCTCTGGGAGTCTGGATTTATCAGGTGGTCTTTTTTGCACCACAACCTGGAAACTCCCTTAAGAAGTAAGCTGGGGGTAACGCTAAGACTCAATGCATTTCCTGGCCTGCATAATGAAAATATTTCTTTAAAATATTTTTTGAATATTTTTGGTGGATTCCAGCAGGAGATTAAATGCTGTATCTGTTACTCCATCTTGGGTGGAAGCAAAAGTCTGTCCACTCGCCCTTAGTTAATGACTCATTCTCTCTGTTTCTGCCCCTGAGCTTTGTCTCCACCTCTCTCTCTCTCCATCCTTGATTCTCTCTCTACCTTCTCCTCTTCCTCTCGCCTCCCTCCTGGCTCTCCTTGCGGACTCTTGCAGTGTCTGTGTGTCCCCTCCGTGGAAGCACTGGCTTCCCCATCACACCACCTCTGCGGTTCAAGCCCACAGCCAGTTTTTCATTTCCTGGAGAGCCTGTCTAACCCCCTTCTGTTCATGTGTCCACCCATGTTCCAATAATTGATGACTCTTCATTTATTCATTCTTCAAACCTACACCAAGCAGGACTTGGTGCTCAGGAAACAGCAGTAAACTCAACTGACTTTCTCCCTGATCTCGTGAGGCTTATGTTCCATTGGACATGACCTAAAAAAAATAAACAATATGCACATTTAACAAAAAATCCACATGTTGGTAAATATATTTTGCATGCGTGTGTTTTTTGTTTAAGAACGGGAAGTCAGGGAGAGAGGGCTTTGGTGAAGGATGATATATGAACTGCTGAGACACAAAGGGGGAAGGGAGAGAGACTTCCAAACAGAGGGACAGTGAGGGCAAAAGCTGGCACAAGCGCCTGGGAGAACCAGCCCTGAAATCCAACCCTGTGTGAGCTCAAAGCCCGACTGCTTTCTGCCTGTATCCGGCTGCCTCGCCAGCCGGGGCTTTCTTGGCCTGTGGACAGGTGCCAATGGGCAGGCTCTATTGCTGCAATGTTTGCCTTACACTGGAAAAAAACTGGAATGGGCTTGAAATGTGCCTGTTGCCCAAAGAGAAATGCGTTAAGAACAATGTTTAATGGCCATCCTCCCTGAAGTGTACATCCTGGGCGGTGTTGTAGAGGAACCACTTCCGCGTTTGGGATGGACTACTTCTCTGGAGCAGTAAGGCTGCGGGCCCCTGCACACCTGTGTCTGAGAAGCGTGCCTCTCTGGGGACACTTGCCTAATGGGCCAAGGCACAGGACGAACATCCTCACCAGCCCGCTGTGCCTGGAAGCCTGAGCAGTGCAAGAGGGTGAGCTCAAGCTAGCACCCAGGAAGTGGTGCACACGCCGAGGCCGAGGCAGGGGAGCCCCATCTTTCACATCTGCGCAGAGCGGATACCAGCACGCTTGCCAGCCGTGGGTCCCTGCTCCCGGAGAGCCCGTTCCGGAAGCGATTTCCTCTCTTTCATCTTGTCTTTGATGACAGTTGAGCCTTTATTTTGTTGAAGTCGACGGAAGCCCAGTTGCTTGAAAATTAAATGTGACAGCTTTATAAACGCCCTGCCAAGCCGGTCCTTGTACCTCCCTGCACCAGGGAATGCCAGGTTTGGGGTCTGGGTGGTTAAAGAGGATGCCCACTTCCCAGCCTTGGTCAGCCCCGTTACCCGAGGCGCTGCAGCCCCTAGGGCGTGTCTATGAGGGATTCTGCGTTCGTGGTGCGCATGTAGTTTTTCTTTTTTTCTGGTTTTCTCCCTTTTGGCAGGTCGTGGGACTCCAGGGGATGTGCGGAGGTGCGGTGATCTGCTCCCGGCTGGCACGGGCCTGGTGTGTTCCGTGGGCAGGACCGGGAGGGTGTGTGCTGCTCCGGTGTAAACCGGTGGGGCCTTGCTGCAGGGGAATTGGCGGCGTTCTCTTGCGTGCCATTAGGGAGTGCAGCCAACCCACGCGGCTGTCCCGATCCTAGGACGTCCCTAAGGAAGCGGTGGGAGCTAACGAAGACCACCTGGATGAGAACACGCAGGGGCGATTGCTTCAGAACCCTCAGTCTCCAGGAGTCACCCGCCAGCACGTGCATTTGGCAGAGACTCTGGCAGGCGGTGGAGGGGGAGACTCAGGCAGGCGGTGGGGAGCTTTGTGGGGAGGGCGGGCAGGCGTGCACCTTGATTGAGGGCGGTTTAGCAGAGCGTTCTGTTTTGTCGCTTAAGAGAGTACATTTGGCTTTCTCTGGTTGATCCCAAGTGGGAATAAAAATTAGGGAAGCAGCTGGTTATTGATCAGGCTCTGGCCTTTTGGGCCAGTTACTGTCGGGCTTTGCTGTTGGGCTCCCTGGACTGCTTGCTGCAGGCTGGGAATCCGAGTTCCATTTCATGCTTATGGGAATATATACCTTTTATATTTCTGTGTGTGAAGACTGAGAAAGATGCCCATTAAGGCCGGTCCTTTTAAATTAAAGACTCCAGGAAGCAGCCTTCACATGGCCGCTCTCGTGCTCTCCTGGCCTTTCTTTGCCCGTCTCCTTCCTCGTGGTCAGGATGGCGGGCACGACGACCACGGCGATAGCGGCTGCCGGCGGGTTTTGAGAGCTTCCTTTGGGTCAGCTGGAAATGCTCCTGGGAGCTCCTGTTGGCGACTCGTTCCTGCGTCCTCGGCAGTGCTGAGCGTGTGGTGCTTGTCGGGCACCTGTGGGAGGATGCTCCCACCTTCCCATTGCTGCAGCCCGGGACAGAGCTCCCAGCCCCGGGCCCCAGGGAGGCCCTTCTGCCGGCTTCCCCAGCCCGTCCCAGGCCAGTTACAGGAATCTTCGTGTGTGCGCTGGGCATCTGCAGTTCTTAAAGCTCCAGGGATTTTAATGCACAGTGGAGGCCGGGACCCTCGTCCTGGAGGAAGCAGCTGAGTGGTCCTGGGACCCGTGGGCATCTCCAGGCTCTTGAGCTTCCGTAGAAGATTCCTTGAGCTGTAGCTGTCTGTGTCCCTACGGGGCAAACGGCCTGCCCACCTGGGCGCCGGGGCAGAGTGCAAATGGGCTTCCTACTCTAGCCTGTAAACCAAGCCCACGGACTGTGAGTAACATAGAGGAAACGTGCACCTTCGTAAAGGCCAAATTAAAAAATGTGTGGAGACAGCGGGTTTTGTCCAGTGGTTAGGGCGTCCATCTACCACATGGGAGGTCCACGGTTCAAACACCGGGCCTCCTTGACCCGCGTGGAGCTGGCCCACGTGCAGGGCTGATGCACGCCAGGAGTGCCATGCCAGGCAGGGGTGCCCCTCACATAGGGGAGCCCCACGCGCAAGGAGTGTGCCCCGTAAGGAGAGCCACCCAGCGCGAAAGAAAGTGCAGCCTGCCCAGGAATGGCGCCGTCCACACGGAGAGCTGACGCAACAAGATGACGCAACAAAAAGAAACACAGATTCCTGTGCTGCTGACAACAGAAGCGGACAAAGAAGAAGATGCAGCGAACAGACATAGAGAACAGACAGCTGGGGCAGGGGGAGGGGAGAGAAGTAAATAAATAAATCTTAAAAAAAAAAAGTGTGGAAACCTACAGTTTCATATGACTGAAAGTTGGCGGTGTATCAAAAGACCCGACTTTTCTATTATGTACCCTTGTATCAGTGCTTGGCAGTGTTTAGGTGGATAACAAAATGAAGATAAAAATAATGCATACGTTATTATACATTTCATAAAATTTGCCTTGCCTTTGGTTTAGCAAAATGACTACTTATTTTGATAAGATCTCCATTTGCCATTGAATGTAATCATCTGAAGGATTAAAACTTTCATATTCAAAGTATATACAATTTTAATGCATTTCCATTCAAATATGAAGTAAAATAAATTTAAAAATTAAATTTTTTTTCAAGGTTTCAAAAAAGACATCTTCTAAACTATTCCAAGTTATCCGCTACAGGACGAGATACAAATTATAATAGTGTAATTTTAAATCAGAATGATTCGACTGAAACTGAAAATTTTAACTGTACTTTTCTGAAGATTTAACTCATTAAGTATTTTTTGGAACATAAAACAAACCCCATCCTCTGGTGGTCAGTGTGACGGTCTCCCAGGTCCCACGCTCGGCCTGGACTTACATCCACACAGACGTCGCCCCTGCCGGGTGCGGCATTTGGGGAAATACTGAGCCCTGAGGTCCCCGTAGGCCCTTTGTTCTGTAATATTTTATTTCCGGTGCTGAATAAGCGTGTGTTTCATATCCTCCTCCCTTTGAACCCAGGTCAGTTACAGGGAATGTCGGGCCTTCCAGAAGCTTCTCGGCTCCCGGCTGCATCGCAGCTCCATCTCTGAGGACGTCATACTCCTGCCGCTTGCCAAGACCCCTTGTGGCTTCTCCTCTCCTTCCTCCTTCTCCTCTCCCTTCCACCTGCCTCTTATGAACGTGCACCTCCTGCCCCTTCCAAGGAGCTGGAATTCGTCCCCCACTCCCGAGGTGGGGAACCCTTGCGGTGCTGGCGGATGTCACTGAGCCGGGCCGGTCTCTGGAACCTGCCTTTTTGTTTCCCTTGTGTCCCAGGCACGGTGGCCAAGTCTGAGGAGCCAGGCAGGCTGGCTCAGTCCCACCTCCTGCCTCACTGGTTCTGGCACCTTGGGCAGCACCCGCTTTTGAGCCCGTTTCCTCGGGTGTAGACCAGAGAGGCTAAGGAGGACTGAGTTCGAGAATGCAGTGCCCACCTGCTGAGCAATGCAGCCCTGCTTTGTGGGGTGTCTCTCCCCCCCCAACAGAAGCCCGCTTTGAAGAAAGGGTTCCTACCGGGCTGACCGTGGTGTCATTTGTCACGGTCGTTCCAGTTCCCAGGGACGTATGGACACGCTCACCTGTCTGTCCATCTGTCCGTACAGCATGGTGTAGGCAGGTGTGTCTGCACGTCCAGCCGAGTTCAGGAGAGGAAGGAGAGTTGACTTGCTGTTGGAATGTCCGTGAGACACATTCGGAGACACATTTAGGCTGGGGCCTAAGAGGGGGGTGGGATTGCTAGAATGGGGGCACTGAGGACAAGACTGGTCTCTGCCCCAAGGAAAAGTTAGGTGACAATGTAAGAAATGTCACCAGCTCACTGTCACCCCGACCGAGCATCCGTGTTAACTGGTGGAGGGATGTGGGCACTTGCAAGGGAGCAAATCCTCGATTCCGGAGCAGAGGCCCCTGCTTTGAAATTTCGGGGCCTCTGAGGCTCGGGTGGGGCCGTGGACCCCAGGATGGAGAGCCTGGACGAGCTTTAAGGCAGGGGATGAGCGCCGGTGATCTGGGAGGGCTTCCTGGGGAGGAGGCGCTGCCGCTCCTTTGGACTGTGGTGGGGGCGCTTAGCTAGGCTGCTCAGGGGTTGGTCCAAACTGTCTGCCACGTTTGGTATTTGGATTTCTTCTCCACACCTTGGGGAGCATTAAAACTTTCTGGGCAGCATGGAATTCTAGGAACATGAAACAGAAAGACAAAAACTGTGCGTCCCCCAGGGAGCCTGCAAGGGATTTCTCCACTGTGAGGTGAGCTCGGTCATCTTCAGCTTTCTGAAAATGAAAGCTTTTCCTTTAAGGTCCTTCCTTAAGAAAACAAGAGGAAAGTCAAGGTTAGGGTTGCAGACAATTCCAGATTCGCACAAGCGTCACGATAATAGGCATTAAAGTAGACCCACCCAAGCTTAAACGCCGTAATTTCGGGTGGCGGCGGTGAGGTCGCGGCTGCCCGGCGCCCAAAGCTGAGCCCGTCCCAGGTGAGGGCCGGGACAGCCTCCTCGGGACTTGGGGCTCCACATTGGGCCCCACGTCGGCCCACGGCAGGTGCCAGAGGCTTTTGGTGGGACCAGGTCTGGCACAGAAAGCTGGCGTTGGAGTAGAATTTTTAAACGTGTTTTCGTAACAGGCGCAGCTTGTTCCTTTTAAGATCTCAGTGGTCTTTTGCACCTTCCTCGAGGTTCCAGAGCTCTGTAATTTTATTGTTTGATGCACCCAGTTCCCAGACTCGGTAATTTGACTCGGCTTCTGGTAGGCTGCACTTGGAAGGTGAGCCTGCACCACTCGAGCCTCCCGAGGACTGCGGCGTCCGGCTGGACATGCGCCGGCGTCCTTCTGCCAGTGCCTTGCGTAGAGACCGCTCGGACGGCTTATTCTGTGACTCTGGGAGGTGGGGTCTGGGGCAGGCGTCGTGCCCCTTCCTGCTCTGCAGCTGAGTCTCTTTACAGGTTGCTGGGTCCAGTTAACACAGAGCCGTGGGCCGAGCCGGCCTGCTGGAACCGGGCAGCTGGGGTTTCCTGTTAGAAGGAGGAGTTGGGTAACCCCACGCCCTCCACCACCGGGCCCTGGGTTTTAAGCGCGTGGAGAGCATTGTGTGGCATTTGTGGTTGGTGGGCCCCCGGACCTCAGCTGCTCTGAGGTTTATGTCGGTCTTGGGGAGCGTTGCCCCCACCAGGCCCCAGGAAGCTCTTGCCACGCGGCAGCTTTGCTTCCCCTGGGGTTTAGCAGGGGATGCCGGCACGGCGGTGCCAGGGCCCTCAACTGCCTCACTGGACGCTCAGCTCCTTGGCTGGAATTCACCGTGTGGCCCCAAACTGACCGTAGGCAGGCAGGGACATGTGGGGCTCTGGAATATTCTGAGAGCCCCAAGAGTCTGGGCTGCAGGGTCCTACTCTGATGTTACTTTTCGTTTTAGATCATAAATGCAGCCAGCTGGTCAGAGCAGGCTGCGCAGCCGAGAGATCTTTTTGTCCTGTAGGCCACAGTCCCAAAGAGGCAGTGTGCACAGGCTAGCCGAAGGAAACGGTCGAGGAGTTAGGCAATGTTTGTCTGTGTTTTCTGCTTTGGCCCCCTCCAGCCTGCCTGCCGGAGAAGGCCGTGCTTCTTGCTGCAAACAAATTCACCTGTATTTCTCATCCCGTGACGGGACCTGCTTCCTTCTCCTGGGGTGGCTTCGGTTCTCACTCCTCATTACACTGAAGCACGTTGTCTTGGGCAGTTTTCTGGGAGGGTGTAGCAGTTTGATGTAACTGATAAATTCCAAAAAGAAATATTGGATTATGCTTGTAATCTGATCTGTACCTGGGCATGACTGAGTTACGACTAGGGCATTAGTGGGTGGGGACTCACAGATAAAAGGCATGGCAAAGGACAGAGTTGGCGATTTCTGATGTTAAAGAGTTTGATGCTGAAGACCCAGGAAGTCAGCATGCAGAGGAGAGAGAAGCCAGCCCCAGGAAGGAAGGAACCTTGAAGCCAGAGAAAAGCAAGCCCCAGGAACGTAGGGACCCAGAACCCTGGCAGACATCGGCAGCCATTTGCTCCACATAGACTTTGGCGAGAGAAGTAACTTATGCTTTATGGCCTGGTATCTGTAAGCTCCTACCCGCAAAAACCCACGTTTCTGGCATTTTACATCAGCCCCCCTTTGGCTGACTAGTAGAGGGTCAAAGGAAACATTCTCCAGCCAGTGCTGCCAGTTCCCGCCCTCTGGCCCCGCTGCCCGGGCTTCTCCCTCCGGGCCATGTAGAAGTTGGCGACGGGTCCCAGGTGGATCACCCGGACCTCAGCGTCGGCCCCTTCTCCTGCTGGCCGAGGGCCTGAGTGCCTCGTGCTCACCTGGGAGACAGGGGCCGGCCCGTCTCGTTCTCCTGAGATGGGCGGAGACACCACATCCCAGCATTGCCAGGGAAGACGGCGGGCAGCGCGGGCGCCTGGAGCCCCTCACCCACAGCTGCCCATCTCCTTCTAGAACTCGGGCTTGCGTTGGAAAGGCCGTTGGAGGCAGCTCGTGCAGCCTGGTGTTTTTCAAGTTTCTATTTTTAACTAAAAACATTGTAAACATAAATGTAGAAAACCGTGTGACAACTGTGGACCCACCGCCAGGTAAAGTATTTAAAGATTTTTTTCTGTTTTTGCTCATTTGCTTCAGGACTCTTCTGCTCTGCTTTGTTCGTTTTGAGATGCCTGAAGCTGCACCCTAGCCTTGCCTCCCCATCTGCTCTTCTGAACGCGGGTTATTCGGATCCGCAGAGTCCTAAGTCGCATGTCTGTGCGGTCACGAGTTCATTTTTATAAAGGTGGTGTCGGCTTTTTCCCCACCTGGTGGTTTTGGAGATTTTCCGTGTTGACGTGTGTAGCTTGAGTTGATGCGTCCTCACTCCTCTTGAAGATGACTTGATCTGAGTATGCCGTCTTTGGTTTTGTTTCCTCTTGGTGACATTTAAGCCATTTTCAGTGGTAAGAGGGTGCCGTGTCGGGACCTGGGGCTACAGCAGTGAACAACATAGGCACAGACGCTGTCCGTCATGAAGCGGTCTTCCTTGGAAGTCGGGAGGTACAGCCGTTAACAGAGAAAGAAGGAAAAGATACCTTTTGTCAGACATTGAGAGCACAAAGGAGAACGGCCAAGGCTGGGTGGGGTGTGACGAGTACTGGGTGGGCCGCAGAGGGCAAGCAGGGACCTGTCCTCACAGGTCACTCGCGGGGAGAGCAGCCGGCGCAGAAGTCTGGAGATGGCAGGAGCTGCTGCACCTCTCTCCCATCAGGAGAAGGTGCCCTGCTGGGTGCTCTCCAGGCTGTGCCTGGAAGGGGAGAGGGGGTGGGTGCGGGGCTCACCTTGTCCTTTTTTTTTTGTCTTTATTCAGTTTTCAAATATTACATTAAAAAAATATGAGGTCCCCATATACCTCCCACCCCCCTCACCCCACTTCTCCCCCCATAGCAACATTTTCCTCCATCATCATGAGACATTCATTGCACTTGGTGAATACATCTCTGAGCACCACTGCACCTCATGGTCAATGGTCCACACCATAGCCCACACTCTCCCACAGTCCACCCAGTGGGCCATGGGAGGACATACAATGTCAAAAAAAGACTTATTTTATATACTTTTCTCCCCTTCACCCCTGTTGTCTGCTCTCTGTGTCCATTCGCTGTGTGTTTTGTGTTCCCTTGCATTTTCCGGGGGCACTGGGAAACTGAGTCCCTTTTTTTGTTGTATCATCTTGCAGCATCAGCTATCCGTGTGTGCGGTGCCACTCCTGGGCAGGCTGCGCTTTTTTCACATGAGGTGGCTCTCCTTGCGGGGCGCACTCCTTGTGCATGGGGCTCCCCTATGCGGGGGACACCTCTGCGTGGCACGGCACTCCTTGCACACATCAACACTATGCATGGGCCAGCTCATCACACGGGCCAGGAGACCCTGGACCCTCCATATGGTAGGTGGACACTCGATCCGTTGAGCCACGTCCCCTTCCCTCCCCTTGCCCTTTAGTAGATGCTCCCTCCAGCGTAAGGTGCCGGCTGGCCCGTCCGGCGTGCAAGCACAGCGTCGCGCTCCTCGTCTGGAGCCCATGTGCTTGAGGATGGGGCGGGCATTGCCGCGGCCTGGACGCAGACCGGTGGTCTCCAAAGGGGACCCCGCAGCACAACCCCGGGGCCCTGAGCACCGCTTGTCTGCAGATGGGATCAAGCGAAGGGTCTGGAATCAGGACACAGCCCTTGGGCTCTCTGGGTGGATGCTAAATGCCATCCCCAGTGACCTTATAGGAAGAGGACACAGACACACGGGATGGCCAGCCAGCGGAGCGGGGGGAGCTGCAGCCGCCAGGAAAGGACGCGATGCCCTCCAGGGCTCGAGGAGGCCAGGAGCTGAGCGCCCAGGGCCTCTGGAGGGGCGTGGCCTGCCCGGCACCTTGACTTTGGACATCTGCCTTCGGAACCGAGGCCTCCGGTTCAGCTCTTCTCAGCCACCCAGCTGTGCTCTGAATATAATGTTTTGTTAGCGCAGCCACAGGAGGCCAGTACACCCGGGGTGGCAATAGGTCGACGCACTCTCGGCCACGCCTCCTCCAACCGGAGAGCGAGCCATGGACACGCGTGGACGTCGGAAGAGGAAAGCACGGAAGGTCCTTGGGAGGCACCCCCTTGGGTGTAAGGGGAGGTGGTTTTAGAGCCTTCGGGGACAGCCACGCCTCCCGCCGCGCTCAGCTGTGACTCAGGTGGACTCGAAGAAAAGGAAACTCAGTAGCTGTCATCTGCAGAGGCCATTTTTAATTTGGGGGAAACTGGTGTCTTTTGGAAGCAAACGTCTTTGGGGAGGGACCTATCCCGGGAGGACGTGGGAGCCCGGGCGCTGGGGCTGCCGAGGCATGCGGGGATTTTCAGCGCCAATGCCAGGGCAGGGGACGACGCTGCGTAGGGTTTACGTGGCACATCCCGACCCCTGTTGGTCCCATTAGCCCCGTTAAATTTCACCGTGACGTTCTCAGAGGGGACGCTTCCGAGGGGAGGCCAAGCCCCTGCCCCTTGGAGCCCCCCCACCCGCCTTTCCCAGGAGGACGTGCAGCCCCTGGGTTCCCGGTGCCCTGGGCAGGTGTTTTCCTGCCTCGCTGGTCCCTGCTCCTGCCCGCCCGCGTCGGGTGGCGTGTCCTGGCTCTGGCCGTTTGCGTTTGGGCCATTTCCTTCGAACCCTGTAGGACTCTTCTGTGTTCTCGACGTGCTTCCCCTCCGTCAGCTGGAGAACTCTGGGGCGCCGTCCGCGGGATCCGTGTGATAGGAACTGTAGTTGTGGCAGAGTGGAATGTGTCAGCCTGTGCCCTCTTCCTGTGATTCATTCACCAAATTCTAAGTTAATGCCTTTGTGGGCGGCTGGAGAGGGGCCCCCCGAGTGCCCGCCCTAATCCCGGGAGCCTGAGTGTGGTCTTGTACGGCGAGAGGGGCCTTGCAGATGTGACCGGGTCAGCCACCTGGGGTGAGAGGTGGCCTTGACTGTCGAGTGGGCCCCAAGTGTAGTCACAGGGTCCTTTGACGAGGGAGGGGCGGGGTTTACACAGGAGGAGGAGGTGTCGAGTGATGGCGGGAGCGGTGGGAGGGAGGCCCTCGGGAGAGGCAGGGAGGGCCATGGGCCACGGGCTGCGGGCCACTGGCCACGGAGAAGGCCAGGCCACGGAGGCTCCCCAAGCCCTGGAGGAACTGGCCCATGACACCGGTTCTGGACTTGTGACCCCGAGCTGGAAGGCAGCGGAGGTGTGTTCTTTTCACCACTGACTTGGAGGTCACTGGTTAGAGAAGCCACAGGAACTAATGCAACGTTTACTGAGTATCCAAAACACTCCCTGCCCTAACGGCCACTGTATGAAGACATGGTCTCATGTTTTCCTTTTTTTTTTTTTAAGATTTATTTTTTTTTTATTTCTCTCCCCCTTCCTCCCCCCCCCACCCCAGTTGTCTGCTCTCTGTGTCCATTCGCTGTGTGTTCTTCTGTGTCCGCTTGTATTCTTGTCAGCAGCACCCGGAATCCGTGTCTCTTTTTGTTGCGTCATCTTGCTGTGTCGGCTCTCCGTGTGTGCGGCGCCACTTCTGGGCAGGCTGCGTTTTTTTCGAATGGGCGGCTCTCCTTACGGGGCACACTCCTTGCACGTGGGGCTCCCCTACACGGGGGACACCCCTGCATGGCAGGGCACTCCTTGTGCGCATCAGCACTGCGCATGGGCCAGCTCCACACGGGTCAAGGAGGCCCTGGGTTTGAACCGTGGACCTCCCATGTGGTAGACGGATGCCCTATCCGTTGGGCCAAATCTGTTTCCCATTTTTGCTTTTTTGTTTGCAGTTTTGCTTTTCAATTTAAGTCTCTAAATCATCCAGGTTAGCTTACTATTTATCGAGGGAGGCATCTATTTAGTTTTCCGTATGTTTCAGCATCATGTATTTATTCTTCTATTTCCTGTGACCTGTGAGAACCCATGCTTCCCAATCCTGCACCGGCGTTCTCTGCATTTTCAGCGCATCCGTTTGTCTGTTCCTGTGTCCATACCCCACAGTTTGCGCTTTACACATTTCAGTAAGCCCTGACATCTGACAGAGCAATTCTCTTTGTCCCTGAAGCTACCTTGGCTCTGGTTGGCCCTTCCCCTCTTCTGTAGACTTTAAGATCAGAGTGGCAAGTTCTCTGAAAAATCCTACCAGAGTTTTCATTAGAAATGACTTCAAATTCATAGATTATGTGGCAGAGAACTTGCACCTTTAAGATAGTCAAGCTTACCGTGCATGGCCATGCGCTCTCTCTCTACTTTTTGGGTCTTCCTTCATTTTATTTGTTCATTTTTCTCTACAAGATCTTGCACATATTTTATTAAATATTTTAGATACCTTTGGTTATTGATGGTGTTATAATATTTAAACTTTAAAGAAATTGTTAATTGCTAATGTGATAGAATTCAGTTAACTTTTGTATATTAATTGTTTATCTAGCATCTTTGCTGAAATAAATAATTTGTCCCTAGGTTCTCTTGGATTTTCCATGTTGAGAAGCATATCCTCTGAAAAATGACCTTTCCCTTCCTTTTATTCCTTAACTGATTCATTCATGTACCTGTTTGCATCTTTATGTGTTATGTTTATTTTCATACGGGATTTGGGTGAATGCTCTTATCAAGTTAAGGAAACGCTCTTTCATTCCCAGTTTGCCAAGTGTTTTGATCGTGGTTTGGGAGGTCCACATCATCGCCCCTTGATTTCCTCCTGCGGATCCCAGGAGAGGAAATCTTGAGCTTTTGGCCCTCGTCTCATTTGTGTTTCCACACGTCAACTCCTTTTATCTTGAGCCACTCCTTTTGTCTCCGGTGTGTGGTTTCTGCGTAAACCAGAAGATGAAGGGGCTGGGCGTGTCAGGAGTAGTCGAGGGAGGCTCAGGCTGGCTGGCAGAACCTTAGGGGCTCTGCCCGGAAGACTCCGCGTACCCCAGCAGAAAACCAGGACTTCTTGAGAAACTGCGCGCAGCGAGAGCCCAGACAGAGAGGCTCGCTGGGGCTGCACGGGAACCCAGCTGCTCTTTGCAAAGCCTGGGGGGAGGCGGCTGCTGGACCTGCCTTGGGCCTTGAGGGGGTGATGACCGACTCGCGTCTCCCCTCCACGGCGGGAGCGGCACCTCCCAGGGCAGTTCTGCAGCGTGGGGAGAAACAGACAGACCGCGGGAACCTTCCGTCTCACCATCGTCTTTTCCCCTTGAAGCCTGGACCTTTCTCACGACCCTGATGCTCCACGTCTTCATAGAAGGTAGCAGCAAGGCTGTGACGCATCTTTGCATCAGGATTTGTCTTGCTTTAATTAAGGCACCGGGTTTGTCAGCCGCTCATTTTTTATTCAGGGATATTGATTTTGGCACGAAGGAGAAGATATTGATGGGCCGTGATATCCCTGGAGTCCTTTTCTTCTGGGCTCAGATCACTTGGTGGACACGGGTTTCCTGCGGTCAGCATCTTTGCGCCAGCAGGTCACGCAGATATTTAAGGTGATCGTGCTTGGCAAAGCGCTGGCGTCGGCGGGACGTGCACGATAAGTGCGCGACGCCGCTGCCGCCCCAGACCTGGGCTCGAGCGGAGCATTCCGCAAGACTCTGTGGGAAATGGGCGGGCAGTATCCATTGTGGGAGGCGATACCTGCCATCTCCACTGGAAATGTGTGTCTGGGGCTAGTGCATTTGGAAGTGCTGCCACCACGTCTTAGAGATGACCATGTAAACAACTCTGATAATTCTGCAGCAGTCACCTGTGTACCTTTGTTTAATCTGGTTACCTTTCCCAGACTTATTTGCCCAGGAAATAGGAGTGTTTGGGGGGAATGGCAGACAGAGAGCCAGGGAGAGGTGGAATTCGATCTCAGGCCACTGGTCCGAAGATGGCGGCCTAGGCTATAATTTGATGCTACCAGCTGGGGATGGACTCTGGGTCCTCGGAAGTGAGAGGAAGGAGAGTTAGTGCTGCCACGGGCAGTCGGATCTGACAGGTAGAGGGAGCTGAGCCCTGAGGGGGACGGAGGAGAGAAATCCAGGGTGGAAGAAAATGCCGTGAAGTGGTGGCGAAAAATACATCACGAGAGCTTGTTTCCCGAGTTAACCAAAGATAATGGTAATGGAGGTTTTATTCGAGGCAGCAGGTGGGGAAGTTCCAAGAAAACCGGGGTAAGTGGAGAGCCCTTCATCAACATGGCCCCCGCACCTGTTAACCGAGCACGTCGGGTGGGGGAGGGCTGGGACCCCCTGGGGGCTGGGCGCACGGTACGTGAAATGCTGACGAGGACCGAGCCCTAACACAGGGCTGGGAGGCCCAGACGGACACATCCAGTCGCGGTCAGCGAGTGTGCCCGGTGGGCCACCTCCCTCAAGGGGCAGTGGGTTGGGGTGCGGCCGTGGGGGGCTTCCAGGCAAGGGTCCCTGGAGTAGGTGGTGTCTGACCCAGATGGGGCAGCTCCCCATGCTACGGAGGTGCGGTCCGAGCCCCAGGCCTCCCCCCCCAGGGACTGGGACTCCATGGACAGGTGATGCTGCAGCAGCTGCGTTTTGGGGGTGGCCGATCACGCAACACCTGATACCTGGTAGACAAGGTGGACAGCGGCTGTGTTTAATCACAGACACCCACAACCCGGGGGCCAAGTAGACCCCTCGCCACACAGGGCCACGGGGGGCTGCTCCTGGGAGCAGAGGGAACTGGGGGAGGCAGGCTTTGTAGTAGCGAAAGGGTGAGATGCCCCCAGTTCCTACAGGAAGAGGTGGTTGGCTTGTTTGAATAATCGGCAGGTAAGGGAAGCCCTCTTAGGTTAAGGGCGGGGTGGGGCACAGCTGTTTGGCTTGATAGGGGAACTAGCCGGGTGGGGAGAGCCTTGGGGCTCCAAATGTCCAGGCAGCCCGTGAGGTTAGGTCTTACCATATGGGAGCCTGAATGGGCAGGTCCATCCTCCAAGTGTTAGGGGGGCCATGCCAGAAGATCCACTGTTACGGAAACAGGTACAGCAGCCCACCGCCTGGGCTGTGATGAATTCCAGGCCCTTCTCAACTGATGGAAGGAGAGAGAGAGATTAAATGAGCAGAAAGCAGAAATGCACCCTTCTTTTACTTTCCGAAGGCTGCCCGCATCTCTACACCTGGTCCACTCTGGAATTGCAGGATGCCCACTCTTCACTGAACCCCACACCTCCTGCACCCCAGATGCCTGTTTGCTGTCATCTTTTTGAAGAACGATCTTCAAACCATGGGTGGAACCAAGGGTTCCTCCGCTATTCATTCAGGCATTCCAGGTTCTGACGGAGGCTGTGCAGGCTCTCCTGCAGCTCTGACCTTGAGCCTGAGGCTAAATGTTTGCTAAGAGCGCCAGGTCAGCCTTGGGGTTCCCACTCCTTTTATGATGAATAGTCATCAAATCTTGCTTTTAATGTGTTTAAGTTATAGGGTGTCTGTTTATAATTCCATTTTTTTGTTGTTTTTTTAAAAAGATATATTTTATTATTTATTTCTCTCCCCTTCCTCCCGGCCCTCCCCGCCCCCCCGTTGTCTGTTCTCTGTGTCTGTTTGCTGCATCTTCTTTGTCTGCCTCAGTTGTTGTCAGCGGCACAAGAATCTGTGGTTCTTTTGGTTGCGTCATCTTGTTGTGTCAGCTCTCCGTGTGTGCGGCACCATTCCTGGGCAGGCTGCACTTTCTTTCACGCTGGGCGGCTCTCCTTACGGGGTGCACTCCTTGCACGTGGGGCTCCCCTACGTGGGGGACACCCCTGCGTGGCAGGGCACTCCTTGCGCGCATCAGCACTGCACGTGGGCCAGCTGCACATGGGTCAAGGAGGCCCGGGGTTTGAACTGCGGACCTCCCATGTGGTAGGCAGATGCTCTATCCACTGGGCCAAGTCCGCTTCCCTACAATTCCATTTGAAGTAAAGCCTTTTTCATTGTTGAAAGAATGCTGTGAACTAGAGGTCAGCTGATGACCTTCTGCCTTTATGGAGGTGATTTCCAAGGTCTTTGTAACTCTAACCTCGATAAAGAGTCTGCATCAGCTATGAGGTGTTTTGTTGTTGTTGTTTTCCCTCTTTTTTAAATTTCAGGTTTTTAAAGAACAGCTACGCATGCCGTACAGGATCCGCATGCATCGCCCCAGCCACCAACACCTTACGCTGCTGTGACACCTTTGTTAAAGTGATGAAAGAACAATGTCACAGTGTTACTGCTGATACAGTCCATGGCTTATATGTGGTGTGTTTTTGCCACAATGTAACACCGTGTTACCGTTCATGAGCGAACGTTCTCATGTTTGTACCGTTAACCACAGTCCAGCATTCACCAAGGGAACCCCATGTTCTAAGGCCCCCTGCCTTGTAGTCCATCCAGAGAGCACGCTCGGTTTCATCACAGAGTTGTGCTGTCGTCGTCTCAGTCCATTTCAGAACGTTTCCTCTACCCTAAAAGGAAAAACCCCCACACCCCTGGAAGCCCCCGTCACTGACCCTCAGTGTAGGGGCTGGCACCTTCTTGCCATTGCTGTAAAAATATTGCAATGTTACAGTTCACCATAGTCTATACATTACATTAGTTGTATTTTCCCCTCTATCACCATAGTCTATATGTTACATTAGTTGTATTTTCCCCTGTATTTTTACATTAGTTGTATTTTCCCCTGTATCACCATAGTCTATATGTTACATTAGTTGTATTTTCCCCTGTATCTCCATATTCTTAATACCTTGTAGTAGAGACATTTTTATATTTGTGCTGTTAACCACAGTCATCATCCACCACTGAAATCACCGTGTTTTGCAGTCCCTGGCTGTCCTCTAGCTTCCTTTCAGTTGACATTAACCTCCCTAGAGCACCCCATTTGACTCACTATAATGTGCTGCCGTCAGCTCTACCCGTTTCCACACATTTACAGTCCACTTTCTTGAACGTCCAGCTGATGCGGAATGTGTGAGGCTTTTAAAAAATCTTCTGTCCTTTCAACTTTCATATTTTCGCTGTTGCTTTCTGAAAAAAGTAGCGAGTAGGAAAATCTCTTTGCCTGTCCGAGGTATTAGGGAACTGAAGAGCTACTCTAAGGTCTTATGTTTTCTTGGAGCAATCTGGCAGTTAAATACCACCCATTTGTTAAAACTGTTTTTAGGTGGTTGGGTTTTTAAAATTTTTTATTAATAGGTATTGCAGTAGGGCTGATGAAAGAAACACATACTAGAAGTCATTGAACGTCACGACCCGGGTTTTTAGAGCTTGGTATTTTCCCCCTGAGAGATTAGTTATACTGAGAATGGTTGCCGGGGCGGGGGGTGGGTAATTAACCCTTTCCCTCACCCAACCTGACCCTGACTCCTCTAGTTTTCAGATTTGGAGGCTGCCAGATGAAATCCAGGATGCCAGTGCCCAAGTACATTTGGATTTCAGATGAACAACGGGTGCTTTTTTATTACAAGTGTGTCCCATCCAGTAGCAGGACACACTTAAAACAAGGGATTTTCACAGTTTACCTGAAATGCCCTGGTTTTATCTGGCACCCTACCCAGAAGCTAATAACTGAATGTTTTCCCAGAACTGCTGACTGTGCGCCCGAATTCCTGATGGTGGGCGGCCCCAGGCCCGAGCCCCCAGGCCTGCCCTGGACGGTGGGTGCGTCATCGCCCAGCCCGGCTCCCATCTGCTCACACTCGCTGCGCCTCTACAGATGCTCCAGGGTGGCCTCTGTCACCAGAGGCTGCGAAGCCAAGGTTCCATTTGGGACGGTGACGTCCAAAGCCAATGCCAGGGGGACGGGCAGCTCGTCCGAGGAGGTCGTCTGTCGGTGCCCCCGGGAGCCGGGGTGACCGCAGCCCTTCGCGACCCGCCCACCCGGTCGTCAGCTCTGTCTCCAGGCCTGGTTCGGGTCTTGCCTGGCGGAAGCACCCTGCTGTTTTCTTTCCTGAAAGAAGACCCTGGGGTTCCCACACATTACGATCTGGGCGTGTGTGTTCGTGACCCTTCATGGACCCATGGACCTGGCCGCCCGGGCGCCCATACCTTCTGCCGTTCTGTTTGGCCTGCAAATTGATTGCAAAAATACAGCAGATTGCACGTGTTTACCTAAAAGTTGACTTATCTAAAAATGTTGGAAAGTCTGGTAATGGGGGGCTTGTGTTCCTGCATGCCAGCAGGAGTTGGAGCTTGGGAGCCGTGCCTGGTCAGCTGGGGCCTGGCCGCCCCGTTGGCTTCGGCTCCCTCGCTCTGTCCACGCCTCCCCTTTCCGTGTCCAGCGGCTCTTGTGGGCAGCTGTATCCAGGAGCCCTGGTCCTTATTCAGCGTGTGTTTATCACAGGCTCACTATGTGCCAAGTGCTTGAGATACATATTTATTGCAAGCCCACTATGTGCCAAGTGCTGGAGGCACATATTTTTCACAGGCCCACTATGTGCATATTTGTTGCAGGCCCACTATGTGCCAGGTGCTTGAGGTACATATTTATTGCAAGCCTACTATGTGCCACGTGCTGGAGGTACATACTTGTCGCAGGCCACTGTGTGCCATGTGCTGGAGGTGCACCCACAGAACTCCCTGCCCCCAGGGGCCCCCCGTGTCAGAGCAGAAGACAGAAATTAGCAAGTGGGGCGTGTGCGAGGGGCAGTGTCGGGCAGGTAGGGCTTTTGAGGAAAAGAAACCAAGGTGGGGAGTGGATGGAGAGGGGGCTGCGGTTGCTTTTTATTTTCATGTGAACTCTCCAGGTGTGTACACCAGGGGTGGGTCCCACCAAGCAGCCCCGCGGTGCTCTCCACTGGTTCGGCTGGTTTCCTCGGCGCTGACCGGACCCGTGCGTCTCGCCGCCCCTCGGGGCTCGCGTTGCTGGCGGTCGCGCCACCGCTCCCTGCGGTCCACTTGGCGCCGGTGTGTCTGAGGTCCCAGGAGGGCGGCGGCTGTCCTGTGGCTTTGCCCCAGGACCGGCTCCACAGTTGAGCAGGGGTGACAGGCCCAGCCGTCCGTGCTTCCCGGGGCGTTTGTCGTCAGGAAGCTCTGGCCGTTGCGTGGACGGGGGGCCTCTCCTGTCCCTGGCAGGTGCTGAGACTTGGTGACCTGTGTCCTACCTGGGACCTTTCTGAGCACTGGTGGGGCCCCAGGTGGACCTGTTCCCAACGTCTTGAATCACGAGGGCAGTGGCCGGGGCAGGTGGCACAGGTGAGCAAGTCCTGGTGCCCCCGGGCAGTGCCCGACGGAGGCCGCCTCGTGGACGGGGGTGACAAGAACCAACCCTGGAGCCCCGCCCCACCTGGAAGGGCAGCCCCCCCCCCCCAGTGCCAGCCAGGGACGGGCTTGGGGGGCTGAAACCTGTAACGTTCTAAAGACTGACATCTGGATGTCGCCACCTTTAGAGAACTCTCATTCCACGCAGGCAGGTGGCTCTCGGGCAGTCAGGGTACCGAGCCCCCATCCAAGTGCCAGCCTCCGCTGGCCCTGGACAGTTCTCCCCCCCTTTTTTTTTTTTTTGATAAGGAAAGATAGTTTATTTATTTTTTACAAATTTTTGTGGGGACATATATTTGTTTTTGCTTTTTTAAATAAGGAAAGATATATTATTTTATTTCTTTTTTTTTTTTTTTTACAGATTTTTGTGTGGACACGTGTTTCCCACGTTTCTCACAGTTTCTTTCCCTCCGTCCGCTCCTTACAGGGCCGGCGGCCGCTGAGGGCAGGCCGCCATGCCGCGGAGCCCGACGTCCAGCGAGGACGAGATGGCGCAGAGCTGCTCCGACTACTCGGTGGGGTCGGAGTCGGACAGCGCCAGGGAGGAGACCATCTATGACACCATCCGGGCCACAGCGGAGAAGCCCGGCGGCGCCAGGCCGGAGGAGGGCCAGGCCAACACACTGGTCATCCGCATCGTCATCCAGGACCTGCAGCAGACGGTGAGCCCGGCGCGCCCACGTCGCGCCCCTGCTCCTGCCCTCTTGTCCGGTTCTCGTCAGCGTCACGTGCAGCCTGGACGCAGGAAGGGGCCTGCGCCGCCGGGTGGGCCGTGCTCGCCCTCGGGACGCGGACTCACCCTCCACTACGCCCGGCCCCCGCTGCTGCCCCTCTACCTGCCTCTCAGGATGCACGTGACGGCTGCCATCCACAGACATTTATTGAGTGCCTACTGTGTGCCAGGCCTGTTGCCAGCTGTGGGGCGTGGAGATAAAGAGGAGTGGGGTTAACTCGGACTCCTGACCTGGTACCCGTGGTGGTCCTTCTTTGGAAATAGGCTCTTTGCAGGTGTGATTCGTTAAAAAGAGGCCATTCTTGGGGAGAGGGGGCCCCTAAATCCAACCTGGCTAGTGTCCTTATGAGAAGAGAAGGAGTGGCTCAGAGTCAGAGGGGAGAGGCCATAATTGGCACCCCCTTCTCTGCACAGTGCACCCCTTCTCTACACAGTGTATCCCTTCTCTGCACAGTGTACCCCTTCTCTGTACAGTGCACCCCTTCTCTGCACAGTGTACCCCTTCTCTGCACAGTGTACCCCTTCTCTGCATGGTGCACCCCTTCTCTGCACGGTGCACCCCTTCTCTGCATGGTGTACCCCTTCTCTGCACGGTATACCCGTTCTCTGCATGGTGCACCCCTTCTCTGCACAGTGCACCCCTTCTCTGCACAGTGTATCCCTTCTCTGCACAGTGTACCCCTTCTCTGCACAGTGCACCCCTTCTCTGCACAGTGTACCCCTTCTCTGCATGGTGCACCCCTTCTCTGCACGGTGTACCTGTTCTCTGCATGGTGCACCCCTTCTCTGCACAGTGTACCCCTTCTCTGCACAGTGTACCCCTTCTCTGCACGGTGCACCCCTTCTCTGCACGGTGTACCCTTCTCTGCATGGTGCACCCCTTCTCTGCACGGTGTACCCGTTCTCTGCATGGTGCATCCCTTCTCTGCACAGTGTACCCCTTCTCTGCATGGTGCACCCCTTCTCTGCACGGTGTACCCGTTCTCTGCATGGTGCATCCCTTCTCTGCACAGTGTACCCCTTCTCTGCACGGTGCACCCCTTCTCTGCATGGTGCACTCCTGTTGGTGCTTCCAGGCCCGAGCCCCCCTCACTCCCCATGCCACTCGCCAGTAGCCACAGGGTGTCCTGTTTCTGTTGGCAGGTGCACCTGCCCTGATGGCAGCTCACGGGGACACGGGTGGGGCAGAGGCAGGGTTCCAGCTGCAGGGCCTGCTGGATACGCGGGGCAGGCATGCCATCGGTGCCCTGAGTGCTTCTCCGGGTGACGGGAAGCAAGTGTCCGTGATTGCACCCCCTTGCCCTTCCTGAGGCTCTTTTAGACGGAATTCCCTGAGAAAGCACCCACATTCCTCCTTCCCTGATTGGCTTTTCTTTCCATGTGCCCACGGGGGCTTTCTGATGAAACTGGAAGCTGCTTGAAACAGAGACAAATGTTCCAAGTCTTACTTCTCCAGCGCCCAAGAGAAGGCTCACTCCTCGAGGAGCTCCTGCAGTGCTCCTTGGAGGTGGCTCTACTGGCCTGGGGTGGTGGGCACTCCTCAAGGAGCTCAATGCGGTGGCCCCTGGTCCTTCTGCAGAGTCACCTGTTCAGCCAGCATCCGAATTCCGAGACACTCCAGGAGCTGTCCTAAGCGCCAGGGCCAGAATGTAGGCAAATAGCAAATAAGAGTGTCTGTGGGAGAAGGCTGTGAAAGTAACCCAGGGGTAATGAGCTGAGGCGGGATGAGAAGACGGAGGAGAGGCGCGATGGGGTGGGGTGCCTTCCCCTGCGGCTTTGGTAGGCTGACGCCGCCCAGGCCTCCTCCCTGGACCATGGCCCGCCTTGCGCCTCATCGCAGGTGGGTTCCGTCAGGTGGGGAGGTTACCTGGGTTATCTGCGTGATCCCCAAACACAATGGCTCGTGGCCACACGAGGAGGATTTGACACAGAGGAGGAAGGCCGGGCGGCCACCAGAGCCGGGGGCCACGCCGCCGGCCTCGGCGAATGTGGGGAGGGGCCCCGAGCCGCGGAACGCAGCTCTCGACTCTGGCAAAGGCGATGAACTGGGCTTTCCCCCCGGAGTCCTGGAGGGAGCAGCGTGGTCCTGCCGACACCTCGGTTTCAGTCAGAGAAGCGGAGTTTGGACTCGGAAGTCCCAGATCCCAGAGCACTCGCGTGCTGTCCTCAGCCACACCCCGTGTGTGGTCATTTGTTCCGGCAGCTGTGGAAACGCAGATGAGCTTAGCACCTGCTCTTGTCCAGGCTGTCCGCCCCCACGGTCCCCTCTTGCTCGAGGACCCCCTGCCTCCGTCCCTGCCGGCCCGCGCCCAGCATGCCCCTGCTGTGGCTTTTCATCCCAGTCACCCCGAGGGGCTGCTGTGGGCACGGCAGAGTCTCCTGCCCCCGGGCAATCCCCGCACGGGACGCCTGCCGCCTCTTCCTGGGCGGTTTCTGTCGCCAGGTGGCGAGGGCGGGCTGCGGCCTTGCTGTGACAGGTCTGAAGGTGGCTTTGGAGTCCCCTGCACGCGCAGAGCAGGGTGAGACTTCGCCCTCCTCATTTCTGAACACCCTGTGGAGCTCTCTGGAGCTTGGGGAGGTAAATCAGCATCGTGGGCGGAACACGGCCTTGTCCCTCGCCGTCCCACGGGCAGGCCCAAGTCGGGTGGCGATCGCTAAGAGAGGCCGCCGTGCTGCAGAGAGCAGCGTGCTCGCCCAGGAGCTGGGTGCAGAGTACCCAACTGAGGCAAAGTTCCAGAGCTCTGTTGGCTTTTAGGAAGAGTATTTATTTGGGGTCAACGCTTACAGTCACAAGACCCTAAAGTGTAGGTTGCTCCCCTCACCTAAGTCTGTGGTCATGTGTTGGGGCGAGACGGCTGCCCATGTCTGCCAGGGCTCAGGCGTCCTCTTCCTCCTAAGGCTCCATGGTCCCAGCTCCTTCCTTTCTCAGCTGGAGGCTGGGATAAGTCTCGTCTTTCTCCTGGGCTCGTTCCTCTCCGGGCACAGCTGCTCTGCTCTTGCACAAGGTCATTGTAGACTCTCAGGTGAACGGCTCTGTCTGTCCCCGGAGCTTTGCCGTGTCTAAGGAGCCGTCTCTATTCCTCTGTGCTCTTCTCCTGGCTCTGGGTCCAGTTCCCTTCTCCGGGGGCACTGGTTGTACTGGATCAGGGCACAGTCCAGCTGGCCTTGCCTTATTCTAATCCCACCCTCGAAAACCCCAAAAAGGTCCCCTTTGTGGAACCAGGGGCAGGATGTGGCCGTGTCTCTTGGGGGGCCGCGATTCTGCCAGGACTGCCGCTTGGTGAGGAGCCTCTGCCAGGCCATGTGGGCTGGCCTCGGGCCCAGCGGTCGGCCTGGGGAGTGGCCCTTACCTTGCTCTCCTGAGGAGGAGCCCGCTCGTTTGGACTGCCGGTCCTGCCAGGACTTCCGTCCTGTCCTCTTAGCTGCCGGGGTGCCTCGTGGGCCTCTCGGGGAGGGTCTTGGGAAAGAGGAGCTGTTGACAAGTGCATGGGGGTGTGGATGCCCACAGTCATTCTGTGGCCCACAGCCACGGCTCCTCGCAGCTCGCTTCTTCAGTGGGCATGTTGTCCTCTGTGGGGACATGGGGACCGAGGGCCACCTGCTCTGCAGTCCTAGAGTAGCAGGTGTTCTCCATGGAAGGCACGTCCTCCCAGGGGCTGAGGCTCCCCTCTCAGGAGTGTAACTGTTTTCAGAACCTCCCGAAAACCATCTCTCCTCACCTTGTCCAAGACATCTGAGGCCCTGCAGGTTGGGCCCGGAGATCCCGTGGGCGTGGATGCGCAGCCACGACAGGGCTGTCATTCCTGCGCCACGCCCCTCGCCAGGTCGACTTTTGTAGCTGGGGACCCGTGACGTCCCTGGAATCTGGCACAAAGGCCCCGAGGGGAGCAGCCCAGCAGGTTGTCATTGTGGCATCCGCCCGTTGGGAGGCGGGGTGTCCAGAGACACTCTTGGCGTTGTTCCCTCTTCCGTCCAGATGTGCGGCTCCTGCTGTCTCCCCACAGGGTGATGGGTGTTTCCAGATCCACCGCCAGGTGGGACTACAGTTTTAAACCCTCGGGGCTCACAGTCCACCTGAGCACTTCCCCAGTGCCCCCCAGGACACTCGAAGCCCGTGGGCTCATGGGCCCTGTAAGGACTGGCCGCCTGGCGGGCTCCGGCGTCGGGGACGGCGTCCGCTCCTTCTGGTCTCTGAACCATCTCAAACGCTCAGTGGGCTTATTGTGGGGTGACTCCTGGCCAAAGTTGTTAAACTGGCCTTGGCCTTGTATCTGCCAAAATCAGTAGAAACTATGGTTTTGTCACTGCCATTTTTGGGGGCGGTGAATGTGGATGTGAGAACAAAGCTGGCACGAAGGCACACGGGTCTGAAGCCATGCTGAGGATCGCGGCGTAAGCAGAGCACAGGAAAAAAGGTGAGGGGACCGAATGTGACATTCCAGGGTCTCCACTGGCCACCCCAGCCCTCCCCCACCCAAGGACTGGCACCCAGGTCTCTGCTAAAGCTGTCGGCCCTGGTTTTAAGCCGCAGGACCGGCTTAGCGAGTTAATGGAGACGCATGGACCTTCCACCCGCTGGAAGCTGCGCCAGGAAAACGAGTCTCCCTTTTTCAGCTTCAGTCAGTGCTTCCATTTATTAAACAAATGCGTCTTCGCATTTAATATTTCATTTAGGAAAAAGCCTTTCAGCTGCTGTGCTGATGCCCTCAGAGACAATTAATTGCCCTTCCAGTCGCTCCCAATTGCTCTTTCTCTCGCTCTTCAATTCCTCCCCGAAGCAGCAGCTCTAGATTCGCCGTGGCCAGGAGGGCCCTGGCCGCCCCGTCCCCCCGCGCCCGCCCCCGCCACATCGGCCGAGGGGGACGCTCCCTCATCTGTCACTTGTTTCCAAATGGACTGTCAGATAGGCCTGATTTCAAAGTGTCCTTGGTGCTTCTCCTTATCGTTGAGGATCAAAATAGAACGCACAGAGCAGGGAGGTTTCACCTTGCGCACCTCGTGTTTGGCCTCCTCTTTTTCTTTCTGTCTCAGGTCACACCCTATGGACGCGTTGTCGTTGTATTAACTTTTTACATTTGTTTTCCTGTGTTTTGCAACGTTAGGAGGAATTCATCTGTCTTGACAAGTGTTGAGACCAAATCTGCAGTAGCTGAGAAGCCGGCCATGATGGCTGCTTCTCATCCTGCCAAGTCCATGAGGCGGCCATCCACTGTGAGAGAAGGTTCTGGAAGGCTTGTGGGGGCATTGTTTGCTGCCTAGAAAAGATCCATTTGATGTATGGTTATGCATGCGTCAAATTAATTCCTCCTGGTCCCTGAGAGGTGGGAGCTGCGCGTCTTTTCTCAGGAGCTAGCCGAGGCCACACTTGTAGGGAATTAGGACTGGGGTGGCCGTGGAGAGCTGTCTTGGGTGGCCATAGAGAGCTACCCGGGAGGCCGTGGAGAGCTGAGCTGCCAGGTGGCCGTGGAGAGCTGCCAGGTGGCCGTGGAGAGCTGCCGGGTGGCCGTGGAGAGTTGTCTTGGGTGGCTGCCTCCTCCTTCCACTTCATGCTTGTACCTGATTCCCTCGAATGTGTTTGTCCAGGTGGGAAGCTGTCACCTGGCTCGGTTGCACTCTGCCTCTGCCAGGTTCTCTTTACCACCTTCTGGGCTCTGGGTAAGTGAGTCCCAGGGAGGCTTGAGGCCCAGGAAGAAGCTCGGTTTGGGGGTGTCTCGCTCCCTGCAGCCAGAACCCCGCCCCTGCCAGTCCCTGGCCCTGCCTGCAGCTTAGCTGGCATTCAGGCGCCGTTCCTTTCCCTGGCATCCCTGCCCTGACCCTCCCATCTCCCCACCTTGTACTCATCTTCCTAACACAGCTCAGGGGGTGCTTCTGTGACCCTCTGGCTGGTCTGCTCTGGCTCTTTCTACAGCCTAGACCTTCCTGCAACATTGTCAGCTTGGAGCTCAGGTCTGAGGCTGGACCCTGTTTCTCTCTCTGACATCTTCACAGTTGAAGAAGGCTCAGAGATGCCTCCAGCTCTAGTTGTCCATCTCTCCATCCACCATCCATGCATCCACCATCTACCCATCCACCATCCTCCATCCATCAATCCATCCATCCATCTTGTATTAGTTTGCCAAAAGGCTGCTGATTCAAAGGACCAGAAGTCTATTGACATTTTTAAAGGGTGTATGTTTGGAGCAAAAGCTTACAATTATAATGCCATAACAAGTCCAACTCAAGGTTGCTTTCTCACCAAAGTTATCGTCCCTGTGTTGAAGCAAGGTGGCTGGCAGTAGCTGTGTGGTTTCAGCCTTCCCCTCTGGACTTCCCCCTCCTCTTGAGGCTCTGTGGCCCACCTCCTTCACCATTCCAGCTGCAGGCTGGCATAAGGCTTCCTGTATCAGTCTCGGCTGTCCCCTCCAATCTCATCTGTAAGCTGTCAGGCAAAATGACTTTCTCCCCGGGTGTCAACTGTTTGAGCTGCCTTCTTTCTGTCACATGGCCAGATCAAAAATAACAGCTCCCACTTCCTGTGTGTCGGTCTGTCTGTGTGAGTGTCCGTTTATATGGGACCCACCAAGTGGACAGGGACTCAATCTGAGTCATGCCTTACTGACTCAAAAAGCCCTCAAAGCAGTCTTAGTAGGTGGTCTAATCAGAGACACCTCAGCTGAATTTAATGCAGCCAAAGGGTGTCACACCCAGAGGAATAGATTAGTTTTCAAACATAATCTTTCTCTTTTTGGGATTCATAATCTCAAACTGCTACACATCTCTCCCTCCCTCCCTCCCTCCCTCCTTTCCTCCCTCCCTCCCTCCCTCCCTCCATCCATCCATCCATCCATCCATCCATCCACCCATCCATCCATCCATCTTTCCCTCCATCCATCCATCCATCCCTCCATCCATCCATCCATCTTTCCCTCCATCCATCCATCCATCCCTCCATCCATCCATCCATCTCTCCATCCATCATCTTTATACCCATCCCTCCATCTATCACCTATCCATTCATCCATCCCATTCCTTTTACATTGCAACCATGTATGGTTTGGACTTTTATTCCCTGCTTCGGGTCAGACCGCTGTGTCCTTTGCAGAATATACTTGGATCACCCCATTGGGGGTAGAAGGTTTTGTTGTGGTTGCTAAGGCCAGCGAGCCCCCCGGGATTTCCCTCTGCCTCTATTTTCTCTTAAGAAGTGGTGATGATAATGGGCCTCATTGTCCTTAAGTGGAGTGGATTACATTTGACAGCTTTAGTCAGGAAAGCGCTAAGCTGAAATTGCTTAAAACAAAGGTAACGGAGAATAATGGGCTTTGTTGCTTATTATTCATTTCACCTGGCACACCAACAGATGGCCCAAGAGGGGCTTTATTTTCATAAATATCATTTCTTCCTGAAAAATGGCTTAACCCGGGTAATTTGTACGTGTTGTAAGGATTGTTTGTACCTTTCTCTGTTAGATACTAGGTTAATATTTTTCATGGATGAGATTGGCCCAGCTCGCCAGGGTCTCACACAGTGCCTTACTTGATGCTTGAGCTTAGAGTTAATACCTGCTTAAATTTCTCCAAGAAAATTATGTTTGGAAAAGGTGGCTGTGGTCAGGAATTATTGCGCCTTCTGTAGAAAAAGCTTTGTCAATCCCACGCTGTGGCGAGAGTGCTGTGTTTAGAAGGCTGTGCTGGTGAAACCCCACCGGTGTCCTGAGCAGACAGGAGTTATCCCGAAAGTGGCAATACCCAGATCCTCGATCCTTAATTTACTGCACTCAGCCCGAGTGTGAGGCTCGGTTTCCAGCACCCTTGCTCTGGGATTGGACCTTCCTGACTCCTGAAGCCCGGCTCTGGCTCTGCTGACCACCCAGGGGTGACTGCTCTCCTCTGCTGGACAGGAGTGTGGGGAGCAGCATGTGTTGCCGTCTGGCTAGAGCACCTGCCTCCACTGCGCCCCTGGCTGCTCGGCTCACACCCACCTGGCGCTCGCGTCTTCGTGGTTCATCGCCCCACCTGTGTGCCCAGAGCCGGGTGGGGGTGAAGCTTGCTGGCTTGGCCGTCGGGGCTGCCCCTGAGCTCCTGTTGGCCTCTTGCGGCTCGGGGATTCCGGAAACACCTCTAAAGCTTTTGAAGTGTTGCCTCTTTGGCGATTGGGGTCCTAGCATCTGTCTCTAGGAGAATGTCATGAGGAGATGGTGCATTTAATGCCCTCACTTGGCCCGACTGGCTGGCATACAGCTAGTGCTTCATGTTTGCAGTCAGGATTTCTTAATCGCCCTCCTATCCACCATTTTTCACCTTTTTTTACTTCCACGTCGTTTGGCTGCTTCTGAATGGTCAGCACCAGATGCTGTGCTTTCGACTGACCCACCTGAAACTAGAGCTATTAAAAGAGGAAAATTAGCTCTCCTCCAAGGAGACACGAATTGCCGGCAGACCCCAAGCCAGCGTCTCTCAGTTGACAGCGGCAGAGGAGAGCTCTGCTTCCCCGCAGGAAACACCAGGAATGCAGCACAGCGTCCCACAGCGGGGCTGCTATTACGCCTTCATTTTTTGAAAATGCTGTTCTGAATGGAAAAATTAATCCATGGCCCCTTTCCCCCCGATACTGTTTAAACATTTAGGAACAGTAGCTGGACACTTGAACTTGAGCATCTTTAGGGCAGGCTGTCCTTTCAGGTCAAGATCACCCAGTGTTTTCCCCATTCCGTAGATGTCCTTAGTTTTAAGCTGCACATGCTCCCATGCCAGCGCTTCAGTGTTTGTTACCAGAAGTGCCAGGCTGATGGGTCTTTATCTGCAGCAAGAAATTTTATTTCATTTGAACAGTTGCATTTAGAAATTACCCAATTACAGTCAGGTCGACCTTGGTGCTATTTCAGAGGCGTGCGATCCGCAGATGAGAGATGAGCATCTCCTGAAGGCCAGAGCTCTCCTCAGTGCGCCTTTAAATGCCTCCTGCCGAGCTTGGGTTCACTGTGGGTCTTCCAAAATGTATCATCAAGAAATCGGTGGGGACATAAACCGTAATTGCAGAGGATGTTTTATTTTAATTTTTAATTTGTTTTATTTTTATCCCAATTTTTTATTGTTTTTAATTTTTTTAATTTTCTGAATTTTATTTCTTATTTTTAAAACTATCATTATTATTTCATTTTCTTTTTTATTTTCTTTTATTTTTTAATTCATTTTTTAAAATATTACATTCAAAAAATATGAGGTCCCACTCCCCTCACCCCACCACTCCCCCCATAGCAACAATCTCCTCCATCATCATGAGACATTCATTGCATTTGGTGAATACATCTCTGAGCACCGCTGCACCTCATGGTCAATGGTCCACATCATAGCCCACACTCTCCCACGTTCCCTCCAGTGGGCCATGGGAGGACATACAATGTCCGGTAACTGTCCCTGCAGCACCACCCAGGACAACTCCACGTCCCGAAAACGCCTCCACATCACATCTCTTCCTCCCATTCCCTACCGCCAGCAGCCACCATGGCCACTTTCTCCACACCAATGCCACATTTTCTTCGATTACTAATCACAATAGTTCATGAATAGAATATCAGTAAGTCCACTCTAATCCATACTCTATTCCTCCATCCTGTGGACCTTAGAATGGCTGTGTCCACTCCACATCTATATCAAGAGGGGGCTTAGATTCCACACGGATGCTGGGTGCAATCCTCCTGCTTGCAGTTGTAGGCACTCTAGGCTCCGTGGTGTGGTGGTTGACCTTCTTCACCTCCATGTCAGCTGAGTGGGGTAAGGCCAATAAACCAGAGTGTAGGAGCTGAAGTCTGTTGAGGCTCAGGGCCTGGCTATCACATGGGCAGTCCAGAGATTCAGGTCCCCTGGGTATACACTAAACCCCAGCACCAGCTACAGTTCTGGTAGGAGGACGTTTTAGATGTGCAGTGCACGTCTCTGTGGTGACGTAGGTGCTCGGAACCCTGGCTTTCCATCAGCCTTTCCGGGGTTCTCGCTGAAGGCTGCTCACAGGTGCACACAGGTGGCCTCTTGGTCCTCGTTAGAGCCTGCGCCTCCAGGCCTGGGCCCTGCCCACGGCGAGGCAGGAGGGCCCCGTTTGGGCCACTGCCCCCCAACGCCTGGGCTGTTGTCTCCCCGTCTTGGGTCTGCTGAGCTGCCGGGGGACGTCAAGGCAAGTTGGAGTGACGCTCACCGCGAGGGTGTGGATTAACAAACTTGGTAGAGAAGGTGGTGCCTGAATACGTCTGTGCAACTCTAGCCTTGCGTCGTTGAAGATTTTTTGCAGAGTCTTCAGACAAGCGGCTTAATTATACATATTTTATAGGGCCTAATATTTACTGACCTTTCAGGCTTTGTCTAGACACTCTCTTACTCTCATTAAAATCTTACGAAACAGCCATGGTTGTCAGCTCTGTTTTATAAGCCCCAAAACAGATCTGGAAAGATAGCTACTAACCAGGATGAAATTCTTTTGCCATCTTGGTGCAAGTCAAAACAGCCCCATCCAAGACGGGCGTGCTGCCCTGGCAGGGCAGACACTTTTCAGCTTTGGTAAAATGCATGCCAACCATTGCCGGAGGGCACCCGGCACCAGAGCTGCAAGGTTCTGCGATGCCCCATTGATCACGTGTATGAGTCATCGACGAGGCAAGTCGTGCCTCGGCTGCATGGCGCTTGGCCCGTTGACGAGACCTGCCGTGGTCGCGCAGCCCGTGAGGGGCAGGTCGGGCTGGGTGCCTGCCTCCACCACCTGTGGTCTTCCCGGCGTGTCTGGGTATTTTCGGTTTTCAGCCTCACACCTTGCTGAGTTAACTATAACTTACGTTGACCCGGGATGACAGCATCTTGGCTCTCTTCCTTTAGAGTGGAGCTTGACCGCAAGCTTTTCTAAAGGAAGAACTCGTGTTTCCTATTGGTTAATGATGTGGCCTTCCCCCTCTCTGTTGCTCTGCAGACTTGGCTAACATAGAGCCTCCTCTTAGGAACACGAGGTGACGTATTTACAATGCACTTGGCACAAACCAGGTCCTCGGCGCACGGTCGCTGCCACCATCAGCGTCGTTACTGAGAGTGCAGGCCTTTCTCTAGCATCTGATTGTTCCATTTGTGCAGCCTTTTTATCCACTGCAGTTCACTCCTAGCAGCATACATTGAGTTTCGGTTTGACTGTGCCGGAAGGGTACGTAACCCTTGTCCTCAAGCAGCCCATAGCCTGGAGTAGCGAGACGCTGTAATCTGCCGAATACGCGGTAGTCCATGAGAGAGCACGTGTGTGATGGAGCGATGCTCTCGAAGAAGGGGTGGCTTACCTGGGCCAGACAAACCTCCCTTTGGCGATCAGGGCCTTGGGTGCTGGGGAAGCTTAGAACAAAAGCTGCTGAAGAGGCAGCTTGGTTTTCTTATTTCATATCATTGAGGTCATGTAGTATTTGTCCTTCAATGCCTGGGCTGCTTCACTCAGCATACCGTTCTCAAGTCATCCATGTTATCACGTGCGTTTGTAGTGTATTCATTCTTAAAGCTGAGTAGCATTCCATTGTATGTGTATACCACATTTTATTTATCCATTCATGTGTTGATGGGCATTTGGGTTGATTCCAACTTTTGGCGATAGTGAACAATGCTGCTATGAACATTGGTATGCATATATCGGTTTGTGTCCTTGTTTTCAGTTCTACTGGGTATATACCCAGCGGTGGAATTGCTGGGTCATATGGCAAATCTATGGCTAGTTTTTTGAGAAACCGCCAACTGTCCTCCAGAATGGCTGGATCCTTCTGCATTCCCACCAGCAGTGGATGAGTGTTCCCCTTTCTTCACATCCTTTCCAGCACTTGTAGTCTTCTGTTTTTTTCATAGCAGTCAATCTTATGGGAGTAAGATGGTATCTCATTGTAGTTTTGATTTGCATTTCCCTGATAGCTAGAGATTTGGGGCATTTTTTCATGTGCTTTTTAGCCATTTGTATTTTTTCTTTGGAGAAGTGTCTATTTAAATCTTTTTCCCATTTTTTAAATAGGTTATCTTTTTATTTTCAAGATATAGGAGTTCTTTATATATGCAAGTTATAAGTCTCCTATGCGATATATGGTTACCAAATATTTTCTCCCATTGTGTAGGTTCTCTTTTCACTTTCTTGACAAACTCCTTTGAGGTGCAGAAGGCTTTAATTTTGAGCAAGTCCCATTTATCAATTTGTTCTTTCGCTGTTCGTGCTTTTGGTGTGAAGTTCTATTCATGAATTATTGTGATTAGTAATCAAAGAAAATGTGGCATTGGTGTGGAGAAAGTGGCCATGGTGGCTGCTAGAGATAGGGAGTGGGAGGAAGAGATGTGATGTGGGGACATTTTCAGGACTTGGAGTTGTCCTGGGTGGTGCTGCAGGGACAGTTACCAGACATTGTATGTCCTGCCATGGCCCACTGGGTGGAACATGGGAGAGTGAGGGCTATGATGTGGACCATTGACCATGAGGTGCAGTGGTGCTCAGAAATGTATTCACCAAATGCAATGAATGTCTCATGATGATGGAGGAGATCTTTGCTATAGGGGGAGGAGTGGGGTGAGGGGGGTGGGGGGTATATGGGGACCTCATATTTTTTTAATGTAACATTAAAAAAATAAATAAAGACAAAAAAAAAAGCTGCTGAAGAAATGCTGGGAGTCTTCCCTGATGTTGGTTTGCCATGTCCGTCATTAAACCAAGGCTGATGCTGGACACAGACCCCTTGTCCCCCGTTAGATGTTCGGTTCCTACCCTTCCAGCCCCTCTTCTAATTCCCAGACCACTCAGATCCCAGGAGGAATCCTTTGCTGCTCAGGAGACTCGCTCTGATTTTGGCCTTGGAGATGAGATTACACCCAGGGGCAAGTCTTCCGTATTTTAAGCCGCCCAGTCCCAGCCCGGACACCCCAGGGGCGCTCAGAGGAGTCTGGCCGTCTCAGCGGTCAGGGTGTCATGTGAGTAGCTCAGATGACTAACAGAAGTAAGGCTCCTACCTGGAGAAGGAGAATGGGGAGGGAGAGCTGATCTCCCGCAGCATAGCTCTGGCACCTCCTCCTGGAGACGCAGCGGGCAGGGTGCGCTGAGGCCTCGCTGGGCCGCGCGGGCAGGCACACTGCTCCTGGGCTCTGACCGAGGGGGCTCCGTGGTCAGCACACCCCGTGGGCAGCCAGGGAGGCTTCGTCAAGGGGGCCAACGCGGGACCCAGGTATGAAGGGTGCATGTGATTTCAGCCAGCTGACGAGGTGGGAGTGTTCAGCTGGAGGCTCACGCGCACAGACGCAGCCTGGAATTTTCACGGAATTGCCAGGGAGCGGTTTGGTATTACAGGAATGCGGGTGCGTGTGTGTGGTACTTGGTGTTACTGGATTGCGAGTGTGTGTGTGTGTGGTGTTTGGTGTTACTGGAATGCAGGTCCGGGTGTGGGTGTGGTGGTCGGTGTTACTGGAATATGGGTGTGCGCGCGTGTGTGGTTGATGTTACTGGAATGCAGGTGTGTGCATGTGTGTGTGTGTGTAGGTGTGGTGTTTGGTGTTACTGGAATTGTGTGTGTGTGTTTGGTATTACTGGAATGCAGGTGTGTGTGTGTGCTGTTTGGTGTTACTGGAATACAGGTACGTGCGTATGTAGGTGTGTTTGGTGTTACTAGAACGCGGGTGCAAGGTGTGTGTGTGTGTAGGTGTGTTTGGTGTTACTGGAATGCGGGTGTGTGTGTGGTGTTTGGTGTTACTGGAATACATGTGCGTGTGCGGGTGCATGTGTGTCTGTGTGTGTGTGTGTTTGGCGTTACTGGAATGCGGGTGTGTGGTGTTTGGCATTACTGGAATGCGGGTGTGTGTGTGGTGTTTGGTGTTACTGGAATACATGTGCATGTGCCAGTGCGTGTGTGTGTGTGTGTGTGTGGTGTTTGGTGTTACTGGAAGGCGGGCGCGGGTGTGTGTGTGTGGTGTTTGGTGTTACTGGAAGGCGGGTGCGGGGGTGTGTGTGTAAGAGCGGGGAGGGGCCATCCACAGGCAGGGCGGGCCTGGAGGGGCGGGGGTGGGCCACGTCAGCCCTTCGCCTGCCCGCTGGGTGGGGGCGAGGGCCCTGAGCGCTTAGCAGAGAAGCGACGGGCCTGGGGTGCCGCTGGTGGCAGGGAGTCCCGTGGGCGCAGGAGCCCTGCGGGTGAGCTCAGCACGCCGGCAGGGGGAGCGGCGGAGGTGGGAACGGCTGGCGGCCCCGGGCGGCCCAGGTGGGAAGACAAAGGCCCCAGGGCTCCCGAGTGTAGACCAGCCTCGAGCAGCGGAGGTCCAGGGCGGGGAGCAGCCAAGGGCTCCTCTTGGGTTTCCGGAGTGGGCGGTGGCCCTGCCGTTGGCCCTGGGAACGAGGAGTGGAGGCCTGGGGAGGCGGTGGTGGTGGAGGTGGCCCGCTGGGAGGGTGGCCGGCTGGGATGGACGGAGCGCTTAGATTGGGGTGTCAGCAGCAAACAGCTGGCCCTCGTTGCTCCTTGGCTGGCGCTTGTTTTCCCGTTTGTTTACCTGCTCCGTGTGCTTAGGGTTTCGGTCAGCCTGTTCCTTTGTGTTGTCATGGCCCTGTTAGAGGCACTCGCAGCTCTTGTCAGGCTCAAGAGCTGGCTCCATGTTTTTGTTGTCATGGACATTATACTGGGATGAAAATCTTTGTTCAAAGTGCTTTGCTCTTGCGAGGGTTTTCTTTTGTACATACTCCCCGAAGCCCAATTACAAGATTAAAGGACACCTGTTTGTTAGCTCTCCGTGTGCACTTTTTCCCGGAAATCTGCAGCGTGTTTAACACTCACGGTGTACCCCCCACCGCCGAGCACCCGCGGCAGCTGCTTTGAGGTTTTAACTCCTGTTCATTTTTAAGAGACTTTGGCACATCAGAGGCTTGGCTTTCCTTACTTTGGGGAAAAAAATTTAGAGTCTCCCCAGCTTTGTCCCTTCTTATGGGGGCTGAAGTGTTCCTCTCCTCTAATTGTAGATGTCTGACGTGGGGGGCATATTTACAGCCCAGGTGTCATTGCCCCCCATACACAGATGACCTGAGCACAGGTGTCGTCTTCGGTTTTCTCAGCGACGGTCCATGATTTATATTTGGCCTGCCACGAGGGCGGCCACGGAGGCGTGCGAGAGGTACAGAAAGTGGCAGTGGACCCCGTGGCCTTGGGGACAGGCAGACTTGACGTTCTAGACGCGTGAAGTCGGGGCGGGTCCTGGGGTCTCGCGCCTCGGCTGCCTCGCCTGGGAAATGGGCTTAATGAGCGCACCCGCCTGTGTGTGCCACTGACCGTGGTTTTGGATTCGATACATCGTTGTCGTCGTTCGGGTCACGGCCTGGTCAGCAGCGCCATCGCCACCCTCCACCTCCCGGGTTCCTGAGCGCCTCTGACGGACGCGAGCGGGTCTCGGCCGCCTCCATGGTTCCTCCCACCGCAGTGCCTGGCGCGGGACCTCGCTCACGGGCCATAGGCGGCCGCAGCTCGAGGACGCCACTCCAGGACTCCTTCACTGCGCCCCTGCCCATGCTGCCCCTGTGCCTTCCGGCAGCTCGCCCACCTTTTAGACCATCTGGTAAGGGAGCTCCCAGTCCACGGGGCTTAGAAGACGGCACAGCATGGGCTCGCAGAGTCCTCGGGGGATTTTGCAGTACTGGGCATCACACGGGGAAGAGGGCGAAGAGGAGGGGCCGAGCCAGGCCCCAGCTGTCCGTCTTGGTCCTGCGCTTGCCAGGCTTGTCCTGGTCTTCAGGTTTCCCTCTCTGGTCTCCCTCTGTGGGGTCCTCGACCTGGAATCCCACCCCCCCAGCTCCCGCGTCTCTCTCTGCAGCTGTGTGTGCAAGCCGTGCCCGTCCTACCAGGTGGAAGTACTCATGCCTTCCGGTGGGTCTCCACGGGGACCTTGTGCTGGCCTTCGCTGTCGCTCTGTCCATATCCACAGCAGGGAGCTCTACTTCTTCCATCACTTGGAGAGCGGCCCGGGCGGTGCCCCCATCAGTCGTTCATTCATTCAGCCAGTGTCTGTTGATCACCTGTGCAGGCCAGGGGTTGGCCCCGGAGCTGGGGTGTGCCCGACGGTGAGCGCTTGGTAAGCCCCAGAGCGAGTCGCCCAAGTCTGTCCGACCTCCAGGCCCCTGCTTCCTCCTCTCGCGGGGGCACTCGTGGCATTTTGGGGGTCAGGATGGTCTTCGTTGGACAGGGCTGACCCGGGTGTTGCCCAGCTCGGCGTCCCTGGCCCTGCCCACTAAGTGGATGGGCACCGGTGATGGCAGTTCCCTGGGTGGTGGCTCAGGGCCACCTGCTCCTCTAGGTCCCACCCACTGGGGCACCCTTTTGCGGAGGGCAGGGGGGTGCCTGAGGCACTGGTTGGCTGTATCTCAGGGAACTCGAGTTGGGGTTCCCGGTGGTTGGAACCAGAGGCCAACAGTGATTCCTGAAATGGGACTTGGCTCGTTATCGGTGACATCACCCTGACCGCATCCAGCATGGGTGTTTGTTGTATTCTGTTTCCAGATACTCTTTCTTTATTTTCTCCCAGATATCTTCTCGCTCAGCTAGGGATGGAGGAGGGGTGCGACTGGAAATAGGTCACCCAAAGGAGCAACTGGCTTCCCCCCGCCAGAGCAGCTCTGAGAGTGACCCTTGAATTCTGCCTTGGACATTGGAGAGGGACAGACACGGGCCTTTGGGCACACGGTGTCGGATTCCCAGACGGGGGAGTGCCGGGCTGCGTGTGGAAGCAGAGTTCAGAGCCGGGAGCTGCGCGGTCATTTCACCCGACACAGAGGAACTCGTCCCCAGGCTTGCGGTTATAGCAGGGCCTTTGGTGTCCTCTGGTGCGCGAATCCCCAGGTAGAAAATTGGTTTGAGATGATTCGGCCAAACCTCGTTTTTTCTGACGGCTTTTAATGTGATAAAGCAGATTCTGGAGCCCTACAGTGCAATAGAATTTTAATTCAAGAAAGATCAGACCGCACGCCTGGAAGCTGATCTGGCGCGGCGTCTGCTTTTCCAGGCTTGCCGGGGAGTCCCACGGAAGGGATGCGGGGCTTGCAAACGTGGCCGGCACGCTGTCCTGCCGGATCTCACCGTGGTTTTGGAAAGCGTTTGTGAGCGGTTTCTGGGCCCAGCCGCCAGTGTTGAACTCTTAGAAACATTAGCTCCTGGGGCAGTCGAGCCTGTCACGTCCCATTTTGGAGTGGCCTTCCTTGGTCCCCAGGCAGGGGTGCTGTCCGGGACGTTAAAGCTCTTACCCGGGTCAGTGGCTGGGGTGAAAGTGCTCGGGCCTGGGGACTCTCCACGAGCAAGGCCACGAGCCCAGGCACACAGGTGGATCTGAAATGTCCAGGAGGATTAAAGATTGAGACGCACTGGGTACTCAAGCCGGGGTTCTCCAGCTCACCTGGAGGTTTGTGGAAATGCAGGTTCCCGGCCCCCGCTTGCCGAATCAGGCGCTCCGGGGGTGGGGAGGCAGTGCACCCCCGGGGAGGGCGACCCGCCCGAGACCAGCAGGGACTGATTCTGGAGATGTGGTCAGCCTGGGGAGCGGAGCAGCCGCTGGCCCGAGCTCCACCAGATGCCTCTGTCAATGTATCGGTGAATGCAGCTCGTGACACCCCCAGAAGTGGCGGGGCCGTCGCCGCGTCCGAGCCGGGCGCCGGCGCGCTAACGCCACGTCTCTCTTCCCCCCCACAGAAGTGCATTCGGTTCGACCCCAGCGCCACGGTGTGGGTGGCGAAGCAGCGGGTCCTGTGCTCCCTGAACCAGAGCCTGAGAGACGTGCTCAACTACGGGCTCTTCCAGCCGGCCCGCAACGGGCGCGACGGCAAGTTCCTGGACGAGGAGCGGCTCCTGCGGGAGTACCCGCAGCCCGCCGACCAGGGCATCCCCTCCCTGGAGGTACTGCTGGGCGCGGGCTGGAGGGGACGGCGTCACGGCCCGGGCGTGGTGGAGGGGAGAGCCGGAGCGTGACTCCGGGTTGCGTTTGGATTTGGGGGTCTTGAGGCTGCACCTCATTTTGTTCCCTGGGGGTTACAGACTGTCGTGCAAATTTTTAGCCTTAGAATTCACGAACTCATTGGAGAGAAGTCTTGGTATGACCAAGCCATGGGTCCGACTTGAGCTGCTCTGCCAGGACGGGCGAGCTCTGGCATGCAGCAGGGGCTTGCCTTCCCTTCGGGCGCCAGCGGGCTCCAGCGCCCAGCTTCCTCTCCTGTCCTTCGGCCGCCCTGGGCAGTCTTGTGCCCTTCAGACGTCCTCCTCTGGTGGCTGAGATGTAGGAAGGGGCAGTGCAGGCTGAGCCCCCGCCCTGCCTTGCTGCCCCCCATGCCTGCACACACAGCTTCCAACAGCGTGTGCCTGGTGTGGCAGGACACACAGGCTGTCATTATTATTAGTGCAATTTAATCAATATAATCAATACTGATTATTGAGCATACCAATTTCAGCCTAATCAGATAGTTCAAATAAGTTGCTATTGTCATTAGGATAACTAATTAACATTTTAGTGTAATTAGTAAATTATGTAATTAATGTATTTGCACCCAATAATTATTTTTTAAATTAATTAATTTATTTTTAACTTCTTTTTTTAAAAGATTTATTTTTTATTTATTTCTCTCCCCTTCCCCGCCCCCCCATTGTCTGCTCTCTGTGTCCATTCGCTGTGTGTTCTTCTGTGTCTGCTTGCATTCTCGGTGGCACTGGGAATGTGTGTCTCTTTTTGTTGTGTCATTTTGCTGCGCCAGCGCTCCGTGTGGGTGGCGCCACTCCTGGGCGGGCTGTGCTTTTTTCACACGGGATGACTCTCCTTCAGGGCGCACTCCTTATGCGTGGGGCTCCCCTATGTGGGGGACACCCCTGTATGGCACGGCACTCCTTGTGCACATCAGCACCGTGCATGGGCTAGCTCATCACACGGGTCAGGAGGCCTTGGGTTCGAACCCTGGACCTCCTATATGGTAGGTGGATGCTCTATCAGTTGAGCCACATCTACTTCCCTGCCCTCAGCAATCACTGAGGGCAGGGAGAGGGAAGACGAGGTGTTGTGGGGGCATTTTCTGGACTTGGAGTTGTCCTAAATGATATTACAGGGACAGATCCTGGACATCATATATCCTGCCATATTTCACTGAATGGGCTGGGGGAGAGTGTAAACTACAATGTAAACTATAATCCACGTGGTGCAGCAGTGCTCCAAGATGTATTCACCAAGTGCAATGAATGTGCCACGATGATGAAAGAGGTTGTTGATGTGGGAAGAGTGGGGTGGGGGGCGTGTGGGGTATATGGGAAAAACCTCTTATATTTTTTAAGATATCATTTCTTATGATCTATGTATCTTTAAAAAACAAAAACAAAACCAAACAACACAGAAAGGTTTAAAGTAAGTTTGTATTAGGTGGGGGTTAAAAAGAGATAATCCAGAAAAATGGCAAACCCATAAGTGGTTAAACAATCATGAACCCATGGACACCTAATTATATAGATCAGTGTATATTTACTGAGTTTATGTATTTATAAATGTACAAATATGCACACACAAAATTGTTAATATAGGAAGAGTTATTACATGACTTCTTGGTCAAACGAGGCGAGTCTGCACGTGTGGAATCGTAGCTGGCATCCGGGCCACCTGCTAGGTTCTGTGATGCTGCCAGATACGACGCTGATGTCATGGACATGTTTCAGAAGGTGCCGCCACCTCATCGGCCCGTCCCCGGCTTCTCCAACGACTGCCGGGCCGAGGCTATTGGAATCCCCGCAGCCGAGGACCGCATGTGGAACCAGGGGAGGAGCTTCTCAGCAGGAGAAGACGGGTGCCGCCCGGAAGCTGCACAGCTCAGGGCATGTCACTCGGCCCTCCTGGCCTCGGTGGTGTGTCTATCAAGTGGGCGTCTGTCTGTCTTCTCTGGGGCTGCCCTACCCGTCTCACTGACTCGAGCAATAGCAATTTATCTCACGCTCCTGGAGATCCGAAGTTGGAAGTTAAGGCGTCGGCAGGGCTGCGCCCCCCTGGGGTCCACATGTCCTGGTGTGGCAGGACGCCTGGGACTCGCCCCCCCCTCCGTCACATGGTCTCTCTCTCTCTGGGTCCTGAAAGAGAAGCATCCTCTTCTTGATTAAGCCCCCGGAGTCCAGTTCACTTCACCTTAAATAATCGCATCGTCAGAGATCCCAGTTCAGACAGGGTCAGCCTCGTGGGACTGAGGTGGGCCGTGAACTTACCTTTTCGGAGACCGCGGTTCACTACATCACGGTGTCCATGGGTGCATCCCTTGTCGCGGCCTGCGGGTCCCAGACGCTTCCCAGCCATGTCCAGCAGGTACCGACGGCCAGCCCCCGGCTCTCAGCGCCCACGCTTCCATGGGGGAGAACTGAGCACGACGGTCTAGCAGTGCCACATGCTCAGGGACTTCGAACTTCTGTACTGGTGGAAGATCTGGGTGAGGGGACGGTGGCCAGGCTCTACTCTTTTTTTTTTTTTTAATATTTGTATATATATATATGTATTTTTTTTTAAAGATTATTTTATTTATTTTTCTCCCCTTCCCCCCGATAACTGCTCTCTGTGTCCATTTGCTATGTGTTCTTCTGTGTCCGCTTGCAGTATCTGGCAGTGCTGGGAAACTGCATCTCTTTTTGTTGCATCATCTTGCCGCATCAGCTGTCCATGTGTGAGGCACCACTTCTGGGCAGGCTGCGCTTTTTTCAAGTGGGGCGGCTTTCCTTGCGGGCGCACTCCTTGTGCATGGGACACCCCTATGCAGGGGTGCCCCTGTGTGGCACGGCACTCCTTGAGCACGTGGCAGCACTGCCTGTGGGCCAGCTCACCACACAGGTCAAGAGGCCCTGGGGATCGAACCCTGGACCCTCCACATGGAAGACGGACGCTCTATCAATTGAGCCACGTCCACTTCCCAATCTCTGGACTGATAATATGACACCCAGGCCCAGAGCCTCAATAGACTTCAGCTCCTACACTTTGATTTATTGGACTTACTCCACTCAGCTAACATGGAGTTGAAGAAGGTCAACCACCACAACATGGAGCCTAGAGTGTCTACAACTAGAAGCGGGAAGAGTGCATCCAGTACCCATGTGGAATCTAAGCCCTCACTTGACATAGGTGTGCAGTGGACACAACCAATCCAATGTCCACAGAGAAAATGTGGAATGGGTGTGGGAACGGTAGCCATGGGGGCTGCTGGGTGTGGGGAACGGGAGGAAGAGATGAGATGTGGAGGCGTTTTCGGGACGTGGAGTTGTCCTGGATAGTGCTTCACGAACAATTACGGGACGCTGTAGATCCCCCCAGGGCCCACTGGATGGAACGTGAGAGAGTCTGGGCTATGATGTGGACCATTGACTATGGGGTGCAGTGATGCTCAGAGATGAACTTACCAGGTGCAATGGATGTGTCATGATGATGGAAGAGAGTGTTGCTGTGGGGGGAGTGGGGGGCAGGGGCGGTGGGGTTGAATGGGACCTCATTTTTTTTTAATGTAATTTTTTAAAAAAAGTAAAAAAAAAATAAATAGTTGGGGAAAAAAAAAAGAATTCTTTACAGTGCAGAAACTATTTTCCATTGAAATAAAAGTAATATTTAAAGTTAAAAAAAAAAAAAGATACTCCAACTACATAAAATACTGCACAAATAAACACAAGATTCCCACAGGACCCACTCCCCACACCTCCCACCTTTCCCCACACCAGCAACTTCCTTCATTAGCATGGTACGTTCATCGCAATTGTTGAACACGTTTTGGAGCATTTTCACCCAGCGTGGACTACAGTTCACACTGTAGTTCACCCTCTCTCCCGCTCCGTTCTGCAGGTTATGGCAGGATATGTAATGTCCTAAATCTGTGTTTGCTGTGGCACTCAGGACAATCCCAAGTCCTCAAAATGCCCCCATATTGCAGCTCTTTTTCCCTCCCCTGCCTTCCGCACCTCCAGTGACCACTGTCTCCACATCGGGGATGTCATTTCTTCCGTTGCTAGAATTGCAGTAAGTCCACGCCGAATGCCAGTAGGTCCCCTCTAGCAGGCTCTGCTCTGGGTTGGGAAGACTCTTGAGTAGGTGGGCTGAACTGAGGGCCCCTCTCAGTCACCTGTACACTCCAGCCCCTGAGGGGTGAGCAGGAGGAGGTGCAGGAAAGTGGGGGCTACCCGAGAAGGCCGTGCCCCCCTTCCGAAAGTCCTGCCGGAGAGCCCTCTGAGCCGAGGGCGAGGGGTCTGCGCGTGAGCTGCCCCACGCAGCGTGCTCCTCGGGCCCTGGGAGCGCAGGCGTCTGCTAGGGCCGGCCTTGAGCTGCGCAGCCACGAGCGTCTCCCCGAGGGAGACGCTGGGAGAGCCCGGGCTCCCAAGCCCTCAGGTTGGGGTGGCGTCAGCACCAACCTCACGGGTGACCCCAATTCTCCGAGACAAGCGTTCAGCTCGAGGGCTGGCGAGCACCTGGACGGGGAGCCGCGGCTGCCGCTTGGTCCTCGTTGCTGCGTTTATTCGAGTCCTTGGCCCGTCCTCCCGCCAGCCGGTCTGCTCTGGACCCCTGAGGTGGACCTGGAGAGGGACACTTAGGAGCAGGCATGGGATTAACTCTTTCATTGGACAGTTGTGGTAAAACAGGACAAGGTGTGCAGAGAGGTGTGAGCTGTGAATGTTATGGCTCTAGAGGGACCTGTCGTAGCTCCTGGGGTGTATTTTTATACCCGGAACAAGTGCCCACCGAGTTGACCTCTTAGGAACCCTCGTCCGTTTTCTGTGGCCGCTCTCAGTCTCTCCTGATGGGGAGAGCCGTAGTTGTCAAAGATGGGGCCCGAGGGATGGGAGAGTTTGGGAGCCACCCTGGGCAGGGCAGGGCGTGGCGGAACTGACTGAGTCTAGATTTGAGAGGGGGAGATCCCGCAAGGGGCCTGGGTCTCTCCCCCTTGCAATTCCAGATGCTCGACGTGGGCAGCTCAACACGCCTTATCCAGGGCCCCCTGCAGCTCGAGTTACACTCAACTTGCTGATTTTCAAGCTGGCTGATTCTGGCACTTTCAAAAAAAAAATCTAGTTTCAATCTGTGCAAAAATGGAATTTCGTCTCTCTGTTGAATTGCCCTTTTGTTGGTCTTCTTGGAAACTTTATAGTGGATTAGAATTTAAGTTTTGGGATCAGCTTACTCACTTCCCTGCAACATCTTTTTTTATCCAGCTGCATTTTTGCTCTTTCTGTGCTCATGTTTAAAACCCTTGGAGTGTGAAGATATCAAGGGAGGTGGAAGAGGGAGGGATCAAGTAACACGTGTTGGGTGCAGGCTCTGTGCCCAGGAGCTCGCCTTCAGCCCCCAGGGCCGCCCTGGGAAGTGTCCATCATCCCCGGGTGACAGGGAAGGAAACTGAGGCCGGGATGGGGAAGGGGTCTGGCTCATCACTACTCAGCTCATCAGCCTGGCAATAGAAGAGAGATTTTTTTTTTTCTCTTTTAATTCTCTTTTTAGATGTTACATTAAAATATATATGAAGTTCCCATATACCGCCCCCCCCCCGCCACTCCTCCCACATCAACAATGTCCTTCATCATCGTGGCACATTCATTGCATTTGGTGAATACATCTTGGAGCACTGCTGCACCGCATGGATAGTGGTTTACATTGTAGTCTACACTCTCCCCCAGTCCACCCAGTGGGCCATGGCAGGACACACAGTGTCCAGCATCTGTCCCTGCAGCACCACCCAGGACAACTCCAAGTCCTGAAAATGCCCCCACATCACATCTCTTCTTCCCTCTTCCTACTCTCAGCAGCTACTTTGGCTACTTTCTCCACATCAATGCTACAATTTCTTCTATTACTAGTCATAGTAGTTCCATAGTAGAATACCAGCAAGTCCACTCTAATCCATACTCTATTCCGCCATCCTGTGGACCCTGGGGTGGTGATGTCCACTCCACCTCTATATCAAGAGGGGGCTTAGATTCCACATGGATGCTGGATGCAATCCTCCTGCTTGCAGCTGTAGGCACTCTTGGCCCCCTGGTGTGGTGGTTGACCTTCTTCACCTCCCTGCTAGCTGGCCAGGGTGAGTCCAATAAACCAGAGGGCAGGAGCTGCAAGTCTGCCGAGGCCCAGGGCCCGGCTGGATTCAAAGTCCCAGTGACCGTCCCCGATTCCAAGCCCTGCTCACAGGCCTCCACCCTCTGGAAGGCTTAGCTCGCTTCTGTGTGACCCCCAAAGGAGCTGGCGGCCCCTGGGGGACAGGGGAGGTGTGGGGAAAGCGATAGAGAGCTGCAGGGCCGACTGTGGCGCTTGGCTTTCCACTCTGGCTTTCTTACTACATCCCAGCAAGTAAAAGGTGCTCTCCTCGGTCCACGCAACGTCCTCTTCAGTTCACAGGAGACGCTGCAGCGTGGAGGCAACTGAGGCAAAGGCTGGGGGGCGAGGCAGCTCCAGCACGCCTGGGCATCTAACGCGCTGCTTAATTTCACACGTAGCAAGGCTGAGGACAGAGAGCAGAGCTGCTGAGGCGCCGCGGTAAAGGCAGGCAAGTTCTCCTGGAAGGACACAAGGTCACCCGAGGAGCCAGAATGTCCCCGCTTGTGCTTTGTTTGTGGCTTTTTAGCCAAGCTGCTGCAGGGCTGGCAAAAGCGCTGATGATGCCATGGGCTGCGTGGCGAGAATTGAGGTCGTTTACTTAAAACTTGGGGAGTTTGCTCAGAGCAGCTTCGCCGAGGAAAAGGCCCACGTTTTTTTCTGAACAGCCGTGTGAAAGCGTTAACCTGTTTTCTTTCTCTCTTTTTTCTGTGTCCGGCCAGTTTCGATACAAGAAGCGTGTGTATAAACAACCCAACCTGGACGAGAAGCAGCTGGCCAAGCTACACGCAAAGGTGTGTGGGCGTGACCTTGGGGCTTCCCCGGGCCACTGTCTTTTCTCTGAGGTTCTTTCACCAGCCCTCCGGCCTGTGTCAGGTCAGAGGGCCCTCCTCGAAGCAGCCTGCCCTACCTGCTGGGGCCTGGCGCGGGGCGGGGCTGGGATACCCGCGGTGGGGGGGCCACGCCTGGCAGGAGACCCACCCTCTGTGCAGGTAGAGGGGGGCACATCCCACTGTTACCCCAGGAAGGCGCCTTGGAGGCTGTGGCTCTGAGCTGGGCTTTGAAGAAGGCTGTGGACACCTGCTGTGGGCAAGGGGGGAGGGAGGCGGCCAGTTCCCGGGGGGCCCGGGCACAGCAGGCGGTCTGCGGGCATGGCCCCCGTGGACCTGGCTGGAGCACGGGATGCACTCCTCTGAGCCGAGCAGGGTGTCGGCCAGAATTGCCCCTTACACCTCAGCACCGGCGCCTCCTGTGGAAAAGAGGCACCTCTGATGACCACGTGGGGATGAAACACTGTCCCTCCCTGGAGTGGACCTGTGTTTGTAATTGTCTCCTTCTGGGCGTTCTCGGGAAGGGGTGGCCACCCTGGCTGAGCCATTGCTACGTTGTAACATGACAGTTTGAGATTATTTTATGAATCCCCAAAAAGAGAAAGGTCATGGCTGTATACTAATCTTTTCCTCTGGGTGTGGTACCCTTTGGTCGTACTGGACTCCGCTGAGGGGTCCTTGATTGGATTCCCTGTAAGATCACCGTGAGGGCTCCCTTTGACTCGACGACGTCACTAGGATGTGACTCAGGTTGCGTCCTCACTCCCTTGGTGGGTCTGATATAAAGGGGGCCCTCACTCGAGATAGACCCACGGGAAGAGAGAGCTCTGTCGCTTTTGATCCCGGGCCCTGGGGAAGACGAGCCATTGGCCTGCTGGTTTGCTGCTGACCTTGGGAAGAGACTAGAAGAGCTGAGATTGATAGAGAAGGCCTGGAGAGAAGCGAGCCCCGTGCCGGGAGAGAGAGGAAGCACTGAGAGACTGTGCCAGCTGCTGCTGAGCCTGCGAAGACGCTGGGCCCACGGGGCCTCGGGGGAAGAGGCTGAAACCGGCCGCCCTCGCCCACCATCTTGCTTGGCACATGGCAGCTGGCTTTGTGAGAAAGTACCTCTGACGGCGCCTTGAGTTGGCCTTTCCCTGGCCTTGTAAGCTTTTACCCCAGTCAGCACCCTTACAAAAGCCGACAGCCTCCTGGTCCTTGGCATCGGCTCTTGCTCTCTATCTCTGGGATGCTGCATGTGTGAAGGAGGATGCGGTGACCCCAAGGGCTGCATCCTGCCATCTCCCCCTCCCCATCCGCCCCACCCGGGGTTATCAAGGGGAACTTGACAGCATCCCCCAGGGAAGCTGCCGACGGGCCCCCGAGAGGCCGTGCCCAGGTGAGCTCACCTGCACGCAGCAGGCTTCCCCTGCTCCGTATTTCCCTGTTGACTTGAGCTTGGACACGTGGGTTTTGCTTATAGGGTATAATCTATTAATATCATGATCTATTTTTATTCAGATGGCCCCAGATGTGGCCAGTGGTGGCCCTTCCTGACTTATTTCCTGCACAATTTCTTCCAGGCTTATCTCATACTTTACCCACCCCAGCCTGGAATCAGCCCAGGCAACGGAATTTTAAGACCCCAAGATCTGGGCCTCTCTCTTTGTTTTTTTTTTATTTCCTCCAATGTGTAGATAAAATCGAGTTTGCGAACTAAAAAAAAGCATTGATTAGTAAAGAGCAGTGGCCATTTTTAAGTGAAACCAAGTTGTCTCTCCATTCCTGGGGTATTTGTTAATTTCTGGTTCCCATGAGGAACGGGCAGGGCCGGTCCAGCCTCGTGGGATGCCGCAGGGCCGGTGGTGTGTGTTAGGAACCACAGTTTCTCTCCTCCAGTGTGTTCAGGAGAGAAGGGGAGCGGGGGCAGAGAAGTGGACCGACTAAGAGCACACAGGCTCAGCAGGCGGAGGCAGAGCAGGTACCCGTGTCCGAGGGCCCGGGCCGTCAGCTCGATGGGCAGCAGATCTTTTAATTTTTCTTTCAGATGAGGCTGGGCAAAGCTGGGAGGGGGCCTCCCAGCCAAGGCTGAGCTCCTGGTCATCTTGGCCTCATCAGAAATGAGTTCCTCCCTGGGCCTTGACCCACTAGCTGACCAGGCATCCCTGAGCCTGCCCGCGAGGTCCCGGGGTTAGCCATAAAGTGGACTCAGCTGCATGTGCAGCTGCCTATTTGTCTTCCATCGCAGCTGCCTCTTTGAAAGACCCACGCCTTGGCTTTGCTCTGCACAGGTGGACCCCGGAGGCCTCGGATGGGCCCCGGACGCCACCCTTCCTCAAAGCGCTCTGGGTGGCTTTCGGGAACGAAGGGACATCCTGGCAGCTCTTGGCAGGGACGGCGAGCGGGGGCAGTTTTCTAAGCACGGCCAGGGCAGGCCGGCTACCCCTGCCATGTGCTGGACTCTGCGTGGTCCTGGGGTGCCACTGCTCAGCACCCCAGGGTGGCCACGGAGCCCTGCATCGAGGGGTGGCTCCCCTGCGTGGAGAGGCTGGGATGCACCCCACGGGTCCCTTCCCATAGCCTGTGGGGACACTCCTTTGAAGACGTTTCTCTGTTACTGTTTTCCTCTTTAGACCAACCTGAAAAAATGCATGGATCACATTCAGCACCGCGCGGTGGAGAAAGTGGTCAAGATGCTCGACCGTGGCCTGGATCCCAACTTCCACGACCTGGAGACGGGAGGTGTGTATTTGTAGAAGTTCAGCTGGACAAGGTGGTCGCCACGCGCGTTAGCCGTGAGCCCCGTAACCTGTACGTTGATTTGGCTTTTCAAACTGCTTCCTCCCTCGGGTGAGCTCTGCATCCGAAAGGCCAGAGTGGTACTGGCTCAGCGCGGCCTCCCGCCGCGTAGTAGGTGCTGAATACGTATTTGTAGAGTGAACGAATGAATGAATGACTGGCTTCTGCATATGGAGATGTTGGGCCCAGCTGGTTTGCGCCTGGGCACGTGGCCTCCTAAAGCCTCATTCTCAGGCTGCACGTTTTTATAAACGTCGCGATGGGCGCCTGGCCTCTGCCCGGGCAGGGACACCCAGGTGGACGCACAACTCCAGGCGAGCACCTTGCTCCCGTGCTGGAAGCCAGGCCCCTGGGCACGGGGCCTCCTGCCATTCCTTGGAGAAAAATGGCCCTGGAGCTCCAGGCATTTGGGGTTTCCCGACGGCGCAAAGGTGGGGCTGCACGAGCCGGTGCTGGGGGCTGTTGGGGCGTGGGACGGTTGGCAGTGTCTGTGGACGTTGCTCAGTGTCCCCTGGGAGGGGACTGAGGGGAGGGACAGCAGCTGACGTTGGCAGGCAGAAGGCCAAGACCTGGGGGGAGCTGTGTGCAGCTCTGGGAGAGTCCAGGTGCCAGCTCAGTGGGTTCGGCCAGGAAGGTGGGCGCTCTGGGCTTGGGGAGCTCTAGGCTTGGGGACGCTCTAGGCTTGGGGACGCTCTAGGCTTGGGGACGCTCTAGGCTTGGGGAGCTCTAGGCTTGGGGAGCTCTAGGCTTGGGGAGCTCTAGGCTTGGGGACGCTCTAGGCTTGGGGAGCTCTAGGCTTGGGGACGCTCTAGGCTTGGGGAGCTCTAGGCTTGGGGAGCTCTAGGCTTGGGGACGCTCTAGGCTTGGGGAGCTCTAGGCTTGGGGAGCTCTAGGCTTGGGGAGCTCTGGGCTCAGGGACGCTCTAGGCTTGGGGACGCTCTAGGCTTGGGGGTGCCCTAGACTTGAGGACATTCTAGACTTGGGGACGCTCTGGGTTTGGGGGCACTAGGCTTGGGCGTGCTCCATGCTTGGGGGCACTCTAGACTTGGGGACATTCTAGGCTTGGGAATGCTCCAGGCTTGGGGAGTTCTAGGCTTGGGGAGCTCTAGGCTTGGGGACACTCTGGGCTTGGGGACACTCTGGGTTTGGGGACACTAGGCTTGGGGGTACTCTAGACTTGGGGACATTCTAGGCTTGGGGACGCTCCAGGCTTGGGGGTGCTCCAGGCTTGGGGATGTCCAGGCTTGAGAGCATTCCCTTTGGTCAGATGCATGGCCAACCCCATTCCCTCTCCTCTCGGGTGCCAGCGTGGGTCAGCGCATGCCACCGCGTCCCTGTCAGTGTGCCAGTGAGGCACCTGCATGTCAGAGGGGCCGAAGCATTGACCGCAGGCCATGACCGGTGCTGCCAGGTCATGAGGGGCCTGCCCGCTCCTCCCCTGACCAGCAGACTTGCCTCTTCAGCCACTCCATCCACATCCACGCCTGCTGACCAGCACCACAAACTTAGCCTGTCGAAAGTGGGGTTCTTGACTCTCTCCCTCCAAGCTTGTGTCTGCCCCCATCGGTGTGGATTGGATCGTGGTCCCCCAAGTTCATGCCTGCGTCCTTCCCGGGCCCTGGGGGTGTGGACTCATTTATAAGTGGGATTGTTAAGATGAGGTCAAAGTGAAGCAGGTGGGCCTTTCTCCAACACACCTGGGGCCTTGGGAGTAGAGGAAGTGTACACACAGAGGTTGGAGAGGGCAGGACACAGGAGGAGACAAATGGCCACGTGACAGGTGGATCTGAGCCACGTAACAGAGGTGAACACTGAGTCACATGACGAGCGGATGCTGAGCCATAGACAGGTGAACACTGAGCCCTGTGATGGGTAGATGCCAAGTCACATGACAGGCAACGACTGAGCCACGTGATGGTGGGCGCTGAGCCATGTGGTGGGCAGATGCTGAGCCACGTGACAGAGGAAATGCTGAGCCATGTGACAGGCAGATGCTGAGCCACATGGTGGGCAAATGCTAAGCCATGTGACAGAGGATGTGCTGAGACGTGACAGATGGACAATGAGCCATGTGACGGGCAGACACTAAGCCAGGTAATGGGTGGACTCTGAGCCACATGATGGCAGACACTGAGCCATGTAATGGGTGGACACTGAGCTATGTGACAGAGGAAATGCTGAACCACATGACAGGGGAAATGCTGAGCCATGTGACAGGCGGATGCTGAGCCATGTAATGGGTGGATGCTAAGCCATGTGACAGGAAATGCTGAGCCATGTGACAGGAGGATGCTGAGCCATGTGACAGGTGGTGGGTGGACACTGAACCTCCCCTGGCTCACGGCTGACTCTGCGGAGGGTGTGGCCTGCAACACCTTGATTTTGGCCTCCAGCCTCCGAAGCTGTGAGCCGATAAGTTCCTGCGGTTCAGGTCGGCCAGACCGGCTGTCCGGCCGAGGAGCTTGGAGGGACCCTCGGGTCTCTGCCACTGCATGCCCTGCTGCCCTCAGCCAGTGCCCCTGGCTTTCCTTTTCAAAATAGCCGGAATCCAAGCTCACCAGCAGCACTTCCACCCGGTCGGCGCCACTGTCCTCTCCCCAGACTGCGTGCTGACCCCGTGGCGGGTCTGGCTGCTGCCCCCACTCTAGGTCACGGCCCCCCAACCCCCCGCCCCGTGCTCTCCTTCACACACAAGCCCAAGAATTCCTTCAAAGGTGTGACTCAGAGCTTGCGCCACCTGCTTCAGCAGAGACTGACTTGCCGTCAAACTCAGGTTAAAAGCCACAGCTGTGAGTCCCAGGGGTCCAAGCTTCCCCGCCCCCCCGAGCTCGGCGCTAACCGCTGACCCTCGCCCCTCACTCCGGCCACTCTGGCGTCCAGGCTGTTCCTTCTAGGCCCCCAGAGTGCATGTCCCCCCAGTCCTTTGCTCTCTCCCCCATCTTCCGGAACATCCTTCTCCCTGGAAACTGGCGTGGGAGCACACCTGGGTCTCACTCAAACCGCATCTCCAGCCCCTGTCTCCGGCAGCCCCGTCATCTCTGCCCCTCACCTGTCAGCTTTCACAGGCTCATCCTGCCAGGACATCTTGTTCACTCTTGTGTCCAGAGCTTAGCGCCGCCCCGGCAAGAGGGCTTCAGGTAGGGGTGTGGGGGAAGGAGTGAGGGCTGCAGGACTGGCCGCGGGGCCATTGGTGGGGTGGCCGGAGGGAAACGTCCTCGAGCTCACAGGACTAGCGAAACAGAATGGCAGGAGGTGGGGTTTCATCCCATTGTCCCCACAACCGTGGGGAGGCACACGGGGCAGGCTGTACGCTGGCTGCGGTGAAGGTCCTGGCTGAGTTCCCCGGGAGACCTGGAGATCTGAAGTAGAGACGGGTCCTCTCCCTGGTGCTGAAATCACTTCCCTTCAGCTCATGGACGGGACGTCGCTCACTGCCGCGGGCAGCTCCTCAGTTGGCTGTAGATGTCGCCAGCCGTGCAATCAACTCCCTGCTGAGTAAAGTCCACGAAACGCCTGCGCATTACAGTCAGCCCAGGGCTTGCTTGACTTGACAGCTGGGCACCGGTACACGGCTGCTTTTACACACGAGCCTGGCAGTCCACCCCGTGTCAAAGTGGCAGCCTTAAACCGTACTCAGACCCTAAATGAAAACAATAACAGAAATATATATGTATGCCTATTTTCTAACAATACTCAACTGTCCTGCATACGACCAGAAATACACCAAACCCCTCAAGAATAGGGGACGAGTCCTTGGGTAATTTTCACGCTTAAACTTGACATCCTTAGATACTATGACATAAAACCAATACAACTTCTGCCGTATGATGAGCGGGAAGGTTAGGGAAGAGAAGAAAGGTATTTGTTTTATGTCCTGCTCCTAACAAAGCAGGGAGGAGGGACTCACGACTATTCAGTCCTCGTTTCGGGAACTGGTCTTGTGCTCGTAGTTTGGATTTTCACCCCCTCCTTCCACTGCCCGTTCCGTGTTCCCTTGACCCTCAACGAGCACCTCAGCTGGCCGTGGGTCTTCGCCAGGTGGGGTGACCCAAACCTTCATTCTTGAAGATTCCGCCTTTGTTGGTCCTTCCTGGGTTGGGCTGTTGGCGTTTTCCGTCGGCTTTGGTCACAGGGCTTGGGGGTACTAAGGGGTGCATCACACTGGATACGGCGGCACTCGGTCCTCATTTGTGGGGTGCTCTTCTGTCCCTTGAAGTTTGGGGGTGTGAGTGACCCCTCCTTGTGCTCATGCTGCCAGGCACTCCCCCCTCCTATGTGGTTACCATGTGGCACACCTCTCTTTGTCGTCTCTCTTAAATTTAATTGGCAGCAGCTTCCAAGCAGAGATGCTGGGCTGATTTCTGATTGCAGCCTGAAATCCCCTGCGATGCCAGGAGAGGGGAAGGCAGAGGGCATGCTGGGAGGGGGAGGTGTGGCAGGAACATGCTTGGGGAGGAGAGGGGAGAGTACAGGTTCAGAGGGGGAGACTGAGTGCACGTGCTCAGAGGGAGGGAATTGGAGAGCATGCGTGGAGGGGAGTAGATGGAGCGAACACGCTTGGAGGAGGGGGATGGAGAGAACACGCTTGGGGGAGGGAGGAGGGGAAAACACGCGTGGAGGAGGGGGTGGAGAGAACACGCTTGGGGGAGGGGGTGGAGAGAACACGCTTGGAGGAGGGGGATGGAGAGAACACGCTTGGGGGAGGGAGGAGGGGAAAACACGCGTGGAGGAGGGGGTGGAGAGAACACGCTTGGGGGAGGGGGGTGGAGAGAACACGCTTGGAGGAGGGGGTAGAGAGAACACGCTTGGGGGAGGGGGTGGAGAGAACATGCTTGGAGGAGGGGGTGGAGAGAATACACTTAGGGGGAAGGAGGAGAAAACACTTGAAGGAGGGGAGTGACGAGAACACGCTTGGAGGGGGAGATGGCGAGAACACGCTTGCAGACCTAACGGAAACGGCCAGGGCCCAGACCCAGCATGACCCCTGGGCAGGAGGGAGCCGCGGGCAGCTTCTTAGTACCCGAGCCCCCTGGAGACGCCTGGCTGCCCCTGAGGGGTGCAGCAGAGGCACCAGGGGCCGTGCGCCAAGTGGGGGGCCGCTCTCACCGTCCCAGACCCCGCGGGGTGCAGGCCTGGCTGACGGGGCCAAGCCCGGGCGGGGGCGCGGGGTAGCCGCTCAGAGAGAGGCCGAGACCAAGCTCGGCAGGACGCGCGCCGTCAAGTGCGCGCCTGGGGGGTGCCCCGGGCCTCGGGAAGGGCCTGGCCTCCCGTCGCTCCCGACCCAAAGCGGGGTGGCCCCTCCTGTCCCGGCCGCCCCAGGTGACCCAGCGCCCCCACCCTGCGCACTCAGGATCACAAGCCCACCGTCCCTGAGCGCAGACGCGAGCCCGCGCCCGGCAGGCTTTGGGCCAGGCCTGGACTCCCGCGGCCGGGGGCCTTGACCCGATGCTCGAGGCTTTGGACTTGGTTTGGCTACTTGCACCATTATGCTGGCCTCTTCCAGGACTTTCTGGATGATTCCATGGGGGGCTGGGCCGGCTCAGGCAGGAGATAGAGGTGGGGGTCCCCTCCGGGCTGCCCTCTTGGTCCCCAACGACCCCCTCTAATTGACTACCCCCGGTGTGAGCTGGGCCTCCCCCTGGCATCGGTGTCGTCTTGATGTCAAATGTTTTGAAATGGCTGTTCTTCCAGAAAACACCCTCCGTTAACTCCTAAAGACCTGCGAACAGAGACTGAATGATTCTGAAATAGAGCTGCAAGCAATGTCCCTCGTGCCTGCCTGGACTTAGGAAGCGACTTCGTAATTATGTACTGAGTTGGCACCAGGTTTCTGAAAGCGTGCCTGCGACCAGCACGTCCCTACGACGGGTTCCCAGTTAGTGAGTGGAAGTGAGCCAGAAGCAGGGATCGGTGCGGAATGGGTCAGGCTCGTCTGCCGTAGTATCGCAACTCTTCCCACGAGGACGGCCTCTGGGCTAATTTACCCATGGAAAGAGCGGAAATGGGAAACCTCATCAGAGCCATCTCGGTTGGCTCCTGACCACGAACAGCTAAGGAAGGCAGGGGGACAGCAAGGCACAGACCCCGGGATGGGACCTCACCTGCCTGTGGTTCGAGAATGTTTCCACAACTGTGGGTGTAGATGGGAGCTTCTGTTCAGGGTTCTTCCTTATCTCACCCAACAATTAACAGTGACCAAACATAATGTTTCGCTTAACACACACACAGAAATTACTGCGATCAAAAAGAAGTCAGGGTGTAATTAGGCAGAATGTTATGAAACCAGGGACCGGGGACATATCTGCCATTCTGCACAGACAACACACCTGGGCCTCGCCCCCCCCCCCCCCCCGCGGCTTGGATGCCAGCGTGGCCGGAGATTCACTCACAATCCCAAATCAGGAGCAGAGCAGGCTGAGCGCTTCTCTGTGTATTTTTCTGTTCTGATTGAGGAGTAAGAAAAATGGGGTCTAGAAAGATGAGTGAAATGGAAAAATCCAACAACGGTGGGGACGTTCTTGGAACCCCATTGTGGGTAATTCCCACGGGAAGGGCCCAGAGTACCACCCCCTCCTCAAACTCTCTTGGAGCCAACAGCGCACGAGAATATTGAACCCCAGCTCAGCTGAGGGGCCAGAGGCAGGCGCTGCAAAGATGCACAGCTGTGCGTTTGCTTCCGACCACGTTGGAGGGTCACAGACCCGTGGGCCCTCCGCCTGAGACGTGCTAACCCCAAAACCAGAAGAGACGAGGCGCAGTGTTCAAGAAACGGGACATTGGGCAGTGAGGCTCAGTGACCCCAAGTTGCGGAGCCTCAGGTGGTGAGCCCTGCGACTGCCCAGCTCGCCTCCCTGGGTGTCCAGCCTGTGGCCCGGGGAGGGACAGGCCTCGGGGAGTCCACGGCACAGGTTTCACCCCTGGCTTCTCCGCAGCTAGCTGTGGGAAGGGCAGATGAATGAACCTTCTAGACTTCCATTTCCTCAGCTCCTAAAGCTACAGGGTTAAGAAAATGTGAACAGATGTGCCGAGTGGTTCAAACGGGGCACACATCAGCCATTGGAGGGTCTCCAGAATGTTCCTATCCTCGTCGTGTCGCCCACAGTGCCTGACACGAGGGGAGCTCAGTACATGTGTGTCCTCCTGGGTTTGGAAGCTTGGAGCCTGGCACCTCCCAGAGCGGGGGAGCAAGGGGCTGGCTTCGGCGGGCGTCCTCCAAGCGGCAGCTAGGCCGACCAGCTTATCCCTGCACTTCATGTCCCGGGAAGCCCCTGGGTCCCAGGCACGCTGGCTTGATGGGTCACCGAGGGTGGAAGGGCCACCTGAGAGCAGTACCTGCAGTTAGGTGGCAGGCGTTTACCAGCCTCATCTCCTGGGCCCCTGTGCACCCCTGCACTAGTTCTCCGAGTGCCGTTCTCCTCAGAGGAGCCTGCAGCTCGGAGAGTCGAGGCTGGGTGCCGTGTCCCAGCACGGGAGGGTCAGAGCCGGGACCCCCTTACTGTCAGCCCCCAGGAGAGTCGAGGCTGGGTGCCATGTCCCGGAACGAGAGGGTCAGAGCTGGGACCCCCCAGGTCCCTGCTCTTCCCTGCTGGGCAGCTGTTTGTCTTGGAGGGGCAGCTGGGGCCTCAGTGGCCTCTCTCCTCCCAGGCCGTGCGTGCCTGTGCGTGGCCCTGGCCGTGGTCCGTGGCGTCGAGGGCCTGGAGCTCACAGTCGTGGGGTGCAGTTTGCATTCTGGAAGCCCCGGGCACTTCTGGAGGGTGGAGAGCCTGGTCACGGCCGCCGCCTCCACGATGGCTCCTTCCCGCGGCTTAGAGCCCTGCCCGGAGTGTGGGGACTCTCAGAGCTACCAGGCCAGCAGCAGGGCCTGCCTGCGGACCAGGAAGCACTGCCAGGCCCGAGGGGTCCACGGGCTGTGGGGGTTCAGAGCGGGAAGCAGCTCTTCCCTCCTGAGAGACCAGTCAGTCCCAGTAGGGTAGCCTGCCCGTGGAAAGAGCCGGGGCATTGATGCCTGTTCTCACCGTCCATTTCATTTATTTACTAATTTTTTCAATTGATTCTTTTTTTTAATTTATTTCTCTTTCCTTTCCCCCCAGCCCAAGTTGTCTGCTCTCTGTGTCCATTTGCTGCATGTTCTTCTTTTTGTCCGTTTCTGTTGTTGTCAGCGGCACGGGATCTGTGTCTCTTTTTTGTTGCATCCTCTTGTTGCGGCAGCTCTCCGTGTGTGCGGCGCCATTCCTGGGCAGGCTGCACTTTCTTTCTTTCACGCTGGGTGGCTCTCCTTATGGGGTGCACTCCCTGCGTGTGGGGCTCCCCTACGCGGGGACACCCCTGTGTGGCACGGCACTCCTTGTGCGCATCAGCACTGCACATGGGCCAGCTGCACACGGGCCAAGGAGGCCCGGGGTTTGAACCTTGGACCTCCCATGTGGTAGGCGTACGCCCTAACCACTGGGCCACGTCCTCTTCCCATCAACGTCCATTTTATTATGTCACGGGGAACAGTGTGGAAGCTTAGAGACGCCTCCCAGAGGCCTTCAGCAGTGTGCCCTGCTTGGGGCCTCTGGAACGAGGTGATGGGTGGGTCATGCCCTGAAGGGGAGGGAAAACCAAGACGTGCCAGGAGTGCCGTCAGAGGCTTCGGTGTGGCACGGTCTTTGCAAACTTGAAAGACGTCTCAGCACAACAAAGGAAGGCTTGTTAGCAAAGCCAGGCATGAGGAGAATAAACGTCTTTCCACCTGTTGATGGGAAATGGAAATTAGGACCCACTGCTGGAGCAGGGTCTTGCAGAGGCCGCTGCTGCCCCTGGATTTCGCTGGGAAGACCCCCCACGCCCCCTCTTCCGGGACGCGGATGGGTTCATCAGCCTGCGGGGTCCAAACTGCTCGTGGCCGCCCCCGAGCCTCCTTCCACTGGCCCGGGGCTGCCCGCGGCAGGCTCCCGGAGGCTCTGCCAGCCTCCCCCATGGGCCAGTTAGAAGGATTCCCAGATGTTCCGGAGCCCTGGATGCTCAGCTCCTCACTCAGAGAGAACGGACGGGGCGTGGATGCGTGCGGCAGCCGAGTATCTGCCCCTGGGAGTGTGGGCGATCGCAGGGCACCGGCTCTCGGACCTCCTGGACCTGAGACTGCAGAGGAGTAGAGGCTCCCAAGTCACCTCATGCTCGTGACCGCGGCTGCGGGACTGCGAATGAATCCCTCCTTCCCCCGCTGACGGTGTCTAGGTGCGTTTGGCCTGTCACCGCGATTCTTTACGAAAGGGGACCAGTTTTGAAGGGAGAACGCAGATCGAATATCCGGTTGCTTGAGAGTTTTCATTATTTTTGCCTCCACCGTGTTCCCAAAAGGCTTATAGGTGCCACGTAAAGGTGCATGTGACGGAGCAAGAAAAGAAAGAAAACAAAACCAGGAGTAAGAACGAGGGTGGGGGTGGCTGGAGGCCAGCACCGGGACCCCAGTGCGCGTCCAGCCGCCAGTTTGTCTGCCAGAACTGGGGTCCACCTGAGAAGGCCTTGCCGTGACCCCTAACCTTGAAGTGAGGTCACGGACGAGGGGCCTGTGGTCCCGACGCGCACCCCAATTTCTGCTCCTGACGTGAAGCTGAGAGCGGATTTCCCAGAGGCCCACTGGAGGGGCAGCCGCGCGTTTCCCTCCCACCCGCTACCCAAGACGCGAGCCTGTGAAAGTTTTCATTGAGTTTTTGTTTCTCAATAATTAACTTTTTATTATTTTAGAGCAGTTTTAAGATTTACAGACTTGCCGTTAAGGTGGTCCAGGGAGCTGCCCTTCTCCTCACACGGTTTCCCCATGGTAAATGTCTCAAATTTAGAATGGAACGCTTGTCACAATCGGGAACCACTGCTCCCTCATTCTTGCGAAGTAAAGTCCACCTTTTATTCAGCTTTCCTCAGGGTTTCCCTCAGGTTTCCCGATTTCTGTTCCCGTGACATTGAGTCGTCTCCTCAGGCTCCTCAGCTGTGACAGTTCCTCAGACTTTTGTTGTTTTTGATGAACTTGATACTTTTGAGGTCTGGGCAGGTATTTTGTAGAATATCCTTCCAGGGGGACTTGCCGGATGATTTTCTCAGCCTGGGGTCATGGATTTTAGGGAAATCCACAGAGGTGGGGACCCTTTCTCCTCACGTCACGTCAGGGGCACCTTCTGTCAGCGTGGCTCGGCCTCCTGGCTGCGGTCACGCCAGTCAGGTTTTTTCTCCACGGTCAAGTAGCTCTTTTTCCCCTTCCCATGTTGTACCCTTGGGCGATACCCTAGGTGCAGCAGCCCCGTAAGGAGGGGAGCTCTGCTCTGCCTCTGTAGTGGCAGAAAATCCACATGAATTACCTGAAATTTTTCTGCCCAGGAGATTTGTCTCTTTCGTGCAGGAGATGTGTTGTTTCTCCCCCGGTTACTTATTTAATCATTTGTTTATATCACAGTGCGGACTGTGTTTTTTTTTTTTAACTTCGAATTATAATCCAGCACTACTTAGTTTATTTTGTTGCTTAAATTTTTCCAGCTGTGGCCATTGGAAGCTCTTTCATTTGGCTCCTGTGTCCTTTTGACATGCATATTTTTCTCTGTTTGCTTGTTTGAGGAGTACTTTCTTATTTTCTGGCACTACAGGATACTCCAGGCTCCTCTTGTATGTTTCCTGTCCCAGTTGTAGAGACAGCCACTGGGCAAGGCAAGGGCCCTGGTTCTTTTTTATTGGAGAACGGTGTTAGAAACCAAGAAGTGGGCACTAGGTGCGCTCGTTGCCACTGGGGTGTCATTGTTTCTAGCTTCCTCAGCTCGAATGAGCAAGGAAAATACATGTTATACCAACTGGTGTATACTCTACCAATATTTCTCTGTGTAAGCATCCGTATCTATACCAAGCTAAACAGGACTTCAAACCAAAGTCTCCAACTGTAATCAGTTCTCACATGGGTCATTCTAGGCTCCTTGCCTTGCTTTTCTGGAACCAGACACTTTGTGTGTGTGTGTGTGTGTGTGTGTGTGTGTTTGTAGGAGAGACACTGGGAATGGAACCCTGGACCTCCCACATGGGGAGCAGTTGCTCGACTACTTGAGCCACATCTACTCCCCAGACAAATTGTTTTTTTTTTCCTTTTTCTTTTTTTTTTTAAATGTTACATTCAAAAAATATAAGAGGTCCCCGTATACCCCCACCCCCCTTGGAACCAGACACTTTTAAACAGTGATAAACCTGGCTCCCACCATCTCCCATCCATGTATTTAATTGTTCACGTCTAGTGTACATGCTTGATGGTTTCAGAATTGTTACCCTGTATCCCTGTGGGAAACAACCTTATCAAGTAGCGTGCAGTGCTTGTGTGCAGTTTGCCATCAGTCTTATAAACTCCACGCACTTCCATCGTTCCTTAGGCCACACCTTTCTCCCCCACCCCCTTCAGCGAGGTTCTTTCCTATGTTTTTGTTACATGCTGCCTTCCACCCAGGGATCCCCAGCCTCCTCAGTGATTTTTTAAATGTTCCAACATTAGAGTCACCCTTTGTGCTATGAAGTTCTATGGGCTTTGACAGAGGTTTAAATCTTGTATTCACCATTACATTATCACGCAATAGTTACGGTGCCCTAAAAAATTGCCTGTACTTTTCACTTATTTAACCACCCACCCCCAACTGGAGCCCCTGGAAAGTGCTGATCTACTTACCAGCTCCACAGTTTTGCCCTTTCTAGAAGGTCGTGTAATTGGAATCATACAGTTTGTAGCTTTTTCTGATTGGCTTCTTTCGCTTAGCTATATGGGTTCAGATCCATCCATATCTTTTCGTGGTTTAACAGGTCACTTATTTTTATTGCTGAGTACTATTCTATTGTATGGATGTACCTCAGTCTGTTTAATATCCACCTTTTGAGGGGCATTTTGGTTGCTTCCAGTTTTGGACAATTATGAATAAAGCTGCTATAAACATTTGCATTCAGCTTATCTTATGGACCTAAATTTTCAGATCAGTTGAGCAAAATAGCTAGGATTGCAATTGCTGGATCATATGTTAGGGCGTTTTTTAGTTTTGTAAGAAACTGCCAGACTCTATTCCAAAGCGGCTCTGTCATTTTGCATTTCCCCTGGCAGTGAACAAGAGTTTCTCTTGTTCCACACTGTTGCCAGCACTTGATATTGTCAGTGCTTTGCATTTTATCCATTCAAATAGGTGTGCAGAGGGACATCGTTGTTATTCTTAGGCTTGAGTTTTGATTTTCAAATGTCCTATAATTTCCAAATTCCTGGTCTGATAGGTCCTATCTGTCTGTTACAAACACAGTAGGATGGTGTGTGTGTGTGTGTGTGTGTGTGTGTGTTTTAACTGCCCAAGCCCATAGTCCTGAGATAATAGGGTCTTTGTCGTTCTTTCCAACATTTACCATCCTCTTTTAAATTACAGTCATCCTTGAGGGTGTGAAGTGGTAGCTCATGGTAGTGTTACTCTCATCTCCCGAATGGCTAATAATGTGTATCATCTTTTCATGTGCTTGTTGGCTATTTCTATGTCTTTAGAGAAATGTTTCTTCAGATCCTTTGTCCATCTTTAATTGGGTTGTTTGTCTTTTCTTTGAACGTTGAGTGCTTTATAAATTCTGGATACAAGTCCCTTTTCAGATATGAGTAGCAAATATCGTTTCTCATTCTCTGGGCTGCCTTCTCACTTTCCTAATGAGGTACTCGGCTGCGCACACGCCTTTACTTTTGATGAGGTCCCGCTCACCTGCCTTTTCCCTGGTTGCTGGGTTGGTGCTTCAGTTGCAGCCGTCTCTGCAGCCTCGCAGTTGCCGTCTTGCACAGGAAAAGTGAGCCTTCCTTGGGGTGCCTCTGCTATAACAGGGTGCAGGGATCGCTAAGCTGTGTAGAGACAAGAACCAAATGTCACAGGTTGTGGGGGGAGGAGGTAGGAGTCCCAAAGTCATAAAACACAGTGAGGAACTAAAAGAAAAGCACCCTAACATGCTACAGGGCAATGGTGGCCAATGGGCATTCATCCTGCCCCGACAACATTGAACTACAAGGGAGCTTGCCCCTTCTTTGGCTGAACGGCACTGCTTGCCCTTCTTTCCGGCTGATCCTGTCTTGGGCAGGTGAATCTTCCCTGTGCGCCCACAGTCCACCCCTCAGAGCGTGTCCTGCTTGATTTTGTATTGGTAAAGCAGAAGCCAGCAGACTCACCTCTGCCTTCCCCCCAGGGCTCCTTTAACCTCTGCCCTCGTGGGAACCCCAGCCCCCCGGAGCCTGCATGGGAGCAGGGACCATCTGCTCTTAAATGATTTGGCTTGGGAGCTCTTCCCAGGTGCTCCCCGCCCCTGGAGGTCCCTGTGAGTGGCACGGCTCTGTCAGGGGAAGCGTGGCCTGCACGATGCGTGATTTTAGCTGCTGCTGTTGGGAATTGGGCCCGTGTGGCTCCAGCAAGGCCAGATCTGAAAATGCTTTGTGAAATGACCCAAACCTTCTTTGGTAATGGGAATTTTTATCTGAATGTGAGGTCCCTGTTCCTTTCACGAAACCCTCTTCATCCTGCCTCGATCCTTTTTGTTACCTTGTTGTCAAAGTATTTCCTTGCAGAAAAGCGACGTGTGCCTATTTCCTTGTGTCGGGCTCTGATCACAAACCTGGGCTGTGCTGCCAGAACCCATTTGGGACTGTCTCTTCTCCAGCACGTTTGCCAGCCAAAGCCAAGGGCAGGTGGCGTGTTTGTTCCGGCTGTGACCAAAGGTCTGCGTGAGATCTGGCCCCTGGTCTTGCTCAGGATCCCCATGGGGGCAAGGCAAGGGGGTCTCATTCGCTCGTGGGCTGGCGTGGGAAGCGGGTGCCCGGACACTGGAAAAAACCTGCGTCCCCGTCGGTGCTCGCTTATAGAGTCAAAGGCCAGGGGACTTCATGAGAAATCACCTGCCGCATCAAGGGCTGTGAAAATGTAAAGAAACCTCATTGCCCCTTGTGGTCGGGGCATGGGGCATTCATCAGCTCTTCTACTTGTAGGGAGTCCCTATTTTAACCTAATAGAGAATTTTGTGATTACACATGATTATCTGATACTGAAATATTAACACTGAAACACGAATGCCGATGGAGTGGGGTGGGGGCTGGGGGTATAGGGGAACCTCTTGTATTTTTTAATGTAACATTTTTTGTGTGATGTATGTATCTTCAAAAAAAATGCAATCTATAAAAATGATGGGGTGGGGAGTGGGGTATATGAGAACCTCTTATTTTTTCTAAATGTTGTTTAACATAACGTTCTTTGTGATCTGTTAACTTTAATTTAAAAATTATAAAAAATAAAAGCAACAACAACAACAAAAATTTAAATCTGGGGTGGGCCCCCTGCGATTTCACTGTGCAGTCGAATTTGTGAATCTGTGGCCTCTAGGAAAACATGCTCCTCGTACCGCCAGTATACCTGGGAGTGTGTTGCCATGCAGATTCTCAGGCCGCAGCCTCTGTATCAACAGGTGTGGGAAAGGGCCTGGAGTTTTTTGTTACGCAGCTCTTCCTGTGGTCCTTATGCCAAAGCTTGAGGCCACTGTCTGCATAAGAAGCAGGGACTCTCAGAATCTGCATTTCCTTTTCCTGGTCCTGGGAAATTTTGAGGTCGGGTCAAGGTCACTGCATTTGTCACAGAAAACGTGGACACACACATGTTTGGGCTGCAGCTCCATTTCTGGCTGTCAAGGCCCTGGCGTTTGGGGACATGTTAGATTTCTGTTCACGTGGAGGACATACAGGACGTACAGGACCCCCTTCTCTGGTTTTGCTTGTGCCTCTTGCAAGGAAACATCCCCGTCTTGTGGTGTTTGGAATATTCTGGCTGGAGGACATTGCTCCCTCTAGAGATGGAGCGACCACAGGCACAGGAGGCTTTTCCTGAAACTTCTGGTCAGGGAGGTTTGCTGGGTCAGGGCCATACAGTTTTGTGTTTGGGTTGGGAAACCTCACGGTGACTTAGAAGGGATGTGCCATGTCATATTTTTGTAAAATGGGTTGTGCTAGGAAAGCGATATGGTGTTAGAGCGAGGAAAGGTAGAAGGGCGATTCCCCTGCAGGGGTGCCCCGTGCCTGGTGGTGGACGTCTTCCCTTTAAGCTGGGCGCGGCGGCCCTTACCTGTGTCTTGAGCACAGGCTGGCTGGGGCGTCTTGGTCATGAAGAACTTCCAAGGCCGTGACCTCGCCAGGTCCTTCACCGCGGCGGGCAGGGTGCTCTTTGCACCAGGCCTGGGGTTCAAGGCCTCTGTCAGGCCACACAGCTGAGTCCGACCGGAATTCACAGGCTCCAGATCCAAGGCCCAGACTTTCCCCACATCCATGCAATTTCATGTAAGGAATTTGGGGCACAGGGGACAGGATGCCCATGATCAGTAATAGGATGTGATATTAGAAGAATAATTCTTTCCTAAGGCAAACCGAGCACACAGCTTATACCCCCTTTCAACCCTGAGCTCAGGCATTAATCTTGGATTCATTTTAACTGCCTGTGCACTGTGTGTGTCTCCAGCCAGCCCCCCACCCCTCTGCTCACCCAGGCCCCCACTCTTTGAAACACTGGAGCTCAATGGAGCTCATAGGATTTCACAGCCCACCATCGTTCTTCAGTGCCGTGCACACACACATGCACACAGACACTCTCGCACTCCACCTTGCAGCCCCACTGTGCCCCCCGTTCTGTGCCCACTGCTTTAGGCTGTCACCCTTCTCCTGCCCCCTCACTTCTCGGGGGCTGAGTCACATCCCAGCATCTGGGCAGGCTGGAAGTGATCCCCTGGTGTGCAGCCAGATGCCCCCCACTTTTCACACCTGAAAACCTTTAGGTGGCTGTGGTGGTTGGATGTCCCGGCCAGCGGGACGATCAACGGGGGCTCCGGATCCTAGGAGGGAAGAATGGTATGGGACAAGAGAGACACAAGGAACGACAGCAAGACAGTATTCTGATCAAGCTGCAAAACTTTATTGAGGGGACTGAGCATATATACTCTAGGGAGGAGGGGGGTGGTGGGTAAGGATAGGTGGCGGTCTGGGATTGGCCGCTGCTGTTGCTAGGGCGGGAGGCAGATTCGAGGTAAGAACTTTTGGCGGGAACTGGCTCTGTAAAGCAGGGGGAGGGTGACCTAAGCTATTGTTGTATCCGCTCTGGCGGCCATGTTACTGGCATTGCTGAAAGGTAGATTCTATGCATGCTGCCTTAATCGCCCACAACAGTTGAAAGCTGGATGGACCCCAAAATACATGTTCTTACAGTTAAGCCATTCCTGTGGTGGGTACCCGTGGTAAGTGGGACCTTTGGGTGAGGCCACTGCAGGTACGGCGAGGCCCAGCCCTGTCAGGATGGGTCTAAATCCTCTTCCTGGAGTCCTCTATAAATGTGATGAATAGAGAAAGAGAGAAAGCCACAGCAAGAAGCTGAAAGCACGAAACCTGGAAGAGAAGGCAGAGACCAGCAGGTGCCACCACATGCCTTGCCATGTCACGGGGCGCCCAGGATTGCTGGCTGCCAGTCTTTGAGATGAAAGCATCGCCTTGATGATGCCTCAATGTGGAATTGTCACAGTCTCAAACCATAAGCTAATAAATTCCCACTGTTAGAAGCCAACCCATTCCATAGTTGGATTTGAGGAGCCTGGGAAACTAAAATGGCGTCTTTGGAAGCAGATCGTGGGTGTTCGCCAGAGCCAAGTGCGAATGGTAATTTCTAGGGTGGAGGGCATGTCTACCCCTTCCCCACCAGTATTCTAGAAAGACCCACTCTCATCAGCCGTTCAAGCCGAGGGCTCTGGGAACACTGCTGAGGTCTACGTGCTCATTTTCCCAGTGTATTTTAAAAGGGAAGAAATTCCACAAGCGAACGCTGAGGACCACACACGCAGAACGATGGCGCCGGGTAACTGCCGTTCCCGGGCTCGCTGATCCTGACTGTTTGCGCAGCCCCGCGTGGCCGCGGGTTTACAGTCGGTGGACAGACGTCTTCCTCCAGGGGTGCTGTTGGCCCCACCTTTGGGCGTCGCCTTCGTGGATGTATCCTCTAAGCGGGGGGCTCTCCTGGGTCCCCCAGCAGAACCTTGTGGCTGGGTTCCTGGTAAGTCTAGGATGTCATTTGAAGGGGGCCCCCGGAACCCCGCGGACAGCCTGCTGCAGGCCGTGAGGTGGGTCTGGCACTCGTCCGGGAGCTGCAGGTTCCTGTCCCGTCCATCACACACGCAGCCAGGTAGCCCTGGCACGGTTCTCTCCCCACGTATTTACCCAGCGGTGCTCACGTGCCCACTGCAGGGCATCAGGGGGCGCGGCCGAAGGCGTCAGAAGTGAAGAGGGAGCGGCGGTTCTGGTTTCCCCGGCTGACCCTGTACCTCTCTAAGACACTGTTGTCGTTATAAAACGGTACAAGCCGAGGTTGTCAGCTACAGTGTGAACATTTAAAACCAGCGCCAGTGGGCTGCTTAGCATATTGGCTAAGCCATATTAAAAAGAAAAACCCTCGTCGTTGGGAAGGCTGGCCTTGCCCCGAGCACGCGCCGGCGCGTGGCATCTGGACGTGAGGTGCCGCGTCCCTGAGGCCGCCGTGCGGGATGGCGAGGGCAGGCGCCGGGGGCCCTGGAGGGCTGGCCCTTTGCACGGACTCGTGTTGCTGCACTCTGCCCGCGTCTGCTGCCCAAGCCCAGGAGGGGACCCCGAGCAGCCTTTGGGCCCTTGTGCCTCGACGAGGAAGCCACCGGGAGCGCGGCACCCCCGTTTCCACGTCGGGCCCCATCGCCGTCCCCACGTCAAGCTCCGGCCGTCTTCCAGGCTCCCCCTGTTTCCCACGCACCCCGCTCGGCGTCAGGCCCCCCGCTGCCAGCGCAGTCCTGGGCTGTCCAGGAAAATGCCCGCTCTTCTTTACAATCTCCCCTCGAGAAGGGCCTCCAGGAATTTGCAACAGAGACGGGCGTCCACGGGGCACCGTCCACAACCAGGGAGAACGGGAGCCCAGAGAAGGCGTGGGCGGTTGGGGTCCCAGACCTACTTGTGACGACACACTCGGCCAGCCAGGGCTGCTGGGACAGCTGCCACACCAGGGGTCAGCTCCAACCACCGGGGATACCTGGCTCCCGGACTTACAGGCCAGGAGGCCGAGGCGAGGCATCGGCAAGGCCGTGCTTTCATTGGAGCCGGTGGCGCTCCGGTGATGGCTTGCCCGGTTTTGGGGTTCCTTGCCCTGCATGTCTGGCCCTGTCCTATGGCAGTGTCCTCCGTTTTCTCCATGACTTTCTCTTTTTAAGGCCTCTGGTAATACGTATTAAGATCTACCCTGGCTCAGGAGGGACACAGCTAAATAGGTCCTTAGAAGCCCCTACTCACGGAAGACCCCCGGCCTTAGCTGCTCATCCATCTCGGGGGGCTCTCTCCACAGGGTGCGGTCAAGGTGAAGGAGAGGCCTTCTGCTGGGGACAAAACCCCGCCTACCGCAAGTGGGTTAAGCCTGGGCAGCTCAGCACAGAAGCTCAAGTTGCCGTGGTTCTCACAGCAGTATAAATGTGTGAGTTTAAAAAGCACTCAAAACCATGCCAAATTACGGATAAATTAATGAAGTTATTAAAAATAGGCGGCTGGAGGTATTCAATCTAAATTCCTGATGAAGTTGCCTCTTCTGGGGATGGGGATGATGTGACCGAGATGGATGTTCCGGAGGGAATTCAACCTCACGGAAAATGTCCCACTTCTTTTATTATCAAGATGTGCTTGAAGACAGACTAAATATGGACGATGAGAATTCGTGGGCCATCAGAACTGGCACGTTCTCTTACTACTCTTGGCACTTTTCTCTCATGTGAACGTCTCTTAGGTTGACCACAACAAAATAACACACCTTGCTCGGCATTGGTGATGTGGGGCAGGTGAAGTAGGTGGAGAGTAAAAGGAACGATGTGTATTCTATCAAACGCCCACCGTTCTCAACCACAGCCAGCCACGGACTTGCCCACTGTACAGGAGGTCCCTCCTCAGCTCTGATCCCTACTGAGACCCTTCCAGGGTCTGAGCTCCTGTTCCACGCTGGGTGCTGATCATGCCTCGTATTGGGGAAGCACGCAGATGGCTGCGCAGGTCCGGGTACTGACTGCAAAGGGAGCAGGGTGAAGCTTCTTTGACCGGTAGCCTACAAAGCTGTAGTGTCGAAACCCTGCCTCTGCCACCCTTTTGATTTGCTGGTGACCCCGGGTGTCACTTCCACTCCCCTGGGACTGTACAAGCCGCCTGGCCCGGCGGGCTGCCGAGGGGGCTGCCAGATGGGCAGGGGCCGACGATACCCTGCGGAGTCAGTTCTTCAAGCTCATTTCAGATGTTTGAATTTGGCTGAGGAAGGGATGAGATTCGGTGGCTTTCTGCAAGTGTTGTTTCTAACGTGTGTGCTTGGGGTTCTTTAGAGACGCCCCTGACCTTAGCGGCTCAGCTGGACGACTCTGTGGAGCTGATCAAAGCCCTCAAAAATGGCGGCGCGCATCTGGACTTCCGCGCCAAAGATGGGATGACGGCCCTGCACAAAGCTGCCCGAGTGAGGAACCAGCTGGCCCTGAAGGTAAAGCCCAGCACCTGGCCGTACCTGGCTGACTCCCTTCCAATCCCAATCCCATCCGCCTCCCCGCAGGGACCACCTGGCGTTGCTTGGGAAATGTGTTCTGACTCGAGCTCATCGAGGCTCTCTTTCCTGCCCTCTCTCCTTGGTTGTGTTGTTTGCGGAATTTGCTGGTCACACAAAGTCAGCTTTCTCCTTACGCCTTAGTCAGTTGTATTTCCAGCCAGTGAGAGCAGAGCTGAAGCCTGACTCCATCCCCTGAAGGGTGCTGCCCGCTCGGCCTGCAGGGAACTGGGCCAGCCTTGCTGCTGCCTCCTGACACCGTTCCTTGTGCTTTCTTTATCTGCCCTACACTGTGTTTTGAAGCATCTGTGTGGAACTGTGTATGTCCTACGTTCCTTTATCACTAGTGCTCTAGCAAGGAGGGAGAGAGAACACATGGGGCAGGCGAACCCCATGGATTTCTCAACTGCATTTCAGCTGCAACTTTTTCAGTTGGCCTTCTCGGAAATCAACAGCACTTGCTAGGTGCGCTGTCCTCAGAATGCAACTGAGATAGCTTTATGCTGTGCATTTAGGTTGCATAATGCTATGTCTCTCTTCTGCAAAAGGCAGCCTTCACTTTTTTGGGTTCCAGTGCTGCACCGTGGGTATACTGAAAGCCACACTCCCTCTCAGCAGAATGTCTCCTCATCTCCTTGTCATATGCCTATCCATTGTAGCCCGGGCACCATTTGTGATTTCAGGGCCAGAAACTTTATTGTCTAAAGGTAAAACCTCCCTAACTCTGGAAAGCCTAGGAAAGACTGAGGAACCTAGGGTTTGGGTCAGTCCTGGCCTGCTAGGGTGACCCTGAGGATTCTTTTTGGTTTGTTGCAAGTGGTTCATGAGACTGATGAACGTCACTTATTTTTTTCCTAGACCCTTTTGGAACTGGGAGCATCTCCAGATTATAAAGACAGCTATGGCCTTACCCCCCTGTATCACACAGCAATCGTTGGGGGCGACCCCTACTGCTGCGAGCTTCTCCTCCATGAACATGCCACGGTCTGCTGCAAGGATGAGAACGGCTGGCACGAAATCCACCAGGTACACCCCACTTGACCTGTAAGCAGGCCTCCCCTTGGGTGGGGCCTGGCAGCCCACAGGCAGAGCTATCCTCCTGTTATTTTGTTGGACCTGCACAGAGTTCCTCAAGAATTTGAATTAATCACCAGCATTTCAAAATAGGGGTATTTGCTTAAAATAGACATGTCTGACTCCTCTGGAGAAATGAGAAATGCATTTCTGCTTGGTGGCACTTGCCTGGAGTTGTGGGCGCCCATGAGCTCTCCAGGTTCCCTCCATCCTAAGTACCACTAACCAAGGAGGCGCCAGGTGCTTTGAGAACACAGGGGATCCACTGCAGTGCTTGCTTCCCGAGCGCCAGCTGCATGTTTTGCAGGATCGACCTGTGCAGCCATGGGCTGGGGTGTACAGCTGCAGCCTTGCAGGGACTCAGGAGCCACCCAAATGGCACCCACGGAAAGTCTGTGATAGCCACGTACAGGTCCCTGCAGGATTAAAGGCTGTGGCCCCAGGGACGAGTTGCAGTAGGTGGTCAGCCATGCTCAGGGCTGAAGGGCAAGGAGAGGACATTGTGTTAGCGGGACCTGATGACCCCCGCCCTCCGTCCTGCCTTCTCATTGGCCGAGCCCTGCCAGAGCCGGCCAATCAGGAAGCCCGGCACAGTAGGCCTCCAGGCCAGCCTCCGGGCACAGGTGGAAGGGGAGGGGGCTGTGGAGGGGGAGGGGACTGTCCTGAACTGGGTGGTGCCCTGAGCCTTGGAGTAGCGGGCTGTCAGCTTCTCAGCTCCTCTGGCCGTTCCCGGGCTGTGGCCTCCTTAGGTTGCTGACCGAGCCTCGGCTCTCGGGCGCGGGGTGCAGCGGGGTGGGCAGTGGGGGTGCCCGCAGGCCCTCCCGCCCTGGCTCCTGCTCGGTCAGCCCCGGTTCACCCGCGTCCCTGCAGGCTGGAGGCGCACCGGGGCCCTCCCGAGGGAGCCCCCAGCCCGTGCCCAGGGCGGCTTTGGAAATGCCCATCCCTGCATTTCCTGAGCTGCGTTTCCATCACCGCTTTTCCCTCCTGGAAAAGGTGGAAAGAAGGTCTTCCCCTGAATAAGCGGAGAACGGGGGCGGCCGTCTGGTGTGGCCCTCCACACCAGCCCTCCAGCCCGTGCTGCTCTCCTGCCCCTTCCTCGCTTTGGTTCCCAGGCCAGCCCCTGTCCCACCCCTGCTTCCTCCTCGCCCTGGCCTGGCCACCCGCTGTCCCTGTGCTCCCGCCGTCCCCGTGTCTCCTGCTGTCCCCGTGTCCCCCCGTCCCTGTTCTCACACTCGGGCCTCGTCCTTCTGCGCCCTTCCACAGGGCAGGTGCTGTCTCCTCGCCGGGCGGGGGGCGGCTGGCCTCTGACTGCCCTCAGTGCAGCCTGTCTCCTTCCCGCCTGCAGCAAGTCCCCGCCCTCCAGGCGGCCGCGGCCCCTCCTGGCTCCCTGCCTGGCCGGGGCGGTGCGTCACAGCGGGGCCGGCGGCCTCCTCGCCAGCCCCAGCGGCTCGTGCCCCCCAAGCCCTTCTGCACCTGAGCCATAGGCTCCGGCCCCTTCCTTGTCGCCCGTAGCTGGCCCCGAGGCCAGGCTGCCCGATGACCGCGCTCGCCAGCGCAGGCTGTGCTGGGATCCAGGCTCCACCCGGTTCTGCGGTGTACGCCGCGCACACGCGACCCCCTCCCCGAGAGTGCTTGGCCTGAGCCAGGAGGGACGCTGCCCATTTTCCGGCCGCCTCTGGCCTCGCCTGCCTCGCTCTCCACTCCTTGAATGCCGTGTCCTTGGCACAGGCTGCAGGCAGCCGAGAAGTCCTCCGTGTGTCGACACGTAAGGAGAGCTGCATCAACCCACATACGTGAACTGTCTGGAAGCTCAAGCCCACGGAGGCAAGAGGAGGTTAGAGGCTCCCGGAGAGGGGGCGGCAGTCCCCGCTCAGGGGGTGCAGAGTTTCTGCGTGGGGTGATGCGGAACGCTTGGAATAGACAGCGGTGGTAGTTCCACGACGTCGTGAAGCCGATGGACGCCTCTGAATTGAACACTTGAAAATGGTTAAAGTGGCGTGTTTTATGTCTTACGTGTGTTTTACCAAAATAAAATTTAAAAATAAGCACAAGAAGACAGTCAAAAGTTTCTATAATGCCGCAGGAATCAGATCATCTTTGGTGAAAATATCCAGGTGGATTGTTTTTCGATATTCATCTGCCCTTTCGACATTGCCGTGGTTTTGTGGCGCTTTTCTTGTGAACTCTCGAAATGGAAGGATTTAGATGAAAAAGCCTATAGCAGTTTGATATAACTGATGAATTCCATAAAGAAATATTGGATTATGCTTGTAATCGGATCTGTACCTGGGCGTTATTAAGTTATGAGTAGGGCATTGAGTCCCCACCTTTGGTGGGTGGGGACCCACAGGTAAGAGGCGTGGCAGAGGACAGAGGTGAGGGCTTTTAATGTTGGAGTTTGATGCTGAAGCCTTAAGCTGGAGCCCTGGGAAGTCAGCTCACAGAGGGAAGAGAACCTTGAAGCCAGAGAAAAGCAAGCCCCAGGAATGTAGGAACCCAGGAAGCCTGAGCCCTCGCAGACGTCGGCAGCCATCTTGCTCCAGACAGACTTGAGTGAAGGAAGTAACTTATGCTTTATGGCCTGGTATCTGTAAGCTCCTCCCCCAAATAAATACCCTTTATAGAAACCCACCAGTTTCTGGTATTTTGCATCAGCACCCCTGTGGCTGACTGATACAACGCCCTTAACGCGGAGCCTGAGAGGGATGCGGGCAGAGGCGCTTGTCCCCGCCACGTGGGGCAGATGATGGTGCTCGGCCTTCACCTGGGCAGGTGCGTGTTGTACAGGTGCATTCTGGGAAGCTCGCTGCGGGACGCCGTGTTTCTGTGTCCACACCCGAGGCTCCGGCTCCTTGGCCCTGTGTCCAGCGCGGGGTCTGAGGCCGAGCAGCCCCCGTATCGTTCTCAGAGCCCAGGTCTCCGCTGGCCCGTGCCCCCCACCCCCACTGCTTTCCTCTCCCGAGATCGGTCACCTCCGCCCCTCCTACTTTCCCCCGTCTAAAGCACCTGACCCGACAGTCACAGCACAGCCCCCTCAGGTCGGTGTGGGAGGAGGGTGACCGCGCACCTGGCCCCGAGCCCTCCCTCGTCCCTGCGGGCCTGCCCCGGGGGTGCACGGGGCAAGGTCAGGCAGGGCCCGCGGCGCCGTCCTCCCAGGCCCAGCAGTGTCGCGGCCGCTCTTTGCATCTGCTCGACCCGTCCACCAGATGAGCTAGCAGCACTCAGAGAAACGACCTGCGCAGGGAGAGCGGCGGAGCTGGCGTCCACCAGGGGCCTGGGGCCGGCTGGGCTCCTCCCGCCTCGCGGTGGCAGAAGAACATGGGGGGAGGATGAGCGCACAGCGCTGGTGGACGTGGCTCCTGGGCCTAGCCGTTCTCCCCAGTCTGTCTGCTGGCAGTACCGCCGTCCAGCCAGCCCCTGGCGGTGTCACCTGGGCCCGGGGCCGCCAGCAGGTCTGCTCCCGCCCGGGCCTGTGACCCGCGCCCTCTGGCCACCTCTTGTCCGGCCCCGCGTGGGGCCAGGTGTTCAGGGGCTCCCCAGGCATCTCCAGGGCAGCCCCGCAGGCAGCAGGCGGGGGCGCCCTGCCCTCTGCAGGCCGACTTCGGAAGTGCACGTACCTTGAACTTGGGCTGCCTGTGGGGGATGGGGGGATAGGGGAAGGAAGCTCTTAGGTTTTTTATAATGTAACCTTTTTTGTGATTTGTGTATCTTCAAAAAAATACAGTTTACAAAAATGATTGGGGTGTGGGGGTGGGGAGTGGGTTATATGGGAACCTCTTACTTTTTTTTTCTTTATTTTTTAAAAATATTATATTCAAAAAATATAAGAGATCCCCATGTACCCCTCCACCCCCCCCATACTCCTCCCACATCAACAACTGCTTTCATCATCGTGGCACATTCATTGCATTTGGTGAATACATCTTGGAGCACTGCTGCACCACATGGACAGTGGTTTACGTTGTAGTTTACACTCTCCCCCAGTCCACCCAGTGGGCCATGGGAGGACAAACAATGTTCAGCATCTGTCCCTGCAGCACCACCCAGGACAACTCCAAGTCCTGAAAATGCCCCCACCTCATATCTCTTCTCCCTCTCCCTACCCTCAGCAGCTACCGTGGACACTTTCTCCACATCAATGCTACAATTTCTTCCATTACTAGTCACAATAGTTCCATAGGAGAATATCAGTAAGTCCACTCTAATCCATACTCTATTCCTCCATCGTGTGGACCCTGGAATGGTTGTGTCCACTCCACATCTATGTCAAGAGGGGGCTTAGATTCCACATGGATGCTGGATGCAATTCTCCTGCTCGCAGTTGTAGGCACTCGTGGCTCCCTGGTGTGGTGTTTTTTTTTTAATGTAATATTCTATGTGATCTATTAATTTTAATTTTTAAAAAAGTTAATAAAAGTTGTAATTTTAATTACCCTGTGTTTTTTTCCCCCTGATTACCTGCTCACAATGGACATTGTGGAAAATACAAAGACATGTGAAGAAGAAAGTGAAAACGCCACGTCCCGAGTAGCATGGGTCACAGCTGGGGTCACTGCCTTCTTTGTTTCTCGTGGCAGAGGACTGCACGTCCCGGGGTCGCTTACCGCCCCAGCACCCAGCGCTGGCCTGAGCAGAGGTGCTTTGTGGGCTGCCTCGGGACCCCAAGGCGTGCTACGAGGGGGCCTCGGGCCCCACGTGGGGCAGTGAGGGGGCAGCGGCGTGGCAAAGGGCTCGGGTCCCGTCGCCCAGGTGCCTTCTCCTGGCCTGGCCTGTGCAAGGCTGGCTCCCTGTGTGTCCCCCCCAGAATCATCTACTCTGTGTCCTCGGGCCAGGCCAGGTCTCCTCTTAGGCAGTGGACTGTGCATCCTTCACCTTCCTGGGCCGCCTCTGCAAGTCACACAGCCTCTCTGAGCTTGATGGCGAGTCCCTGGAATGGGTTTACTTGTAGAGCTCATGAGACACATCAGTGAAAGGACTCACAGTTCACGTGAAGCACGGGCGGCCATGTCCGGCCCCTGGGAGGGGCTCAGTCCCAGCTGTCCCCACAGTCATCGTCCTCGTCCCCCGGCCGTGCTGGATACTGTCACTAGGAAGCGGTCATTTGCAGTTAGATGTGCGGGAGGTGTTTGCTCAGAGCCGTCCTGGCTCGTCTCACTGGACTTCCACGCAGTTCTTGATGGCTGTTTCCTTGTTTCATCCTCGTCTTGTTTCTGGTTGCTGCTCATGAGTGATCGTTTTAAGTGACCAGTTTCCACCGTAAAGCAGTGACAGCGCCAGGGCTGAGCTGAGCTACCCTGTCCCCCGAGGGCCCCACGCCCGGCAAGGAGGGGGCCCCGCGCCCGGTGAGGAGGGGGCCCCGCGCCCGGTGAGGAGGGGGCCTGCGCCCAGTGAGGAGGGGGCCCTGTGCCTGGTGGCCTGCACATCGCGTCTGGTCGGGACGTTCGTTGTGGGGTCGACGTCCGGCCTGTGCCGGGGCTGCGCGGGGCCCGCCTGCTCCCTGTACGTTGCTGGGGTTCTGGGGCGGGGGCTGTGCGGGGCCCGCTGCTCCCTGTACGTTGCTGGGGTTCCGGGGCGGGGGCTGCGCCGGGCTCCGTCTCCAGGCGCCGGGGGGCTCCTTGGCGCACGAGGGTGGGGAGCGGGGGAGAGTCCTCGTGAGCTCAGCCCGGGACGGGGCCCAGCAGGCAGCTCCGGAGGCCCAGCGGGGAGTGGCTCGTTCTGGGGGGCACAGAGGGGCCCCCGGCCAGCTGCAGAGGGACGGGCAAGGTGGGGACCCCGCCCTGCTGGAGGACACGGGGTTCCCGCAGCACCATCACGGGCCTGGCACGTCCCAGGCCACGCGGCCGCCGGCATCACCTCAGAACCACGGCCAGCCTCGCGCTGGGCGGGGGGCCGCGGTCAGTGCATCCTCACAGCGGGAGGACACCAAGGCCCCTTCGGCGGGAGGGCCAGGGCTCGGGCCGCCCCTGCCCAGATTGTGCAGCCAGGCCTCCGCGGCCCTGGCTCCTGGACTGCAGGAATGAGCCACCCCTGCTTTTAGGGGCAGGGCTCTGTGGCCCTGAGCCCCCCTGCCTTCCCGGGGCTCCCTCTGGAGAAGGAAGAGAGCTGCCCTTCCCCGGGGGCAAAGCTGCCACAGCAGGCGGCGCCAGGTGGCCTCCTGGCTGGCGGCAGTGCCCGAGTCCAGCTGTGCTGGCCACCGGCTTCCTGGATGGCTGGCATCACCGCCGGTTGACCTCAAGTCCAGGAGATGCCCTCCGTGCTGGGGGCGTGAGGTTCCAGAGCGCATCTCGCACACGCCTCTGCTCACTTTCCCCGGAGCGCACCGGCGGATCCACGTGCCCGGCGGCTCTTGCTCCCGTCGGCCCCTGCTCTGGGGCTGTGGGGGGACAGCGGGCCCCTGGGGACAGGGAGCTGCGGGGCAGGACGCAGGGGACGACTCGGGCGCCGGCCCAGGCCTGGGGTCGGAGCCTCCGCTCTGCCGTCGTGCTTTAAGTGAGGCCCCGCAAAGCCGAGCCTCCCAGGGTCCAGGCAGCGGCTCAGGGGCCGGCGGCGGGGGGCTTTGGGCAGGAGTCGGAAGACAAGCGTTTTCCTTTTGGAACTTGAGCTTGAGAACCCTCCGGCGCGGCGTGCGGCAGTCGACAGTGGGACCCGGGCAGCCCGGGGCCCCTTCCGGTGTGTGCCGCGCTCCCCCCGCGGTGCCCCCGCTCCCCCGTGGGCCCTGGCCCCGGCTCTCCTTGAGCTACTGACAGATCCCATCTGGCCTCGGAAAACAAAGGAGCGGGGGGCCCAGGGCCGCGCTGGCTCAGGCCTGCGAGGGGTGCCTGTGTCTGGGTAGTTTCCTCCGGACCGACGGGCAGCCCCTCTGACCGGTCATTGTCAGTCTCCAGATGGTCACCTGAGGAATCCAGGGGTGGCCTCTGCGTGGTTTAGACGTGGTGGCGTTTGGGGCACAGAACCAGGCAGGGGCTGTAGGGGTCCATCTCAGCAGACGTCCGCTCTCAGCCGCGATGCAGCAAACACTGCGCTTCCCCGGCCACGCACGTCAAAGTCACACAACTCTGGGGGGCGCTGTACCCCTGGCTGTCGTTTTAGCTTTCCAGGCCTTCTCCGGTGTCCAGCAGGTGGCAGGAGAGGGTTTGAAGGAAGGAGGCCCCTTTTCCTAAATCACACAAAATTGTGGGGTTGGTGAGTGGCGGGCCTGGCGCTAGGCAGAGCTGGGTGACCCCAGAATCTGTGGGTGCTTTCCCCATAAAGTTCCTGCCTGGGCCTCCCCCGGAGATTTGAGGATAGTACCGTGGAGCCCCGTGCACATGCAATCTCAAAAACCACCTCAGGAAAATGAGTGAGCCACACCCTCTTCGGGGGCCGTGTTTACTAACGCCTTCAGCCATTCGCCGGCCTTCTCTCCAGAGGGCCAGCAACACAACGCCCTTTCCAGAAAAAGCCACAAAGCTGGCAGTGCTGATGCTGGGGAAGGATTTCTTCCTTGGACACTTTGGTGGCCTTTGAGTCTTCATGTCACGCAAGTGCTACTTTAAGGAAATTATACATGACTTACTTATTTCGATTTCACAGTTAGAGTTGCTGGGCTAGCGTAAAGAACACCCAGAGGCGGTGTTCGAGACTGGCCACTTGTCCCCGCCTGGGCTCATACATGTCCTGGGAGAGCCCCTCGGTCTCCCCTTGCTGGTCGTGGTGGGGCCTTTTGAAGACTCCGAGGTGGTCACTTGTAGGACGGCTCTCGTTGGGGTCTGCTCAGCGTTCCCTGTTGGCGAGAGCCAGCTTCCGCCTTTCTGGCGGGTACACCACCGAGGTGGTACTGCCTTCCGGCCTTGCGTCCGGTCGGTGGCAGGGGGCAGGCTTTGCCCCGTTCCCAGGAGGCCCCCTCCCTGCCTCGAGGTGGGGCCTCGAGCTCCCCCCGGCAGGGCCTCCTTTCCTGCTTCCAGCAGCAAGAAGCCCGTGGGGCTCTCGAGACGTGCAGAGCCCCTTCCTCGCCCCCTTGCCCGGAGGCTTCAGGAGCCATCGGCATCTCGCGCCCGAGTCGGCCGTGACTGCGGTGGCCGCTGCTCGGAGTTCCTAATCCCATTGCTGCTTCTCCGTTTGGCCTCGCGGTATAGGAAGCGCTTTCTCTTCTCGCTTCCTCACTCCCGCGTTTGTGTCTGGAGCGTGGACATGGGCCTCCTGGCCCTGTAGCTTTCCTCGGGTCCCACTCTGGGCCAGGGGCACCTCCAGTTTTTGAGCATTTCCTTTCTTCCTGCCACGACAAGATAATCCAGACCTGGTTGTTTCCGGCCTCATCCGTGGAAGCAGCCCTTGCTCCCAGGGGCTCAGGTTCATCTCAGCCTGGGATGGCCCTTGGAAACCAGCACACGGGAGCGAGCGGGCCCCTGTGCCTGCGCCGGGCTGCCGTGGACCCTCTCGCAGCGCGTGTTACGCATGTGCATGTGCTCTTCTCTACTTCCTCCGTTGAAAACCCCGAGTTCACGCTGATGCCCCCACCTCCAACCCCTGCTCCCCGGGGCTCCTCTGCTCTTCTCCCTGCTGCATGCGACCCCTCCTCCCCAGAGCCCTGCTCCCGCTTCCCGTCCCTCGTTAACCTGTTTGTGCAGCCCCTGACCCCCGGCCCTCCTCTGGCCCCACAGGGCTGCCCTCCTCAGCAGGTACCGCCTCTGGAGTTCAACAGCCAGGGATTGGAAAAGAAGGCACTCGAAAGTGAAAAGTGAGCCGTAGGGTTAAGATTGTGGCATTCTGGATGGTTCTCGTTGGGTTGTGTGTGAGCCCTTTCTGTACTTCTCTGGTTGGGTTCTGAAGCGCAGGCATGAGAGAAGAAGAGAAGCAGGGAGAAGAAGAGAGGGAGGGAAAAGAGGAAGAGAGGGAGAGAGAAGAAAAGGAGAAGGAGGAGAAGAGGAAGAGAAGGGAGAAGAGGAGAAGGAGGGAGAAGATGACGAACAGGAAGAAGAGACAGAGGGAGAAGGAGAAGGAGGAAGATGAAAAAGAGGGAAAAGAAGAAGAGAAGGAGGGAGAAGAGAAGGAGAAGGAGGGAGAAGAGAGGGAGGGAAAAGAAGAGAGAGAAAGAAGAAAAGGAGAAGAGGGAGAAGACGAAAAGGAAGAAGAGCTGGAGGAAGGAGGAGGAGGAGGAGGCCGAGTCTGTCCGTTCCTGATTCTCCGCTCAGCGTTGCGTCTAGTCGAGCAGCATTGGGCTCCTTTTTATTTTTTACTATTCAGAGGATGAGCTTGTATTTATTTTGTGCCACTTGCTCTCATAGCACAGAACGGAGCCGGGCGGTTTTGATCCTTAACCAGTGGCTCGGGCCCTGCGCCCGCGCAGAAGGGGGCGCTCGCACGCGCCTCACGGGGCGCGGACAGGCCCGTAGCTCCGGCGTGTCCCAGCCGTGCTCCCCAGCCATCTCTGGTCATCACCCACTTGGAAGACCGTTAAAAAGCTGCCCAAGAGCTTTCAAGAATGAGAAGAAGCTGCTCCTGGCCGGGGTCCCCACCCCGCGGGGGGTGAGCAGGCCGCCGTGGTCTGGCCCCAGCGCGCCGCGCCGAGGTCGCCGCAGAGGAGACGTGGCTCCAGGGTCCCGGGCGGTTTGGCCGTAGGAATAAACCAGTGTTCTTCAAGGTAGAAGAAAATGGCCACGAGCGAGCAGAAAACTCTGACGGCAGCCTGAAAGTGAAGACGGGAGGCGACGTGCCTCGACACGGGCGGCTCCGGGGACGCGGGGAGGTGGTGGCAGAAGCAGCTGCCTGGCTGTCAGGAGGCCGAGCGGCTCCCCTCACCAGCGAGGGCTCCGCTCCAACCGGAACCTCAAGCCACTTCTCGTCCCGTGGACCTGACGTCAAGGTCCTCCCTGGCTCCTCAGCGCCGGGTCAGCTCCGCCGCGGGGCCTGTGCTGACCTCTTGATTTAATCTCAGGGATTGAGCCTTTCTTCTCCCCCGTCCTCAGTTTCCCTGTTGGACGTCGGTCCCGAGAATTGGGTCTTCAAGTCCTTCAGGCCGAAGACACGCCGTCCGCAGGGTCAGGGAGCGATGCCGTCACGTCATCCAGGGGTGTCACTTAAAACCTCCCAAATTCAGATTCCCGGGGACGGGGTGGGGGCTCCCCCGTTCCCCGCCTTTCTGGCGAGGCAGGCCTCCTCGTTCGTTAAAGAGCAGCTCAGTTCCAGCTAACGACGTGGAGATCTGCCGGAGCATCTTCACCTGCAAGAACGGGACTCCCCCCTGGACTGTGGGAAACACGACCTTTGGTCTCCATGGCCCTGAAGAGCCCAGGCAGGCCCGTGGCTCTGAGGAGCCGGCCCCGGAGCTCCAACCGGGGGTCCTCGCAGGCCCGTGTGGGTGGGCGTGTGCATCCGCCGGCCCGCCTTGTCCACTGTCGTCCTACGCGCCCCTTCTGGGTGGGCGGGTTCTCGCAGCTCCAAGAGGACGGCGCGAGCTTCTCTGTCCCGGGGTCCCCGGGTCTTTCCCGGTCCCCTGGGGCCATGGGGCACCCCTACCCCACACCTGTGGCCGGAGGACGGAAGCCAGCTCCCTGCAGCTCCTCCCCTCCCCGCGCCCGAGTGTGGGGTAGGGGTGGCCCCCGAAGGAAAAGGCAGGGGCTGTTACCAGAGCCAGGCACTGTCTTGGTCAGCCCAGGGGGGCTGACGCGGCGGGCCAGCATCTGTGGCTTTTACAAAGAGTGCTTATTTGGGGTAGAAGCTACAGCCCCAGGGCCCTGAAGAGGCCAGCCCAAGGTCAGTTCCTCACCCAAGTCTGTTGCCACGTGTTGGAGCAAGATGGCGGGCGACGTCTGCGAGGGTCCAGCCCTCCTCTTCCTCTTAAGGCTTCTCACCTCAGCTGGAGGCTGGAGGGCTCGTTTCTTCCCGGCTCAGCTGCTCTGCAAGGTCAGGTGTGGACTACGAGGGGAAGGGCTCATCGCTGTACCCAGGCCGTCGGATCCTCTTCCGTGTCTGTGGAGCTCACTCTCCCCTTGCGTATCTGCTTCTGTGTATCGGCTTCTTTTTTTTTTCCTTTCAGAGAACATTTATTTATTTTTATTTTTATTTATAAAATTGTTTTTTTTAGAAGGTACATAGATCACAAAAAATGTTACATTAAAAAATACAGAGGTTCCCATATACCCCACCCCCACTCCTCCCACATCAGCAACCCCCCTCATCTCGTGGCACGTTCATTGCATTAGGTGAATACATCTTGGAGCACTGCTGCACCACGTGCATAATAGTTGACCCTGTAGTTCACACTCTCCCCCAGTCCGTTCAGTGGGTTATGGCAGGATGTATCATGTCCAGCATCTGTCCCTGCAGTATCATTCAGGACAACTCCAAGTCCCAGAAATGCCCCCTCCTCTCACTGATCTGTGTATCGACCTCCGTGTCCTCCTGTGTCTACTTCTGTGTGAGCATCTCTGCCCTAATGACGTGCTCAGATCAAAGCCCTAATCTTGACTTAATCACGTAAATGGAGAGCCTTTGCATTTACATCAGTCACAGAGTATCACGCCCAGAGGAACAGGCCAGTTCACAAACATAATCAATAGCCCTTTTGGGAAGTCATAAACAATATTAAACTATAGAGCACTGACAGCCACGGGAGGACCTCGTGCTTTGTAAGTTAAGGAGGCTATTTTAGAGGAGGCGGAGCAATTGTCACTGGATGTTTCCCGCTCATTGTTTCTTTGAAGCTCATCCAGTTAATCGCGGACGTTCCCTTCCTGGCCACCTTTCCCCACTGCTAACGGCGAGGGCAGCTCGCTCACGATGGTGCGGAGCTGAGCGCTGCTCCCGTGGTCTCGATCACCAGCAAGTCCTCCTGGCTCCCGGGGTTTTGTGTTCTGTCACTGCGCACAGCTGCCCGCGCTCGGCCGTCCCTGACGCCGCTCGGGGCGTGGGTGGGCTGTGGGGCAGGCCCGGCTATGTCCCATCCACGTGGCCGTCCCTGGGGGCCATCGGCCTGGCTGCCTTTGTGTGTCTGCGTTTCCTAAGGTGCCGGGACGTGCTGGTGGCCGGGGTGGGGCTGACCAAATGGGACATGCCACCCGGGTCCAGAGCTGCCCGCCAGGGCCCTGGAGCCGCGGCCCAAGCCGGGCAGCCATGCCCGCCTCGCCGCTCGAGGAGCCACTCTCCTCCCTGTGAGCCCGGGGGAGCACCGTGCCCTTCTCACGAGACCCAGCTGGGGTGGTGTCATCCCCACGTCACGGATGGGGAGTGGCTTCCAAAGGGGAAAGTTCTGGAAAATGGAGGAGCCACACTCAGGCCCAGATGTGCTCAAGCCCAGAGCTGCCGGTTTGGAAGGGAAGAAGCTCGTAGCACGGCTCAGCCAGGCTGGCAGGGCACGCTCCCCTGGCACCCGCGGAGGGCGCACAGGCCTCCCCGGCCGTGTCCTGCCCCCGCCCTGGACGGTGGAGCCTGGGTCCCCGAGCGGGGACAGCTGTCCCGGTGAGCACCGCTGGGCTGGCCAGCGCCTCCCCGGGCCCTGCGAGACCCCCAGCCCGCCCCGCCGTCCCTGCTCCCCTCCCCCAGCCCCTGGGTGCCGACGTGGCCAGGGCCCTGGTCCGGGGAGGCAGGTGGGTGAGACCTGCCCAGGCCCTGACCGTGGTCTTGGGGCCTCGGGGGGGGGGCGGCGGCCCCGTGGCAGCGGGTGCTGGCGGTGAGCGTGGCTCAGGCGTGTCTCTGTTTCAGGCCTGCCGCTACGGGCACGTGCAGCACCTGGAGCACCTGCTCTTCTATGGGGCAGACATGGGGGCCCAGAACGCCTCGGGGAACACCGCCCTGCACATCTGCGCCCTCTACAACCAGGTGAGTGCCGGCCGCGCCCTAGCCCGCCCCCCCCCCCCCCCCCCCGGCAGCTCCTTCCGGCCCTGAGCCCTGTGTGCTGGGCACCTCGTGCCGGGCAGGCGGGACGGCCTGACCCTTGTCTGCCTTTGGCGGATCAGGACGGGGCAGCGGGGCCTCAGGGCAGGAGAGTGCGGGTCCCGCCAGCTCCAGTGGCGCCCTCCCGTAGCGGGTCTCCCACGACCACACGTAACAAGGAGGCCACGGCCTTCTCCGTCACGCCGCACCTTTGCGGGAGACACGGCTCGCATGTGTGAACAAACCAGGTCAAACGCTCCTGCGGAAGGCGGACTGTGGACGCCGGAGAGCTGGGAGGCGAAGGTGTGGGCAGTGCTGAGGGGTGTGGGCTCGGCCCCTGTCCTTGGGCGGCGTGAGCGGGACGATGGGTCAGCACCCTGAGCGGCGCGTCCCGAGCTGCTGGCCTGGAGGGACAGACTGGGACGGCCGCTGGTTCCCCGGGAGAGGGAGACGGTGGGTGCTGTGGGCCCTGCTTCCGGGGGGTCTGGGGGCACCTGTTTCCTGGGTGCAGGTCTGGAGGATTCCACAGCTCACGCGATAATCCCGGGCCGCGTGCGTCCATCCTCTCCCCCCTCTTTCATTCTTCTTTCTCTGCTTTCAGGGAACTTGGAGCGACCCCAAGCGTGAGGGTGGAGTGGGAGGGGGCTTCCTCGCATGGAGGAACGGGGGAGTCGTGGAAGAGGGCCTCTGCACACCCTGTGCCTTCAGCCCCCTGCCGTCAGCATTATCCCCTCGACCCAATGCAGGAAATCATCCTGGCGTTTTTGCTGCATCCTCTAGGGTGAAATCTGAGCCTATGCCCAAGTCCTGTTCCATCCCCCTTTACTGCCGCTTCTCAGCCATGCTGAAGTTTCCCCAGTTTCCTTTCAGCTATTACACTTTCCTAGATTCTTTGCCCTGGAAAACTCCTATTCATCCTTCAAGGACCAACTCAGATGCCTTCCCTTGACCCCTGACAGAGTTGGTTTTTACTTTGCTTCTGCAGCTCTTTGCTAGACAGAGCTGGGGGGGACGGGGTTATTCTGCTTCCCCTGCTTTCCCTGCTGGCAGCCCTTCCCCCTTTGGCCCCGTTTCTCGGGGTCGTATACCACCGTTGTTCGCTGTCGTGCTGTGCCCGGCATGGGAGCCGCTTGGCCAGGTGAGGTTGGGGTGGCATTTCAGCTGGGCTTCAAGGAGCGTTTTGTGGGGGAGCTGGCATCCTCCCTAACAGAATGACACCGAGGCGATTTGCAGGCATCTGGGGCCCCTTCCGTGACCCCTCCCCGTCCCGCGCGCGGAGGGGAAAGGTCTTCGCGCGCCTGTGGGTAGTTGCTCTGTCGCATTAGAAAGACTCCCATCGTGAGATTTGGCTCTGCTGTGCAGACATCTGTAGCAGCATCTGCTTCTTAATTACTGCCTTCGACGGGGAAAAACAGTCCTTAATTTTCCCCAGTAGATTTCAAGCCTATTTTATCATGAAAAGAAAAAAAATAGGAAAAGTATGTTTTTTGTCACTTGAAATAATTGTGAACAGGATGGTCTTTGAAAGGGTGGATGCATTTTTTATTAGGACAGGTGAAAACACGTTTGGTGGCCTGGAGTCCGCATCCACGTGGGGCTGAGCTCGACGGTCTCCCTGTGTTCTCCACGGCCTCCCGGCTGGTCTCCAGGGGGCTCGAGCTGGCCAGGGCTCCCAGGAACCTGCCTCCCAAGCCCCCAAAGTTAGAGGAGGTCGATAGACCTTTTCTGTAAAGGGCCAGTTAGTAACTACTTCAGCCTCTCAGGCCACATGGACGCGCCCACGCTACTCCGTGCTGCCATTTTAGCCAAAAGCAAACACGGGCAAATTTTAAATGAATGATGGGGATGGTTCTGTGGCAATAAAACTTTATTTACAAAGCAGGCGGTGGGCCAGTATGGCCTGCCTGCTGTAGCTTGCTCACCCTTGGGCTAGAAGGCTGCATCTACTGCTGTCCCCCACCTGAGTTAGGGACAGGGAATGCCTGGAAGCCTCTGCATGTAGGCAGACAGCTGTCTGCTCCCCAGGGCAAGGGCAGCCTGCTCCTGTCCAGCTCCAGCCTGCGTGTCCATCCTCTTCAGCGGGGTGGAAGCGCGCCAGGCGGCACTGCCTGCTTTTGACTCCTCGCCTGGCATTTCCCCATGGGGCTGCCCTGTATCGGCTCACTGGCTCTGGTCTGTTGGCCCCAGGGCCCTGACACCACGTCCAAGTAGAGTGGCACGAGCATTCCAGAGTCCAGCCCTGGGCATCCCTCCTGCCCCTTCCTGGGCCACTGTCCTCATCTTGCATCCCCTCCCTCGGGCCCTCTCCGAAGCGGGACATGGCAGGGTGTCCTGTGATATGGTGGGTGAAGCTGCTACATTGCCGTGTGTCCCAGAGAACGCACATCCTCCGGCAACAGAGCAAAGCACCTGGAGGAACGAATGTGTCCTCCAGCCCTGGCCCAGCACGCACCACCCAGCACTCCTGACCTCCTGGCATTACCAGCATGCTGAGACCTCACTGTCCCCAGAGCTGCACGTGGCTGCATCAGGCCAGGCACGGGGGCGGGTACCAGACGCCACAGCAGCAATTTTAAACAGGAAGGCAGGAAGCCCTGGAAGGCGGTGAGTGTTGAGACACAGGCTGCCTGAGGTGGGGAGGCAGTGGGAAGGCTAAGACGCAGCCCAGGGAAGTTGGAGACAGTGACCGGACTGCTTTGGCCACCTGCCGGCTCTGTTGGTCCTTGAATTTCCTCTTCTGTAATGTGGGGAGAACTGTATCTAACTCATGGGCTTGTTAATAGGCTTAATGTAGAAAATACATGGTGGTCTGGTATAAAGTAGATGCTCAGTAAATAGTGGCCAGAATGATGTGGTGATGGGGGTGGTGGTATAGTGGTGATGATGATGATAGTGGTGATGATATAGTGGTGATGATGATGGTGATGGTGGTGATGATGATGATAATGCAACAGGAGAGTGAGTGAGATACTTAGTTAAGTTATAGCCCCATATTAATACCCAGAGAGTCTATTGACAATAGAGATGACTAGCTGCAATTCAGGAACCTCAGAATCCAAGTGAGGCTGAGCAACCTGCTGTGAGGGAGCTGCTTTGCCCTCGGGCTTGGACCAGTGTGCTGGACTCCTTGTTAATTAAGTAGATGGCTCTGATGGAGTGAGTGCAGAGTCACATAAATCTTCATAATCTGGGCAGCCACCATTTTACCACTGAGTCTACTGGTAATTGTATGGGCCTCACTGATAGAAATGTTTCCCTGTGGAGCTGCACAGTTGGCTGAATAAAGTCATTTTCTGTCCCATTTCTGTATCTCCTGTCTCTTTGGATGAGTCTTCCAGCACTCGGGATTTGCTAAGCATGGATATAGTAGGGATGGTCTTCTGTTGTCCAGAACTCTTCCTGACATGCAGGACATTGAGGACACCAGCCTCTGGACACCAAGCTCCAGGAGTGTCCCCCAGTCCCTGAATCATCAAGAACACCTGCACACACTGCCCCTTCCTCTTCCCATCTGTACAGTTAGTCGTTGGCCTAGTGGTGATGGAGATGCTGATGTCGTGTTGCTGGTGAGGGTGAGGGTGGTGATGATGAAGATGAGGAGGAGGAGGATGGTGATACTCTGATGTCACGTTGATGGCGATGAGGATGATGAAGATGCTGATGAGGTCATGTTGCTGGTGATGAGGTTGACGGTGATGGTGAGAGTGGTGATTGCTGAGAGCCAGCTCAGCAGGAGGTTTGCTCAGAGGGAAGGCAACGCAGAGCTTTACAAAATAAAGGGACAGAGAGAAAGACACAAGAGAGGAGATAAAGATGGGACCAGGAGACTCACAGCTTCTGGAACTGAGAGCCTCAACCCTAGTTTCCACATTGCATTTATTGGAAACTACCAAGCAGCTGTTTGCTATTAGAACTGCAACATCTATAATAGGGAACAACTGCAACATCTGCAATAGAACAGGTGTAACATTTACAATAAGGACCAGGTAAGCCAGTTTCCCACAACATTTCTGTCTTTTTGTTTTTGCAAAGTCTACACAAATGACGTTTCACTGATTATCCTGCATGACATTTTCACTTCACGTTTGAATAATACTCATTACATTTTTTCTCAATATATTCAGCCCCAGGATTGTTCAAACTTAAAACAAGAGATTTACATATACATTCAACAAGGTACATTTATGTATCACTTATAGTTCATCAGATCACTTAAGTACACAACATGTTTCATTTCTCATGGGCTTAAGATTCCCAGGTGATGAAGATGGTGATGAGGAGGATGAGCTAAGAATGATGGTGAAGATGAGGATGAGGATGATGGAGATGCTGATGATGTCATAGTGATGGTCACGGTGAAGATGGTGATGAGGGTGATGCTGATGCTGAAGATGGAGATGGTGAAGATAGGCATGAAGATCATGGAGATGCTGATGAGGTCACATCAGTGGTGAGGTTGAGGGTGGCGATGAGGATGATGGAGATGCTGATGTCATGTTGCTGGTGATGAGGATGATGGTGATGAAGAGGGTGATGAGGATGATGGAGATGCTGATGATATAGCGATGGTGAGGTTGGGGGTGGTGATGAGGATGATGGAGATGCTGATGTCATATTGATGGTGATGAGGATGATGGTGAAGATGGCGATGAGGATGATGGTGATGGTAAAGATAGTGATGAAGATAATAAGGATGCTGATAAGGTCATATCGATGGTGAGGTTGAGGGTGGCGATGAGGATGATGGAGATGCTGATGTCATGTTGCTGGTGATGAGGATGATGGCGATGAAGAGGGTGATGAGGATGATGGTGATGCTGATGTCATATCTATGGTGAGGATGGAGATGCTACTGGTGATTGGCTTTTGCAAACCTCTCTCTCTTGTTAAATCTAAGAGCATCTACGTTTATAGGTTGACGTATGTGTTTTATCCATTTCAGGCAGGCCTTAGCTCTGTGCTTCTAATAAAATACCCCATGATCAGAATATTCTCTCTTCTTCTCTTATGAAATCAACTAATTAGGGCTTTGATTGTAAGCAGCAAATTATGTCTAATCTGCCGACTCCCTCAACCTCACGCCGGCTTTCCGAGAGCCTCCGGGGGAGGAAAGCAGCCTGGTGTTTGTTTTCTGGATAATGAATGAAGCGAAAGGAGTTTTAAATATCAGAGGTTACTAGGCCAGGGCACTTTGCCTCGAAGGTAAAAAGCCAATCCTGCCTCTTGGAGAGCAGGTCTTTAGATTCTAACGCATGTCTAGGTGAAAAGGGACGGGCCGTTTCCTCTTTGTGTCTCTGTGCCTTCCTGGGTCCCACGAGCGCCTGTCGGCCCCGTGGCTGCCTCCGTGGAGGCCGTGGCAGCCTGGGCTCCTCCTCGGTCCGCTCAGCTGGTGGCATCTGGGTGCTCTCCCTCCTCAACCCCCTCCCTGCAGTGAGACTGGTGGGTGCTGGCCGTTGTCATCACCCTGGGGCAGGTGCCGCAGCCTCCAGGGCTGCTGCAACAAAGCACCGCCTACTGGGGGGCTCCGAACCACGGAAATGGGTTCTCTCCAGTGCCGGAGGCCAGAAGCCCCAATTCCGCGTGTGGGCAGGGCCCAGCCCCTCCTGAAGCCCACGGGGAGGCTCCTTCCTGCCTCCTCCAGCTCTGGGTGCTCAAGGCCGTCCTTGAGCAGTGGACGTGTCGCTCGGCCTCTGCCTCGGTCTGCCCATGTGTGCCCGCGTGTCCCTTTCCCCTTTCACAAGGACCCAGCCCCATCGGATGCTCCAGTTGGCCTCATCTTGCCTACCTGGTTTCATCTTCAAAGACCCTATTTCCCAGTAAGGTCCACTCTTAGGAGCCCGGGGTCGGGACGCCAGCACAGGTGTTTTTGGGGATGCAATTCCACCCGTGATAACAGCTCAGGAGCCTGCGCCTGCCTCCCCCTGCCGTCTGAGGTCACATCTCTGTGCTTCTTGCCCCCCTAGGCTGCGGTGACCCCTCCTGTCAACCCCTGAAACCACCTCCTCCGCCCCTGCTGCCCCCATCCCCACCCCGGTGACAACACCTCTCCCCTGCATGCTCTCCTTCCTTCCAGTCTTCCTTCCCACAGTCCACTTCCCGCAGAACGCCAGAGCATTTCCAAACGCAGCTGGGCTGGCGTCCCTCTCCACCGACAGCCCCCTCTAGAAAACCCCAAGGCCTGTGTGGCCCAGCCCCTGCCCTCCCGGCCCTGCCTTCCGGCCCGCTGTCTGGCTCCCTGGCATGACCCCTTCCTCCTCCCTCCCCAGAGGGACCCCCCTACCCAGCGCCCTCCCCTCCTCCCTGCGCCTTTGGAGTCACTTATACTGCGTGACTTTGTCTGGCAGAGACCTTGGCTCCCAGGGCTGGGACGGGACCAGGCGAGGCAGGCGCCCCGTAAAAGAGCCAGCGCAGGCTCTGGGGTGTCCCTTCAGCTGCACAATGACTCGATCTCACTTGGGCTTTCCGAAGGAGGCAGAAACCCCTGAGACGGTGCCCTTGCCCGATGGCGGCCTGGCGGGCCACTGGGGTGCGCTCGTTAAGGGACGTGTGTCCCCAAGTTCATACCAAAGAAAATGATGCTCTCTTTTAAATCTGTTTTTTATTGTGCTAACACGCACACATACACACAGACATATATGAAATGCAACATTTGCCGCCGTCACCATTTTTAAGTGTGCTCGTCGATGGCCTTCAGTCCGTTCCCAGTTTTGTGCTTCCACCATCACCGTCCACCACCACCACTTTTCCATCACTCCAACAGGAGCCGTGCTCCCACTAAGGGGGCACCCCTCCCCGGCCCCCGCCAGCCTCTCTTCTGCTTTCCGGCTCTCTGAATTTCTTCTTTCTAGATATCTCACATAAGTGGAATCACAAAATATTGTCCTTTTGTGTCTGGCTCATTTCACTCAGCTAACGATTTCAAGGTTCAAGGAAAACAATCTTCTCCTTCGGCTTTGTTCCTCACGCTGAAATGCACATCCTTTCTACATCCACGCCACACGACGGGACCTGGCATGGCAGAAGCCCTTGGGGAGGGACCTGGGGCTGCTCACGGCCGGGCAAGGCCGATTTCACTCCTCATTTAGCAGCTCCTCGGCTGCCGCTCGCCCACATTTTCCTCTCCAAAGCTGAACGCTGGTGTCGATTCTCACCTAAAGCCGCGCGGCCTCTGCTTCCTTCTCTCTGAAATGGGCCGCACGTTATCCCCGGCAGGCTGCGGGGAGGCCAAATCAGAAGGAGCAGGCGGATCCGCTTTCTGAACGGCGCTGCACACGCACGAGGTGTAATTACTAGGCGAGCGAATCATTTGCCCTTTAATTTTGAACTAGCCCTCTGGGATCTGATCTCACTTTCAAGTCTGCAAATATTCGTGTGATTGATCGTGTGCCCAGGGGGTTGGTTAACGTTGACTCGAAGTAATCCCTGGTAGATGAGTGCCGGCTTTTCCCGACCTTGGCCCCGTGGTGGGAATGGCCCACCTGGAGGCAATTTGCTCTTACTCGTTTGTGGGAAAGAAACATCCTGTAAGATAGGGCTTCCAGCACGCCCCGGGTAGGACGTAGGAGCGCCTGGAAGGGCTTGCAGGGGCAGAGGGGCAGGGCTCCTGTCTGAACAAGTCGGGGTGTCCAAGTCCCCCCTCGGGGGTGCTAGTGCGGGGAGTTCTCATGGCCACGCACACCGCGGCCCCTCCGAGTCCAAGTGAAGGCAGTGCTTCTCACCGATCTGCAGTCTGCCGTTTTGTTTTCTGTCCATGCCCTTCCTCATTGAGAGCTAGCAGGAAGTTCTCTCTTGGCTCCTATGGACAAGTAGTAGATGCTAATAAATTGACAGGAATAGACTTATTATCATTAAAAAATACATAAGTAATGAGTATTATCTGCTTTTTAAAAACATCTAGAAACTTAAGTGTGCCTATTTAAAAAGAGAGATTCCTATTGTTCTTTTCCTGTTTTCTGTCCTGGAAAATAAATACTTTGAGCTGGTGAACATCCTTCCATATTTTTTCTTTGCTTTTTAATATTATGGACTCTTCATTTAAAAAGTGGATGCAAATAAACCTTATTATTGTTCTTAAACTTGCCCTTTTCTACTTAGCAGTTCTCGGACGGGCTTCCTGTTGGTTGCTGTCGATGTCTCGTTTGTTCCTATGACTCCCCCGGTGAAGGCTGCCCTCGAAGTCATTCCCACTTTTCCCTATTTTAAAACATTTATACTGTCTCTGGGTTTTCTGTTTTTTATTTCTTTCTGCATTTTACTTGCTGTATTTCACTTTTTATATATCTTTGTGCAGATGCACAAATGTTTCTGTAGAATACATTATAAATGAATCGTTTGGTCACGGGGCGTGTGCGTTTGACGTTTTTATTGATTCTGCCAAGTTGCTGTCCAAAATGTTTGCACCAGCCATGTCTTGGCACGGAGCTTATGGGGCCCCGTCTCCTCACCCTCGCCAGCCTCGTGCACAACTTTGCATGTACATTTTCCTGATGGCTTGTGAGCTTGAGCCGCTGGATGGATTTCTTTGGAAAATATCTATGTTGTCATTTTACATGGAGATTTCTTCTTTCCAATTTGCAGGACAGCTGTGCAAGAGTGCTGCTGTTTCGAGGTGGAAATAAAGAATTAAAAAACTACAACAGCCAGACTCCATTCCAGGTAAAGAGAGTCCTTAAAAGCAGGATGCCACCTGTCTGCGGGTCAATTGTGGGAAACTGCTGAGTGTCCACACATGGGAGTGTCCACACATCCTATTTGTGTGTCTCACATGAGCTTGGCTCGTGCCGTGGTGGGTGTGTGGTGTGTGTGGAAGCTGCCCCACTAGCTCCATCCCTTAGTGCAGAAGCAGCGGCTGCATTTCTCTTTGCCTGTTCAGCTCTGGCTTACTTCCTATTAGACCAAGCAGAATGAATAATGCAGGATTTGTCTGTGGAGTATTCAAGATTGCAGCTCTGCAAAAGCAGTGACAGTGTAGAGGCTTTTAATTGTGCAGCTGCTGGAAAACGCTTGCCTCACCGCCTGCCCTATGAACAGGGGAAGCTCAATGAGAACCTCATGGGGAGGTGGCTTGTTGTCCACCTGTAAATTCTGCTGGATATGCTGTGCCAGGTGGAGAAAGAGCCCCACAAACCCTGCTTGGGCCATGGGCTTCCATGGTGGGGCACAAAAGCCAGAGTCCTTGGCTATGCTAGATGTAGCTGGCCAGATGGTTTAGAGTGAAAAAAATTTCTTCAGCTAAATGATTTAAGTTTTGGAAATGCTCTCTGGGGATTCTGATTCCTGCTTATATTTAAGAATCAAAAGACGGACAGTGATTTATTTTTAAGGGAAGAAAAAGAAAAGGAGAAACACTTATAACTTTGGCTTCTCTTGAACAATGATGATGATGGCAGATGATGCTGATATAATGGCTGTGGAGGTGATGACAATGATGGTGGTGATGACAGTGATAATGGTGATGATGGCCATGACGGTGATGGCTGTGATGATGGTGGTGATGGTGATGATGATGATGGTGGTGATGGTGATGATGGCTGTGATGGTGTTGGCTGTCATGGTGGTGGTGATGGAGGTGATGATGGTGGTGGTGATGGTGATGATGGCTGTGATGGTGTTGGTTGTGATGGTGGTGATGATGGAGGTGATGATGGTGATGGTGATGATGGCTGTGATGGTGTTGGCTGTCATGGTGGTGGTGATAGAGGTGATGATGATGGTGGTGATGGTGATGATGGCTGTGATGGTGTTGGCTGTCATGGTGGTGGTGATAGAGGTGATGATGATGGTGGTGATGGTGATGATGGCTGTGATGGTGTTGGCTGTCATGGTGGTGGTGATAGAGGTGATGATGATGGTGGTGATGGTGACGATGGCTGTGATGGTGTTGGTTGTGATGGTGGTGGTGATGGAGGTGATGATGATGATGATGGTGGTGATGGTGATGATGGCTGTGATGGTGTTGGCTGTCATGGTGGTGGTGATGGAGGTGATGATGGTGGTGGTGATGGTGATGATGGCTGTGATGGTGTTGGTTGTGATGGTGGTGATGATGGAGGTGATGATGGTGGTGATGATGGTGATGATAGCGTGACAGTGATGGCTGTGTTGGTGGTGATGGTGACAATAGCCATGATGGCGATGGCTGTGATGATGGTGGTGATGGAGGTGATGCTGGTGTTGCGATGCTGGAGATGAGGATGTTGATGATTGCGATGATGATGGTGAATATTTCTGTTTGCACAAAATTTTAAAGCTTGTGAGAAGCTCTTCCTTGAGCTCCTACTTAATAATCAACAAATCAGTAAAAGAGGCATTTTATGGAAGAAATGGAGACCTGAAGAGATACATGCACAAGTTTCTGAAATCAGTGGCTGGGTCAGCATTCCCCACGTCTCCACGCTCTGAGTTCAGTTCCCTGGGCTCTGGAGCCGGTAGGCTGCTTCTTTCTGGCATTCAGCTTATCTTGCATCCTGGCCTGGGGTGCACATCAGTGATCCTTTGTATTTTTGAGTCCCCCCATCCAATGCTGCAAACAAATCCTGAATCTGAAATCAAAAAGAAACAAAATAGAAACAAGTCTCAAGAAATAGAAGGACCAAGGAAAGCAGGGAGTAGGGCAAGGGAGAGGGGTAGAAACGGGTGTTGGGAGAAGCGCCTCCCTGCTCCTCCAGCCTGATGGGGCTTGTGTTTGGGAGGCATCTTGGCCTGGCGTGTTTGGAGAGGGCGGTCCTTCTCCCTGGGTGTCACTGTTGCATGATACACCCAGGCTGTATTCGGCAGGTGCCTATCAGAGTTCCAGGAGCAGAGACAAGTGGCAGTGAGTGACACTCAGAATTGTCTAAGGTGCAGTGTCTGTTCAGGTCGGGGCGTGTGTGTGAGTGTGTGACCTTGGTGTTGAGTGCTAAGAAGACGCTGGGGCCTGCAGGTGGGGTTGTGCTTGGGAGTGGTTGGTTGCACTCTGCCCAGTCCCATTTCATGTGTGCCTGGGAAGCAGGTTCTCCAGTTGTCCCCAGTTTACGATGAGGTTGAAGAAACCATGTGGGCCACACAGCTGGTCAGGGGGCAGCGCAGTTTGTGCACGGCCAGCCAGACGCTAAGCGCTGTGACCTTTCTCAGCCATTACAGTGTACATTAAAGGTGCAGAAAATTCGAAGCACAAAATAGGGAAAAGAAGGTCAAATTCCTTGGGAATTAAGCGAATACTCCCAAGATCACTCTTGCTTGGAGCTGGGCATTCACAGATGCTCAGTAAATACGGTCAGGTGTGTTGTGCCCTCAAGCTCTATCCATGAGAGCTGCTCCAGTCCCTTGATCTGAGCCAGACCCCCGAGAGCCCCAGTCATCTCCCTGGGACCTCCCTTCCCCTGTATTTGGGGAGTGGGCATTGCAAGAGCTTTGTGCTGTGCTTGTAGCTGCTGTCCAGCCTGGACTGCTCGTCTGAGTTGTGTATTGTCATTACGTGGACCGCTGCATGGTTAGTTCTAGCCTTCCTTTTGGAGGCTTGCTTGGGGGTAGAAACACACTGCCAATCTCCTGTTTGCCTCGACGACTCCCAGCCTGGCTCGCTCAGCCTCGCCGCAGCAGCCCTGTCTGGGGGAGGACGCGTGGGGGAGGTCTCAGCCGTGACAGTGACCTTCTGTGTCCCCTGAGGTGCCCTCTTCTGGCTTGTGCCATTCAGATCCTGTGAGCGTCTCGTTTACTTTTGCTTTGAGCTCCAAATCGAGTTTGCACATTTAGTCATTTAGCCAGAGAGGGGTGAGCGATGCTTCTCACGTCGCGCGTTTAATAGATGCCGCGGCAGCTGGAAAGTGGCCAGAGGCCCCAGCGTCCTTTTAATGTTGTTGTTGAAGAAGCTGCCTCATCGGCGGACAGACAGCGAGGAAGGCGGTCTTTCATTTTGGGTGGCCTTGCGGCACTGGAAGTTGAACTTTTTGGGGAAACCGATGGAATCCACTCAGCGGCCCATCTGTCCGTGCTTCCTCCCGGTGCCTTTCTGAGTCTTTTCCTTTGTTCAGTGCTTCCAGAACAAAGCCATTGGGTTGGCCTTCAACTGTTAAAGTCCACATGGACTTCAGGGCGAGGGTAGGGTGACTTGACTTCCTGCCATGACCTTACACTTCACCCGGGATCACAGCTCCTCCCTTGGGGGCGTGGGGGCTGCCTGTGTCTCCAATGGTATGAGTTGAAATTGGAAAATTCCAAAATTGACATAGGCAGAACACGAACCAGACAGACGCACGCTGCTCTTGTAGGGAAGCAGGTCTTCCGTAGGGACGTGGCTGTGATGGCGCCTCCGTGAATCCGCCCTGGAGAGGAGTTGGCTCAGTGTCACCCCACCCGCCGGCATGGTGGGCGTCTTCGCCTCATCGTCATCGTGGGGTCCCTCCCCTTGGCACCTCCTGCCCGGGGAGACTGCCACCCCCAGCCCCAGGAGCAGGTCTCGGCCCTCCCGGTCGCTCTGACTCCCACCCGCCCCTGGACTGTGGCTGTGTCCTTGGCCCAAACGGGGATCCCGCCTCCACCATCTTCTCCCCTGGCCCTGGGGAGCTCGAGGTGACCTGTTGCTCTACATCTCCGTGGACGGGTCAGCTGAAGAGAGAAGCGGGGACTGCCAGTGGGCGGTGGCCAGGGGCGGTGGGTGGGACGGGGGAGCACACCAGAGTGGACGCTTCGTGACGTCAGCAGGAGAAGAAGAGGGTGGAATTCCAGCCATTCGAGAACTGACCACACGCCAGCTCCTCTGGCCTGGCCTGGTCCTACATCCAGGGGCAAGCAAGAAGACACGTCCCTGTGCCCTGTTTTCTCGGACAGTGGACGGTAAGCTTGTCAGCAAGTAAGAAAGAAGGGCAAACATGGTGAGTGACAAGAATAAAGCAGGGTCACACGAGGACGTGGGCATGGGGAAGACGCCGTGTCCCCTGGGCCTGCTGGGAGGTGGAGCTGCCACTGTGCTGGGCGGTGCCGGGAAGATGGGGCTGCATGAGCAAAGCTACGAATCCCCGGCTCCGCAGCGGGTGACGGCCGACCTGCCGAAGGGACAGGCGTCCCCCGTTCCTGCTCCTTCAGTTTTCTAGCCTGGCTGGCCCCTCAGAGCATTTCAGCTCATGGCATGCAGCGTGGCATGTCCATCGTTTATAAATTGTTTATTTTATAAATTCTTCTGTATGTCATATTTGGAATTCATTGAAGTTGTATTTCTAGATTCAGGCATAGAAGCCTGTGAAACTGAAAATCTGGCTGAAATATCATGTGTTTCTCTCATAAAAAGGAATTGGGAGTCAAAGCCACTGTTTCATCCAATACATACTGTGTTTCCAGTAAAAGCCAACTTCCAGGTGCTGGGGAAAGACGTCCATGAACAAAAACAATGTCCCTGCCCTTGTTAAGTGTACATTTGTAAGATAATTAACAAGTAAACAGACGTATAACATGTTGGGGGCTGCTGTGTAACATGAGAGCCCCTAAAGCAGGAGAGGAAACAGAGAAAAATGGGGGTGGTACTGGGGAAAGAAGGCTGTTTTATGCCTAGGTGTCCAGGACAGCCTCTCTGACTGGTGATATTTGTGTAGAGATGAGAAGGAAGAGAGGGGGGGAGAGAACCGTGTGGCTATCTGGGGGAAGAGCATTCCAGGGAGGAGAGCTGGCACGTGCAAAGGCCCTGGGGTTCAGGCATGCCTGCTGTGCTCCAGGAATGGCAGAGCTGGGGAACTGGGGTGGGAGGAGGCCAACACCAGTCGGAGGAGAAGAGGCCCACAGAGGCCCAGATTTGCCAGGAGTCTGGAGTTTACTCTGAGCAAGATGTGAAGCAGTATCAAGGGATTGGGTGAAAACTCTGAAATGGAGCTCATGATCCCATGTGAAAAGTGGACATAATCATGGAAGTGAGCTATATGGGGGAAGTGTCCTGGAGGCTGGGAAGAGTCCCAGGATTCAGCAAGCATCCCAGAGCCACGTTGTCTAACACAGAAGGCACTGGCCACGTGCGGCTACTTAAATTTAAGTAAGTAAAATGTAAGTCAGCTCCTCAGTTCCACCAGCCCCATCTCGAGTGCCCACGAGCCGCCATGTTGGGCAGCACTGTTCTAGAAGGTGATGGTTCCTCAGCTCAGAATGTTGGCGTTTTTCCACTGTACCTGTGTTCCCTTGGGCATTTAACTGCTGTTTAGTCTGTAAGTGGCATATACGTGTGTGTGTGTGTGTGTGTTGGGCAGAGCTGTCTCATGAACAGAACCAGACAGGGCCCAGGTCAGGAGCTTTTCTGAGTTAATTGAGCAAGAGTTAGATAAAGAAGGCGAATGGCTGTGTATTAGTCAGCCAAAGGGGTGCTGATGTGAAATACCAGAAATCAGTTAGTTTTTATAAAGGGTATTTAGTTGGGGTAGGAGCTTACAGATACCAGACCATAAAGTATAAGTTACTTCCCTCACCAAAGTCTATTTTCCTGTCTTGGCGCAAGATGGCTGCTGACGTCTGCAAGGGTTCAGGCTTCCTGGGTTCCTATGTTCCTGGGGCTTGCTTTTCTCTGGCTTTGAAGTTCCTTCCTTCCTGGGGCTGGCTTCTCTTTCCTCTGTGTGCTGACTTCCTGGGGTTCCAGCTTAAGTCTTTAGCATCAAACTCCAACATTGAAAGCCCTCAACTCTGTCCTTTGCCATGCCTTTTATCTGTTGAGTCCCCACCCACCAAGGGGTGGGGACTCATGGTGGGTGGGGACTCAATGCCATGATCATAACTCAATCATGTCCATGTACAGATCAGATTACAAGCATAATCCAATATTTCTTTTTGGAATTCATCAATTATATCAAACTGCTACAGGCCAAGTGAGACTGAAGGAGGTGGGCTGAGATGGGAGCCACAAGGTCTAAGTCCCAAGAAGGTAGGAGCCCACTGTGTGGGAGCCTTTTGGCAGGAAGAGCAAGAGTCCTCTCGGTGCCCCCTCCCATGCCCCCCACCCTGTGGGAGCTCCAGTCTGTGGGCTGCCAGTTCCCAATGCCGAGGTGCCGGCATCCTCAGCACAGGCAGTAAACCAAAGTCTAGGGGTTACTCACTCGTCCCCCTAAGTAAAGGAATGTGCAGCCAGCCTTGCCGACCCCCCAAGCCACGTGTGAAGCTGTGACTTGGTGCCAGAGAAATCCGTTTACCCGCTGCTGCCCTCCACGACAGTGGGAAACATGCCAAGCCGGGCAGGCCCCCAGAACAAAGAAGCATTCTGCAACATTCTGAAACACAAAAGATGGGTGATCCAAAAGGCCAGGAAACAGGGACGAAAGGTCAAGGAAATTAGGAAACCAGCAGGCAGGAGGGCAAGTGTGGGCTGCCTGGGCACCCTGTGGGAAGCTCCCCATCTGCTGCGGAAGCACTGGCAGCCGGCCTAGTGGCAGGAGCCTGGAGAGCTGGCCCTGGAAACCCAGGTGCCTCTGCCTGAGGATGTAGATATGGCTGAAAACAGGAGCAGCACCAGTTGGTCGCACTGTGACCCCCAGCACGGTGTCCGGCCAGGCTTGGGACCATGCGATGGCCTCTCACCCCCCAACTCTCTTCCCTTGGCTCCTGCTTTTTCTCAGTCACGGAAAAGCGTTTTTGCCCCCAAGGACTTTGAACTTGCCATCACCTCTGAATAGACCACTTCTTCCAAATGTCCTATGGCTCACTCCTCCAATTCAATCACCCCAAGGGAAGTCCTCTTGTTGGCAAACCTATCTACACACACAGCTTCTTCCAGTGTGTAGGTGTGGCATATAAAAAAATGGAAACGGGCAGCTGAGATCACTAGTCATTAAAAGAATACTCCCAAAGCGAAAGGCAGACAGCTTCAGGTTTCCTAAGAGTTACCTCCTGAGAGCCTCCAAATTGCTCAAATGTGGCCACTCTCTAAGCCAAACTCAGCATGTAAATGCATTACTTTCCCTCCAGCATGGGACATGACTCCCGGGGATGAGCCTCCCAGGTGCCAAGGGATTACTACTAAGCACCAGCTGGTGATGCAACTAGAAAAAGACCTTGAATAAAAGGGGGAAATGCTAAAGACAAATGAGTATATATGGCTAAGAGTCTTCAAAAGAGACAGGAGATCATCAGAGGGGTCACTCTTATGCACTCCTCAGCACGATCCCAGAGACAGCCAAGGTAGATACAACCCCAGATAGTGGTGCTCCTGAGGGCTACAGAGACACCCAGGTTCTACGATCATGGCAGTTGGCTCTGGAGTTCAGTGCCTTGTCAGTGGGCCTTACTTTGGAGTTTGTGCTCCTGAGTGTGATGGAGTTGAACTCAGATGTGAATTTTCTACACATGCCTCTTCTGTCACTTTTACTGAAAAGTGGTTGATGCTATACCCAGGAGACTTGAATCTCTGGACTGTCCATGTGCCAGCTGGGCCCTGAGCCTCAGGAGAGTTGTAGCTCCTACTCTCTGGTTTGTTGGACTTGCATAGGTCGGCTAACTGGGAGGTGAAGATGGTCAACCACCATACCAGGGAACTCGAAAATGTATTCACCAAATGCAATGAATGTGCCACAATGATGAAGGCGGTTGTTGATGTGGGAGGAGTGGGGGGATGGGTGATGGGGTATGTGGGAACCTCTTATATTTTTTAACGTAACATTTTTTGTGATCTATGTACCTTATAAAAAAGACAATTTAATAATAAGTAAAAAATAAAATAATTTTTAAAAAGAGACTTGGTGGAAACTGAGAGGATTCAGGGACCAGAAGGGGAACCTCAAGAATGTATACCTAATATCCTCAGGGTGATAAGACAGTAAACAGCCTCTGTGAAACTGGGAGAAGTCAGGGGCTTGAAAATTGATGTTTTGTAAAAAATAGGATAGCAGTAATGAGGATGAACATAAAGGATGGAAAAGAGAAATGGAATGCTAAGAAAATTGAAGGAATCATCAAGAACATCTGAATAAGAGCATTTCCAAGGGTAACAGAAGAAAAGAAGATGGGGAAGAAATAAACAAAGATATAATTCAAGGCATGCCACTCACCAGAAGGACACAAGATTCCAAGAGGAAAGGGCACACTTAGTGGGAAAAGGCCTCCAGCAAGGATGACCATTGCGAGCACTTAGAATGTTGGGAAGGAGAAGAAAAAGAAACTCCTAAAAGTTTTGAGAGAAAAAGATGGAGTTTCATCCAGAGAACTGGAGTGGCGGTTGAACATTTCAGTAGCAATACTGGAAGCTCAGTGTCTATAGATTCAATAATTTCTTCAGAACTCTGAAAAAAAAACATTAAGCCAGATGCATAATAAATAAATGTGAGCGTATTCCAAAAAATCATTGTCAGTTTTGCAAATCCTCAAAATATGGCATCCAGTGCACCCTTTCTCAGGAAGCTGCTATATATTTGATGAGCTTCACCTGGTCAAGGGAGCCTGCCAGGAAACAGGGAGGCAGGGCTGGGGGAGAAGAGCTGGCCCTGGACAGAGGCCGGGGGTGGGGGCCAGGGAGACTGCAGTATAGCCAGCCCAGATGGGAGCAGGAGGGTGCCCAGAAGCAAGGGAAGCAGAGGTTGCCTGCTGCGTCATACATAACGAGAGATTTACGCTGTACAGTTTACTCCTGTCAGAGCTTGGTGATAAATCAATTACAGGTAAATAGGAAAGCAAACAAAAACCATGACTGTTACTCAAGGGAAATAGAATTGTAGTTGACTGCTTGTCTCAATTGCGGGTAAGATTTAGAGCGCTTTCATACTCTAAACACGGAATGACAGTTTAACCAGTCTGGAATGCAGCTCTACTGGGCTCAGGTAAGTGAGCTTTGCCCGCATCTTCCTATTGGGAAGTCTGTAACGGATATTTAAATGGAAAGAAACCAAGGAAGATCATGAGACACGTGCTTTCTAGAAATAGGAGGTAAACACCTAAAAAAGCAGCTAAAAGTTTTGAAAATAGTTGAGCTGGGGGTGGAGTGGACAGGTGTGAGGCAGGCTTATACCCTCTGTAGAACTATTTGGCTTTTGACAGCACCCATTCATGTATATGCCATTGATAAAAACTAACATTTGATTTCATGTTTTAACGAAGTTAGCTACCCTCACTAACTGCAGTGTTGAGAATCAGAGTGCTTTTTTAAGGGCATAACTCCACAGTTGGCAGGGCCTGATGTCTGTGAGTCCCTGATGGTTAATTTCATGACTCAGCTTGGCTGGGTTGTGATGTTTCTTGGTTTGGTCAAGCACTGGGCTGCTTGCAACCATGAGGGTATTTTGTAGGTGGGACGTGCATCTATTTTCTGTCTATTGCATCTACAGTCAACAAAGGAGATTGCCCTCAGCTGTGTGAGGCATCCCTTGATCCAGTCATTTGGAGGTCTGAAAAGCTGGGGACTTCAGAGGTCAGAAGAGGAATTCGGACTCAACAGTAACATAATAAATTGGGCTGTGCACATCTTCAGCTCCTGGCAGTTTCTCTGGAGAGCCCTGACGGATCCCATGTCCTGCTGGCCCGGACGGCTGCCCCGCCCCTCAGCCCCTGGTCCCAGCCGCCAGCAGGGCATTTCCACCCGTGCGTCCCCAAGTGCCTCCTGGGAGCCGGCTCTGAACTCATGGTCTCCACTCCCCAGTCTGGCCCTCCTTGTGGCTGCTGCCCGGTCTCCAGAAATCTGGCGCTCAAGCTCTGAGCCCAGGAGTTGGCTGAGTTCTTTCTCCCACATGAGCGTGTTGGAGTGGACACAGCGGCCCCCGTGGCCCCTGCCCTCCCAGCCCCGCTGCGTTCCACTGGGCTGGTTCATCCAAGGAGCCATCGGCTGCCCGCCTCGTCCTCAGATCTCCCTCCACCCTGAAGTCGGCATGACCCGCTTAAACACAGAGCCTTTGGGCACACTGGACTGTCCACCCCCGGGGCCCCCCTGCCCTCCCTGCCTTTGCTTGGGGGACGCCTCTTGCCCTTCGAGGCTGATGGCCTTCGTCTGGTGCTTTCCTGACAACACTCGGGCGTTCCTCACAGCGCTTTCCCTTGGTTCCCACAGTCCTAGGTACACACTTTTTGTGTATCGTGTCATAGCAAACAGCTTGTGAAGAAGTCTCACAGCCATGCTGTGAAGGTATTTGGAGAAAGGGCTGCACTCTCTCTCCCATCTTTGCGTCCCTAATTCCCAGTGATCTGGAGCGCTTGATACCTGGAGTTTAAGTCAGCTGTGGCGGGGCAGAAAGTGTTTGCCGTGTAGTCCTTGTAATGGCCTGTGCGCTGGTGTCCACCTGGACGGCTTGGTCCAGGTGTGCTGAGGGGGGAGGTGTGAAATGCACGAGGAGAGCCTATCGGCATCCTAGGGCTGTTCAACCAACGTGCTGGCTTGACAGCAGAAGTCTAAAATTCTTTCTTCCATTTTATTTGTGAACAAAATGACATCTTAGAGAAATTTTTCTTTAATTTCTTTTTAAATTAAGTATTTTACCTAAGGTAACATAATAAACTCTGCTTTTCTAAAAACAAAACAAGAACACAGAAAAACCCCAGAAGTGTATTCCTTCTTGGTTCTGGAAGCCAGACTCTGGAATCAAAGTGTCAGCAGGGCCCGTGCCCCTCCAGAGGCTCAGGCGAGGGGGCCTCCTGCCCTCTTCCAGCTTCTGGTGGCTTCTGACCATCCTCGGCTCAAAGACACATCGCTCCAATCTCTGCCTCCGTCTTCATGTGGTGTCTTCTGTGTTTCCCCTTCTTACAAGGATGCCAGTATGGATTGAGGGTTGATTTCATCTCGCGGTCCCTACTAATTAGGCCTGAGAAGACTCTCTTTCCAGATAAGGGAACAGTTGGTGGTTCTGGGCATTGCGTTTGGAAAGCCCAAGTGTGACTGATGGTCGATGGAAGAAATTTCCCGATCAGCTCTTCTGTAAGATTAATATTTTTATTATTTATCTTTCTTCTCTCTCCCCCCAGTTGTCTGTTCTCTGTGTCCGTTCACCGTATGTTCTTCTGTGACCACTTCTTTTTTTTTTTTTTTTCAGATAAGGTTTCTTTTATTTCAAGTTCAACACAGAATAAGTCTCACCAATTAAGTGAGGAAAGACAAGTTTCTGGGTTCACAGTTTTTTTTTTTTTTAATTATTTATTTATTTATTTTTTTAAATTACATTATGAAAAATATGAGGTCCCATTCAACCCCACCGCCCCCGCCCCCCACTCCCCCCACAGCAACACTCTCTCCCATCATCATGACACATCCATTGCACCTGGTAAGTTCATCTCTGAGCATCACTGCACCCCATAGTCAATGGTCCACATCATAGCCCAGACTCTCTCACGTTCCATCCAGTGGGCCCTGGGGGGATCTACAGTGTCCTGTAATTGTCCGTGAAGCACCACCCAGGACAACTCCATGTCCCGAAAACGCCTCCACATCTCATCTCTTCCTCCCGTTCCCCACACCCAGCAGCCCCCATGGCTACCGTTCCCACACCCATTCCACATTTTCTCTGTGGACATTGGATTGGTTGTGTCCATTGCACATCTATGTCAAGTGAGGGCTTAGATTCCACATGGGTACTGGATGCACTCCTCCCGCTTCCAGTTGTAGACACTCTAGGCTCCATGTTGTGGTGGTTGACCTTCTTCAACTCCATGTTAGCTGAGTGGAGTAAGTCCAATAAATCAAAGTGTAGGAGCTGAAGTCTGTTGAGGCTCTGGGCCTGGGTGTCATATTATCAGTCCAGAGATTCGAATCACCTACATATATCTTAAACCCAGCACCGACTACAATTCCAATAAAGTAGCATGCAAGTCTTGTGAAAAGAGATCCCCTCTGAGTCCAATTCCATCACGCAGAAACACCAGCTCCAAAGAAGGGCTATCTGTCATGGCAGTGAACCCCTTCTGCCATGACCATAGAACCCGTGGGTCTCTTTATCCCTCAAAAGAACCAATACCTGGGTTTGTATCTACCTTATCTGTCTCTTAGACTCTGTTCAGTTGTACATAGGGGTATTCCTTCTGACAACCTCCAGACTCTTTTTTAGAGACTCACAGCCTTATAATCTCATTTCTCCTTTCCATTTCCCCCTTACATTAGGTCAAACAGCTTCCTGAAGTCATGTCATTATATGTAGACAGGTATATTCTGCTGTTCCGCATTGAATCTTTAATTCAAGGTCATTTTCTAGTTGCTTCTTCAGCTGGTATGTGGTAGTGATCCCTCGGTGCCAGGGAGGCTCATCCCCGGGTGTCATGTCCCACGCTGGGGGGAATGCATCGCATCTACATGCTGAGTTTGGCTGTGAGAGTGGCCACATTTGAGTAACATGCAGGCTGTCAGGAGGAAACCCCCAGGCACAATGCTACTCTAGGCCTTGTTCTTATTGCAGGTGTATAGGCTCAAAAGTGTAACCATTAGTATCACGAGCCCACTGTTGGGCCCTCCTTCCTTCCTGGTTCTTGCCGTTGCACCTGGAGGATTGCCGCTGCTCTCCCAGGGCCCACAACAGTGACCCCCCGGCCAGGAGCCCAGTACCCCCCCAGCTGTTGTTTTTGTTTCCACTATGAGTATATATAGACATTACCATATACCCTGGGCATATGCCCTATATAACTCCCTGTCAACCATATATATCCTGTCAATAACATCCCATATCAGTATTCCTCCGCTGCCATTGTTGAACCACTCTGTGATCCAAAACTTCCCATAAAGTGAATCCCAACATAATGTCAGCTTCAGAAGAGTCTTAGATCACCGAAATTCATATATACAATATACAGTATTTCCCCAGATCCACCATAAAACCTTTTCCCTTGCACAGCGATAATCTTTTAACTTATTCATATCATATTTCCTGAAACTGATGTACAGATTCCAACACTATAGTTTTCAAACAAGGTGACATTTGTGCTTACTCCATATTTTAGGCTGTACAGTTTTCTAAATTTTTTAGTTATCCTATGTTTTGTCTTATGGTTTTCATTATTAGTCTGTCGTCCCCTATATGTTTTTGGTGTAATATTAGCTGTTTTATATTCATCCTCGTGTACTCTCACATAACTCCTCTTTTTCCCCCTTATTTACCTTTGTTCCATCCATTCCACATCCATTTTCCCCTCCCCTTAGGGCCCACAACGCCTGCCAATCTAATACCCTGGGAGCCGTCCTTTCTCACGAGAGATACAGTTCTCTCTATTCAACGGCATTAGTCTTCCCCAGGATATGGGTCCACCCCACCCAATGGTAGAACCCACCTTGGCAAAATGAGCCTTCAGCTGTTCCCTCCGGAGTCCGTCACGCATCAGACCATACCCCCTGAGCGTCCTAACCAGGTAACCCTCCTACTTATACTTTGATACGTTTTACTCAACATTTAGTTCTCAACGAACTTCTGACACTCTCCCATATTCGTATGTTGCCCCTCCCTCCCACCTATTTCTTGGACAATATTACCCCTCTTCCCATCCCCAGCCCCCCTCAAACCCAGAAAACCCCACCCGAAGGTACCCCCTTGCCCCCATTTTGTCCCTTCTTTGTGCTCATACTTACCGCCAGCTCATCACAGATTCCACCCCTGCAGACATTAACTCACATCCTTCCTCCACCCCCCGATTTCCTGTAAGCCACTTTTCCAGACTCTAGCTCTCTGAGGCAGTTAACTTATTTCATATCATTGAGGTCATATAGTATTTGTCCTTCAATGCCTGAGTTGCTTCACTCAACATAAGATTCTCAAGGTTCATCCATGTTATCACGTGCGATTGTAGTGTATTGGTTCTTACAGCTGAGTAGTATTCCATTGTGTGTATATACCACATTTTATTGATCCACTCATCTGTTGATGGACATTTGGATTGATTCCAACTTTTGGCAATAGTGAACAATGCTGCTATGAACATTGGTGTACATATATCGGTTTGTGTCCTTGTTTTCAGATCTGATGGGTATATACCCAGCAGTGGTATTGCTGGGTCATATGGCAAATCTATGGATAATTTTTTGAGAAACCGCCAAACTGTCCTCCAGAATGGTTGGATCCTTCTGCATTCCCACCAGCAATGGATGAGTGTTCCCCTTTCTTCACATCCTCTCCAGCATTTGTATTCTACTGTTTTTTTCATGGCTGCCAATCTTATGGGAGTAAGATGGTATCTCATTGTAGTTTTGATTTGCATTTCCCTGATTGCTAGAGATTTGGAGCATTTTTTCATGTGCTTTCTAGCCATTTGTATTTCTTCTTTGGAGAAGTGTCTGTTTAAGTCTTTTTCCCATTTTTTAAATGGGTTGTTTATCTTTTTGTTTTCAAGATATATGAGTTCTTTATATATGCAAGTTATAAGTCTCTTATCAGATATATGGTTGCCAAATATTTTCTCCCATTGTGTGGGTTCCCTTTTTACTTTCTTGACAAACTCCTTTGAGGTGCAGAAGGCTTTAGTTTTGAGGTAGTCCCATTTATCTATTTGTTCTTTTGCTGCTCGTGCTTTTGGTGTGATATTCATGAAGCCATTTCCTGTTACAAGGTCTGTGACCACTTCTGTCCTTATCAGTGGCACCGGTAATCTGTGTTTCCTTTTGTTGCTTGTGTCAGCTCTCTGTGCAGCACCATTCCTGGGCAGGCTGCACTTTCTTTTGCGCTGGGCAGTTCTCCTTATGGGGCGCACTCCTTGCGCGTGGGGCTCCCTGCGTGGCAGGGCACTGCTTGCACGTATCAGCACTGTGCATGGGCCAGCTGCACTCAGGTCAAGGAGGCCCGGGGTTTGAACCGCAGACCTCCCATGTGGTAGACGGACGCCCTAACCACTGGGCCAAGTCTGCTTCCCTGGATCAGCTCTTCTATCCCCAGTATCTGTCCCTGAACTTCAATCTGCACATCTTCTGACTGTTCACCAGTTAGAAGTGAAGTAGAAATGACTCTGCAGCACGTGCAGGCGGCTTGTTGTGGTCCCATTTGCTGTCCAGCTTCTGTCCAGCTCTCCTTGTGGAAGCTGCCCTCGTGCTTGAGAAACGGTCCCGGGAGGAGCCACACCTGGGCTTCTGCTTGCACACCCGTGTGGTCAGGCCTGTCGGCTTCACGGGAAGAGCTCGTGCAGCGCTTGGAGCCAGGAGGAGGGGGAGACCCGGCGTCCACTCTCCACTCAGGGTGTTCGGGGGGCTCAGCGCCTCACTGAGGCAGGGCCACCCTTGAGCTCTGCAGATTTACCTCCCGTGAGCCGGCGTTACAGACCGGCGAGTCGGCAGAATGGAAGTTTGGGGCCACCTGACTCTGAACTTGTTTCTTTCCCCCTCGGCCTCCCCAGGTGTAGTGGGCCCCTCTGCCCGTGGGATTCAAACTGGTAACACCTACTTGTTTCGTCAGAACAATGTAAGTGCCCCAAGGACAGGTGCCAAACTCCCCTGTCATCCTGTGTCCCCACCAGGTAGCACGTGCAGGTCCTCAGTAGATAGGTCATGAATGAAAGGCTCCGCTGCTGCTTGGAGCTAGCTTGTTGAAGGGGGTTTTCCAGTGTTTTGTTCCTACTCACCCTCCACAGCCTGTGTCTGTGTTGTGTGTATAGATCTGTGCTTTATCTGTAAAAACGGTGAGTTTTTGGGTCCCTTTACGTACCCTTGCCCTCCCACTTGGGGGTGGTACCCACCCCTCTTTGAGTTGGGTTAAGGCACGTGAGGTTCCTGTCGTCGCAAAATCTGTTTCACAGACCTTGGTTGCACAGAGTGACCTGTGCACTCCTCTTCTGCTTCGGGGAGAATTCTAGTTTGGGTATCATTGAGTCACTTCTTTGGGGGATCATCAGAGGGGAAAGAAGGCAGTGGAGCACTGGGCCAGAATAAGGAAGCGTATCAGCTAGCAGCTTCCTGGAGCTGCTGTAACCGTGCCGCAGACCCGGGGTCTTCGAACAGCACAGGTGCGCTCTCATGGTTCTGGAGGCCGCGGTCCTGACCCGTTCCTCTGGCCGGGATCGGTGTCGGCAGCACTGCGCCCTCCAGAAGCTCCGGGGAGAATCTGCTCCCGGCCTCTTCCGGCGCTGAGGCTGCGTCCCTCTGGGCTCGCCTCTGTGGCCACACCACCTCCTCTGTGCGTCCCACCTCCCTCTGCCTCCCTGACGATCCAGGATAATCCATCTCAAGGGCCTTAATTTAGTCACAGCAAGTCTGCAAAATTTTTTGTCAAATAAGGTATATAAATGCCGGTTGCAGAAGTAAGACCACATATCTCTTTTTTTTGGGGGGGGGGGATCGTTATTCAGCTGAGCACCAGGGGTAAAATGAGTAGCCGAGTAGCAGTAGAAGGTTCTGGAGAGAGACTTGGGCCAGAGGGACCCGAGCCTCGGAATGCCTTCCTTAACGATGGGGAGGGAAACTGAGGCACGAGACGGTCTGCAGGATTGGGGTGGACAGGGAGACCAGCGCCAGAAAACGGGAGGGCACCGGGCAGCCGGAGGGAGAACTCTGTGCAGGAGCAGGCCTTGCATGCACTCAGCACTGGGCGAGCCTCTAAACTGACAAGCAGCAGAGCCTGAGAAGGTTCCGGCAAGCCGGGGTGGGCAGTGAAGAGGACGGCCTCGTGCTCCTCATTCTGTTGGGGTCATGAGAACTGCCTCCGGGTCCTGTCATGTGTTCTCCAGCCTCCACGGCCTCCACCAGCGCCCCGGCCGACGGAGCAGCCGCCCAGCTTGTCCCCAGCTCCCTGTCCCCACCCCTTCCCCTCCAGCGGCCGGCGCAGCCTCCTGGACTATGGATGTGCTGAAGCCCCCGGGCCCTCCCCGCGTGGGCCAGGCTCACGTCCATTCGCATCTCTCTGTTCCGCTCCGGGCACGCGACGCCCCGGCTGCGTGGAATTGCAGCCTGCCGCCCCGACTCGGACCGTGAGGGCTTCGCACGTGCGGTTCCCTCCGCCTGGAACCCCCTCCCCTCTCCCGCCCCACCCCCACCCCACGGGACCTTCCTTCATTTCTCTCGAGGTAGCTCGCAGCCCCTCCCGTGTGCGCCCGCGCTCTCGCTGCCTGCCTTTCCAAGGTGGGGTCCTCGGCTGCTTCGCCGACACCCCCAGCATCTGATTCTTCGTGATGGTCAGTAAATACCTATCGATACGTCTATTGAATTTTAGGGAGCAGGACACTTAGGGGTATTTCTGCCTTCTCTAATGGCCTTTGTCTCCCTAAGCCTTTTGGTCCAGTAACCCTTGAGTTCACTGAAGTTTTTAAGAACCTGTCTTAGGTTGCCAAAGGCTGCTGGGAGCAATGTACCAGGAATGGGGTGGCTTTTACAAAGGGAATTTGTTGGGTTAAAAGCACATGGTTGGTTCTGGGGCTGTGACGACGTCCCGATCGAGGCATCATCAGAGGTGCCGTCTCCCCGAAGGTCGGCGCTGGCCACCCCGTGCATGGCAGCGTCATCTAAAGGTGCCTTCTCCCCGCACTCAGCCGTGGGTGACCGGGCACGTGGCTCACCCCTCCCTCTCCCCCGCGCCTCTCGGGGGCCCCTGTCCGGGACCCCTCTCGGGCTCTCAGCACTGCTCTACGTGGCTCTCCAGTTACAAAGGACCAGGCCCCACCCAGGTCACGCCTCCCCGAAGTCCTGCGTCCGAAGGCCCCCCTAACCGAGCCCCGCCCCGTCAGCGGGTTCCGCAGCCACGGGAGGGGATTAGCTCTGAGAGCATGATCTTTCCTGGGATCCACAACCAGCTTCAGGCTGTCCCGCCGCCTTCCTCCTGCAGAGTCCCATGTCCGGCGGAGGAGCTGAGCGGGAGCGTGCAGGGCCCGTCTGCCCTTGGGGGCTCGCTCCCTGCGGATTCACCATCTCAACACCCAGGCCAGGAGGGGTTAAGGCACATTCGAGGCCCTGCAGGGACGCCGAGCCCCCAAGGCCTGCAGAGGGTTCCCTGACCAGTTGGCGCGTTCTGGGCCCGGTTTTCTCCCCTCGCGCCCTGGGGTGGGGCTGAGGCCGCAGGTGCCCAGAGGTCAGGGCCGGAAAGAGCCCCTAAAGGAAACCCTGGGGGGGCATCGGGGAGAAGAGGGCAAGGGTCAGAGAGGGAGACTCAGCGACGCAGGCAGACACAGGGACCTGGAGACAGGCGCTCCCGGAGGCCCCCTGGCCCCCGAGAGCACGGCCCGTGCATCCAGGTTTTCATGCGCCTCCCCTCAAAACGCTGCCCTTCTTATTCGAGCCGGCTCGGGCAGGTTTTGGGAAAGTAGATGAATCCTGGTTTCCATGGCGACAAAGCCGGAATCGGCCCGGGCTTCCTGTCTCTGGGTTCTGTGCTCTTTCTGTTTTCTTGTCCATAATCACGAGAGTCGCCCTTTGGGTTTGCGCTTTGTCCCCAGTCCGCCAAGGGCAGACACCGTCCCCGATTTCCCGTACCCCAGGTTGGGTCACCTGGCTGGCTTAGCTCTGCACCTCTCCCACCCCCAGCGGCTCCCCAAAGAGTGTACCTGGGCACACAGGTCAGCATGGCAGGTGGTGTCCCCCGCCCCCCAGGTCCTGAGCTCATTGCAGGGCCTTAAGTGGACACCAGGGGGCTGGCAGTGACCCCCTCATCCGAAGCATATCTCAGTAGAGGGTCTCCCAGGGGCATTGAGGCACTAGGGGTCGGGCAAGGCCAGCCTGGGCAGGTCCTGAGGCCGAGGCAGCAGTTTGTCCTGGGGACGCTTTCCTTATGGCCGCGTGACACTGGGACTTGTGCAGGCTCCCCATCGCATGTTCTCAAGGGACACTGTCAGAGTTGAAAGCCTCGAGCAGGTCAGGCACCTGCAGTTCAGGAGCTCTTCAGCTCGTCTTCCAGATTTGAGAGCTGCTGGCCCGGACCTCTATTCCGATCCCAGCCTACCTCCACACAGCATCTTAGCTCGTCCGGGAATGGCAAGTGACCGGGTCTCACTCCACACCAAGCGTGGGTGGGATCGAGGTGCGTGTCTGCACCTGTGAATCCGATGTGGAGCCGTGCCATGCAATATTTCATAAAAAGTGCCACTCAAGAATCTCCGGGAAGGACTGAGCCGTTGCGGTATCTCCAGGGAGGCATCTGCTTCTGCCCGGGCATCGGGTGCTGACCGAGGCCGGCTGAGGACTGACCCGTGGGGGCTGCCGACTTAACGTCCCCGCGGGGCGGGGCATTCAAGTGTGTTCGCTCGCTCCCAGGCTCTGACTTCTCTGCCCTAGAGAAGGCTGCGGGGCTGTACCTGGGGAGGCCAGGAGCCTGCAGCCACGGGGGCGCCCTCCCGGCGCGCGCCTGCCCGCTCGGCCTTGGTGGACAGCCCCGGGCGTGTCTGCCGTGGCGGCTTTTAGCTGCTCGTGTGGTTTTCAGACACCCCCACGGTGCCCACAAAGCAGAAATAGAGCTCAGGGACAAACTCGTGGCCCCGCTTCTCTTGCCTGTTGTTTTAGAGGCAATTATTTTTTCTCGCGTTGGTTTTAGTAGCATTGTTTTTCTAGGTAATTTTTGTAACGTTTCCGGGAGAGACTCCAGAGAGGTGACATTTGAGGACTGGTGTTCATCTGAGACTGAGGGAGAAATCTCGGCCGGCTGTGCAGTTTGAAAGGCCCAGTTGGTCTCAATTATGTGAGTGGAGCCTCTGGGGTGGGGGTGAGTCAGCCCCTAATGGAAATGGGCCCCAAGCCGCTTACACTGGAGACTTCCCAGTACGAGCTTTATTTGGAACACTTCGCCACGCAGGATCTGGCTTAAAATGCCCAGAACATCACAAAGAACTCCGCCCAGAGATTTGTTCTGCTCTACTGAACTTGGAGGAGGTTAAAAAACATCCTCTCGCCCCCTTCTGAGTCTCGGAGAATCACGCTGGACGACACGGTCTGGGTTTTTTCCATCTCTGAAGCCCCAGGGCCAGCTCAGAGCCTGCCGCGTGGATTAAATAAGTGAATGAGAAGTGGGCGTGCCTGCAGGCCCAGAGAGGCTCCACACTCACGGCCCGGGATCAGCCGTGGGTGCCGGGAAGTCCGGCCTGGCCAAAGGGCCTCCTGGGGCGGTGCAGGAGAGGGCAGCGGCCCTGGGCACAGGCCTGGCTGCGACTCCGGCTTTTGCCCCAGCTAACCACATGCTCGGGGCTGGATACTGTAAGGGTCAGTTCTTCTCTCTCCAAAGCCCGGCCGTTGAGGATGGACGGGCTAAGTGACGAGGGGGCGGCCAGCGCAGGGCTGCTCCCCTGATGGGCTCCCCGGGCCGAGTGCCTGCCTCCTGTCCTGCCCTGCGTGCACCCCAGAGCGCCACCGTCTTGGCTTGGGTCTCAGCCCCGGGCACTAGGTGGGCAGCTCCGGAGGAGGCAGCGGGCGCAGTTAGCACAGTGTTCAGGTGGCTGGACCAGCTCATCTCCTCAGTCCTCCTCTCCGAGTCTCAGACGGTCCGGTCTCCTGCCTCAGGGTGCCTCGTGCCCTCAGGTGTGTCATCCCATTTGGGGGGCACAGCTTGTCGCACCCAGAGCCTTCGGGGTGAGCTGGTGGAGCCATGGGCTCAGCCCGTGTGTGCTGGTGAGCAGTTCGGCCCCCGTGCAGCTCCCCGCTTCTCGACTTCACAGCCATCACAGGGCCCCCAAAGGTGGACTGGAAATCCCAGGCCAGACCCCCCAGCAGACAAGGTGTGTCCCTGGGTCCTTGGCCCCGTTGCTTGCCAGGGGGACCTGCTTTGAGATTCTTGGTCCTGCAGCTGGCCCGTTACGTGGATCCCGGTTTCTAGCTCCTGCCTGCTGGTCTCCAGCCTGGCGTTCCAAGTTTGTTCATTGTTCAACATAAATTTACTGGAAATTCAGGGTGCCAGGGGGCTCAGGGGAGGGAGATTCCCCGATGGCAGGGCACCTGCTCTCACGGGGCTCCCACCCTGCTGCTCACCACTTATTGGCAAGCTGCAGCCATCCCTTTCCTATTTTATCCTGTCCTGTCCTATTCGATTCTATTCCATCCTTTTCTTTTCACTCCTATTCCATCCTGTTCTGTTTATTCTATTTCCCGTGCTCTTATAATCAGTGGCGTTTGTTAGTTTTGCCGGCACCGTCTTTTCTACACTTGGCCACATAAGGTAATGCAGCGTCATGTGATGGATGGGGTCTTAGATTGATGGAACAATCGTTCCAATCGTGATAAATGCAGGACAGGCTCTTTGGGGGAAATGTAGTCTGAGACCCCGGCAGGCCACCCCGAGGGGTGGCATTTCACTTGACGCCCGCCGGCGGAGGTGGCCAGGTGGTGCGTTGGGTCTCCCCCAGGGGCCACGTGCTCACGGGTCCTGCACTTGGCTGTGCCGGGCTTGTCTGCAGGCAGCAGGGGTGAGTCAGAATGGGGGGGGGGCTGGCCACGGGGTCCAGGTCACCAAGGGGGGCAAGGAGTGGCCGTGTGGCTTTCGGGGGCTGTGTTTTAAATACTATTTGTCGCTGTGGCAGCCTCAGGCAGTTCTGTAAAGGGAGCCCGGGCAGGGGCTGGAGTTAGGGGCCCCTGGACCCCATCGGGGTGCTCTGCACCTTTTTTTGCTCAGCACTTGGGGGAGGCAGAGCACTCGTGTTGCGGGTCGAGCTGTGTCCCCCAAATGGGATGACGGAGCCGTGGATGTGGCCGACTTCAGGCACAGGATGTGCAGAAGCGTCACGCCGAGAGGAAGGCTGCGTTAGCCACCAAAGGGCGCTGGTGCAAAGCGCCAGAAACGGGTGGGTTTTATGAAGGGTATTTATCTGGGGAAGGAGCTTACAGATACCAGGCCATAAAGCGTAAGTGACTTCCCTCCCCCAAGTCTGTTTCCACGTATTGGAGCCAGATGGCTGCCGACGTCTGCGAGGGCTCAGGCTTCCTGGGTTCCTCCCTTCCAGGGTCTTGCTTCTCTCTCCTCTGTGTGCTTACTTCCTGGAGCTCCAGCTTAAGGCTTCAGCATCAAACTCTAACATCAAAACTCCAACATTAAGAACCCCTCAACTCTGTCCTTGGCCAGGCCTTTTACCTGTGAGTCCACTCCACGCAAATGGGTGGACACTCAGCACACTAATGACCAAGAGCTTTACATGGGTACTGAATCAGGTAAACCTGTGAATCCAATACAGTCTAACATGCCCAGAGGAGAAGATCAGTTTACACACATAAGCCAATCTTTCCTTGTGGAATTCATCAATAATGTCAAACCGCCCAGCCGGACAGCGTCCGCAGAGGAAGAGGGGCCAGAGGCAGAGGCCACGGAGCACAGGGGCCAGCCAAGGGCGCCGAGGGCGGCCGGCCGTCCCCAGGAGCTGGGGGAGGCCGGGGGACCCTCCTGCAGAGTTGCTGCCTGCTGGCCTCTGGCGCCAGGCACAGCCCGTTCCGTCGTACAGCCGCCCGGTTTGTGGTCCCCGGCACAGTAGCCATGGGAAGCTGCGACAGCTTGTGGCTGGAGCCCTGCTACCACCGTAGACAGGGCGGCCGGCGGCCTGCGCCAGCAACGCGGCTCCAAGCCTTTGAACCGGCCGTTTCCTTGGACTGAGTTGCGGTCCTCGTGACGTGGGCCTCGGGCTGGGGCGGCACAGGCAGCCGCACCCCGAGCCCCGACACGTGCCCCTCCAACGGGGGCGTGACGCCCGCTGACTCGTCCTGGTCCTGGGGTGCCTGAGCGAGGCCTCTCTTTATGGAGGCTGGGGTTGCAAGATAAAAACGAGAAATTAATATTCCACGTGCCTCTTCTTAGAGACTCGCTTCCTCAAAGAAACTTTGGTGTGGTCGTTAGGATGGCCTCGCGGTGGATATCCGTCGCCAAGGCAGAAGCAACGCTTTTGTCAAGAGCAGATGTTTGTAGAATGTTTTCTTTTCTTCCAAGGACATCACCATTTCAGCTTGAAAAAGACATTTCCACCCATTGCCAATAGACTCTCTGCTGTCATAGGGATTGTGGTAATGCTAAGAAGTTTAGAGTGGGCTTATGGAAATTGGTAATAAATATTGCATAAAGGGGAGAGACTCTTTCACAGTTTAAAAATTATTTGTTATGCTAATTTTGAATTGCGAGGATTTCTTCAGGCTTGAAAATGGATGGTATTTTTCATTCCTTCTATAAAACGTTAGGAGGGTGGTTCTCACTTTGGGAACATAATAAAAGGACCCAAGGTTGGGCTTCTGTGCAAATGACGTGGGCCCATCCAACAAAGGATTTCAAAATACAAGAAGTCATTTCGGAGATGGGATGTTGGCAGCCCCCTGCACCTTGCCATCACCCTGTGGTCCAGAAAACGGTCTTCCATTTCTAGCTGTGCCTTTGACATCGAGACACCGCATCTTCTTCCTTTGAACAGAGTAAGTGAGGCCTTAAAGATGATCCAAAAAAGGACCCTGGGGACAGGTTGACAAGGCCAGTACCGGGAAAGGGGGCAGGAAACCAGGTGATTACTCAGCACCTTCACTGTCCCCATGTCCTGGCTTGCTGTGACCAAGCCAACTCTTAAAAAGATGCCCTTGAGCCTCCACCCTCCAAGGGCTGCGTGAGAGAGGAGAGGGATGGCACCTCCCCGTGGCTTCCCAGCACTTGTGCTTTCTTGCTGTTATAAAAGGCCCATTATTATTGCTCTCCTTAGCCAGGCTGGGTAATTGAGAAAGAGCCAGGATAACGTAAAAACAATACATGTGATAATGATTGATGTTTGCATTGGTCAGCTTAGACTAGGTTCTGCCGCGATAACAAACAACCGCGCTCTTGGTGGCTTCCAACCACTTGGTGACGACACCTAAATGTAGGCCAGGAGTCTGCCCAGTTTTGTCTTTGTCCCTGAATCAGGGCTGAAGGGGCACCTGTAACTAAGAGGTCACCATTCTCTGGGCAGAGGAAGCAGAGCACAGGCAGGCTTTCCTCAGTGGGGCGGAGAGGTCCACGCCTTCTTCCTGCAGGGAGGTCCCACTCATCACAAGCCAGTGGCAGGGCTGTCTGATTCTCTTGGGGGATCACTGGATGACTGGACCGAGGAAACACTACATCAGGGGTTGGCAATATCTAGACCTTGCATTTGGCCTACTGCCTATCTTTGTAAATACAGGTTTTTTTGTTTGTTTGCTTTTTAAAAAGATTTATTTATTTCTCTCCCCTCCCCCCCCTGTTGTCTGTTCTCTGTGTCTATTTGCTGCGTCGTCTTTGTCTGCTTCTGTTGTTGTCAACGGCACTGGAATCTGTGTTTCTTTTTGTTGCATTGTCTTGTTATGTCAGCTCTCCGTGTGTGCGGCGCCATTCCTGGGCAGGCTGCACTCTCTTTCGCACTGGGCGGCTCTCCCTACGGGGCGCACTCCTTGTGCATGGGGCTCCCTTACACGGGGGACACCCCTGCATGGTACAGCACTCCTCGCGCGCATCAGCACTGCGCATGCGCCAGCTCCACATGGGTCAAGGAGGCCCGGGGTTTGAACCGCGGACCTCCCATGTGGAAGATGGATGCCCTAACCACTGGGCCAAGTCTACTTCCCGTGTAAATAACAATTTTATTGAACAACAGTCGCACTCATTTGTTTACAACTCAATGGAGGGGTTGAGTAGTTGCAACAGAGACCTGCAGCATCCAAAGCCAAAAGCATTTGCTCTCTGGCCCTGTACAGAAGTTGGCCAACCCCTGCTCTCCATCCTCACTGGCATCCTTGCCTGCATGTCATCACAGAGGGCCATTATGGGGTACATGCGCACTTCTGTAGCCAGCCAGGATCTGACTGCTTTAGGCAAGGTAATGACACCATGGAGATGCCCTCACTCCCACCCCAAACCTGTGAACAGGTGACCTCACCTGGCAACAGGAGCTTTGCTGATGTGATCAAGTTCAACATCTTTACATGGGGAGTTTCCCGTGGATTATCCAGGTGGGCCCAGTGGGATCCAAGGGGCCTTGAAAGAGGAAGGCAGGAGGGTCAGATTCAAGAAGGAGCAGTGAAGATGGAGCACAGGTGAAGGCAGCTGGAAGGTGCTCTGCCACTAGCTGTGAAGGTGGAGGAAGAGGCCATAAGCCAAGGAATGCAGAAGACCTCTAGAAAAGGCTTCTGGAAGGATGGAGCCCTGCCAGCCCCTTCATCTGAGGACCTCTGACTCCGGAACAGTAAGACGATCACCTTGCATCGTTTTGAGCTGCCAAGTTTGTGGTCACTTGTTACAGCAGCAACAGGAAACTCATCCTGTCCAGAAACTTGCCTCTTGGCAGGACCCTGCAAGCCAGGTCCTGTCATTGTCCCCACTTCACAGTGAGAACACGGCACACAGAGGGAACGCAGACCCACCTTCTGTGATTCTCTCCATCATGACATTACTCTCTTCTGCAGAAGCGTGCCTCCTTACTAAGGGAGAACAGGGTGACTGAATGGTGACTGTGTATACCGCTTCTGGAAGTCACTGTAGAGAAGAGGAGAGAAACAGCAAGCCCTTGGAGAGTCACCCCTGCGGGTGTCCTTTCTTCATTGGTTGAAGTGACGCTCCCTCCGCGCCTGCTCTTCCACTGTCCACCTGTGAGCTCTGCAGGTGTGCTTCTCCCCCAGCTTCTCCGCTAGGGTGGGCTGCTCCCTGCTTCCGCCCAGCCCCCTGCACCCAGGGAGACCGGGCGTCCCTGCAGGGTCTCCCTACACCTTTATTTACCAGTGTGTGTGTTTTGCCCACTCCTTTGTCTGGCCCGGGCTTGGCCCTGGGGGTTGATAGTGGAATCGCTGCCCCTCCAGTTCTAGGGTGACAGGTGGACGCTGACGGCCAGCCCGCCCTCCCTTTGCCCTTGTCTGTCTTGTCAACCTCTGGCATCTTCTTCTTAGAGGGAGCAGGTTCCTCCCCCGGGGAAGTGCACCCTGGTGGCTCCTCTCCCAGCAGCATTAGCGCCAAGAGAAGTGGCTTCACCCTCCGCCATATGCAGTTTTCTCCATCCAAGGCCCTGCGATCCAGTCTCTCTCGTGTCCCTGGTAAAAGCCAGCAGGAGACCCCTGCAGCCTGGGCTCCCGGGAGGGCCCTCTCGGGTGGGCAGTTATCCTGGCAGCCGCAATCTGCTTCTGTCCGCAGCAAGCACACCTCAGGACCACCCTGGCACGAGCCTTGAGCACACAAGCCAGTGCCTCCCTGGATTAGCTCCCACCTGGTCTCACACCCGGGCCAGCCCCCTGGCTTCAACCGCTCCGTCTTCAAACAGAACCTTTCCTTCCAGACCTCTCCAGTGCACACGGGAAGAGGGGCCAGCACCCTGGCTTCCTAAGTTTCTCCTAAGGGATCATGGAATCTGGGCCCTCTCTGCCGCTGGGAACAGTTTTAACACCCCACCCAGCTATGTCCCTGCACCTGCCATCCACGGACTCAAAGGGCCTTGGAGATCATCTGCCCTGGGTGTCTCTTACGGCAGACATCATATCCTCTAGACCTCGCCCTTCCTTCACTTGAACCCCTTTAGAGACAGGGAGCTCATGACCTCCCTCGCGAGCCACTATCTTGCCTCATCCTGCATGATTCCTCTATCACCTCCCCCCATCAGTCCCACCTGGTGCCGTCAATCCCGCCTGGCCCCAAATTTGCTGGCCACCAGAACCAGTCCCCTCCTCCATACTTCCAACTGCATCTGAATCATCCACACCAGGCAGTGAAATGACCTGGGTAACTTAGCAAGAGAGACGGCATAAACAGAGCACTTACTCGTGACATCTTTCCCGGGGATATTGTTCAGAATCTTCATGAATATTCCAGTGGAATTCAGTTAGCACTCAAAGATTTTTTTATTTTAAAACGAGGGGAAGTATTATTGTTTATAGATACAGAGAGTCTCTAGTCTCCATGTGTTCTTTTAGAGTCTGTTCCTTATTGCTGGCTCTGATGTTTCTAAAACCGAGGAGCTCACACATTGAGCTGCACAGAGGAGCGCACGATACCTGCGGACCTGGGCTTCTCGTCACCCTGCCACGTGGTAGAGCAGGGCTTCTAACATGGGGGCTGGGTTGCGCCTTTCTGTTTTGGGTAGGCAGGGAGGGACTGGCTGGGAGAGAGAAGAGAGATGAGTGATTGATGGAGAAAGGTAAAGATGAGATGCTTCCTTTCCTAGAATGGGCCAGGCCACGGGACCCAGGGAGCATCTGAGGGTGCCTCAGGAGTTGTCTGCACATGGCTAGACCAGCAGAGGAAGCCATTTGCCCCCAAACCCCGTGTCCACGAAATAGCCAGGAAGCATCCCTTGGGAGAGTAGAATTCCTCGGGTAGACCAGCTGGTCGTTTTGCTGGTGGGTTTGTTTTTTATATTTAAACTGTAACATGGGCAGGTGGCTCTGAGCTAGGAACAGTCCAGCTCAGAAGTTTTATGAATCAGCTCCAACGCACCTGGTTTTTGCACAGATACATGTCAAGATAGCAGCTTTGCAAAGATTGCAGATTACCAGCAGGTATCGGAAGAGACTGAAAAGACATGATTTGTGAACATGCAATTTCCAGGAGGTTTCTAGGCGGTAACTACAGCTCTTGGGGACCTCATTTCATTAAAGTATTAACAGGCTTTCTTGTTCATTTTGGGTGGATAGTCTTTAACAAAATGCAAGATGTTTTTAAGCCAAAGTCAACATAGCAGGGGATCACTGAAATATTTATTCCCCAAATTCACTGATGAAATGGGGCATCTATTAAACATTGCTTTCTTAAACACACAGAAAGAGCTGAGGCTTTCAGAAAGAGCTCGAGGCTGCTGATTCATGCAGATATAAATAGGGGCCCACTGCGGAACCCCCCACCCCCACCCCTCTGTTGCAAACAGGCCTGGAGGGTTGTAGCTGCTTTTGTGTTCTTTCCTTCTCAGTTGGCGGAAGGAAGCTTAGAGGAACAGTTTCTACTGGGCAAGTGTCTTAAACTGTATTCCCTGAGGATCTGCCTTCCTGGGGAGCTAGACAGAGGTGGAAGGGAGTGTCCAGTGCAGCTTGTGGGATTGGGGTGGGCGACAGGCAGAGAACACAAATCCCGGAAGATGCTGCCCATGCCCTCAAGGCATTGCATTTTGGGGGAGGTGGAGCATGGACCTAGTGCTGCTTCTGAGGGGTGTGTTTGCAGATGGCAGCCTTGCTGCAGTAGTCATGCACCAGGCTCTATCCGAGAAGGGGGTGGAAAAAAGCACATGAAGGAGCGAGGTGATTCCAACATACTCAGGCCCGAATCTCAAGTGAGGAAAAGGTGGGTGCCTCGGTTTGCCAGAGCTGCTGTGACAAAACCCACAGACTGGCTTGAAGGACAGCAGTTTATTGGCTCACAATTTGGAGGCAGAAGCCCAAAGTCCAGGGTTCAGCAGGCCGTGCCTTCTCTACGTTGGTCGCTTTCTGGTGGTATCTTGCTGTCGCTCCATTTCTGCCTCAGTCACTGGCAGTGTCTCCTTTGATCTCTCCTGTGGAATCTAGTTCTGGGTCCACATTTCCTTTGTTCACGGGGACTCCGGTTGTACTGGACTAAGACCCACCCCCATCCAGTCTGGCCTCATCTAATGAGAATCTTTGGGACCTCGTTTATAAATGAGTCCACGCCCACAGGGCTAGGGTAGGCCTTGAACATGCCTTTGGGGGGACATGGTCCAATCTGTCCCTGGTGGACTTCCAGAGTCACGAGCTGTCTGTCATGGGACCTGATGGATGGAACATTCTGGTGTAGCTGCCCAATGCCCCTGGTGAGCTATTATGGGGTCTGCTTGGATGGAATATTCTGGTTTGGTTGTCCTCTTGAGCCACTTAACAGAAAACACCTGAGGTCTGAAGCCTGGCATCTCAGCCCTGCCATTCCAGGTATGGCTGGCCCTGGCTTATCTCTAAAAAGAATTTAAAGTGGGAAAAGACAATCTGAATGCAAATTTAATAGAGGTGCTACTTTCAAAATATTTCCTTCTCATCTGGGCTTCCTTGAAATGGCTTTTTTATTCATCTCTAATTTAGTATTATAGCAATTTGATATGGTTATGGATTCCAAATACAGATATTGGATTATGTTTATAATCTGGTCTGTACCTGGGTGTGATTAAATTATAATCAGGGCTTTGATTGGGCCATGTCATTAGGGCATGGATGGGGACTGACAGAAGGGATGGCAAAGGACAGATTTGGGGGTTTTTGATGTTGGAGTTTGATGCTGAAGTCTTAAGCTGGAGGCCCTGAAAGTCAGCTCACAGAGGAAAGAGAAGCAGGCACCAGGAAGAAAGGACCTGAGCCAGGAGAAGAACACAGAGGAATAGAGAGAGCTCCTTAGACACAGCAGAAACCCCAGGGAGAAAGAGACAGAGCCATTCACCTGATAGTCTACAGCTGACCTTGTGAAGGAAACAGAGGAGCTGAGCCCAGAGGCACCCAGGAAGCCTGAGCCCTCGCAGACGTCGGCAGCCATCTTGCTCCAACACGTGAAAATAGACTGGTGAGGGAAGTAATTTATGCTTTATGGCCTGGTATCTGTAAGCTGCTACCCCAAATAAATACCCTTCATAAAAACCAAAATAAATAAATAAATAAAACAAGCCCTGTTTGTCTTCAGAGGTTTTGTGGTGCTCAGGTGAAACACAGTGTAAAAGGCCCTTACAGGTACAAGGTGAGGGTGAGTCTTCACTCCTTTGTGACCTTCTAACTGGCCCTCAGCAGACAGAGCCACTGGGCGTGACTCACGAGCTCTCCTTGCCTTCCACCCTGCCCTGTCACCTGAGCACAGGTGAGACCAGGAGGCTCAGTTTATAGGTTCTTACCCTCAGAGAAACCTGCTCTGGTGCACCTGCTTGCCAGCAGGTTGGACCCATCGTTCTCAAGAGCCCGGGGCTGTCCACTGAGGCAGGATCCTTGATGAATCTGGGAACAGTGCGGGCAGTGGGAGGGCAGGAATAATGAGCCTGACATGTTTTGAAAGCAGGCATTTCACAGCCACACCTTAACTTGGCTCTTGGTTGCCTGTGATGAGGGTTGGCATCTGGGGAGGTAGCCAGCCTCGCCTCTCCTGGCCCACTGTGGGGAGACAGTGGGCTCATCGATACGTGCTACAGGTTCCAAAGCTGGGGGCGAGAAAAGCTGCCGAATTAAACTCGTCGGGGTGAAAACAAAATGATGCCAGAGCTCAAGGATGCAGGCAAACGCTGAGGATCGGAGCAGCCATGTGTGGAGGGAAAGCACGTCTCCCAAGGGCTAGGTCACAGCTGTTGTCCTGTGCCCTGACATTTTTCCTACCTTTGTCCATTCTCTCAGCTCCTTCCTGGCCACGCAACTGCAAATTCTTCTTCCTCCATTTGTTCATTTATACCCATTGACATCTAGGGTATGAAAATGGGCTGTTGGATTTTGCATCTTTTGGGGTTTGGGTTTGGTTCTCTTTGTTGTGAATTTATAATGATATATATATATAGGATCTTGTACATGGGAAGCAGGTGCTTAACCACTGAGCTATATCTGTTCCCTGGTATAATATATTTTTAAATTCTTATCCACCATATCTGGCAGATGCTTTTCAAATTAATCTCCATTCTTTTAACTTTGTTTTTAGTGTTTTTTTTTTAAATATAGAAAACTTTATTGCATTTTCTTTATTTTTATGTTACCAGGTCATTTATTCCTCTGGTCCTTGACTTTGTTGACATATTTCAAAAGTTACCACTCATGTTTTCAATACACTTTATCATTTGATCATTTACTTTCCATTTGATTTTCATTCCTTCCTGAATTCCCATGTTTTTTATGGGATAATTTTCTTCAGCTAGAAAACTCCCTTTTATAATTCACGCTGATAGTGAATTCTGTTTTGATTTTTCTGAAAATGTCTTTATTTAGGTTTATTGTTAGGATATCTTTGTTAGGTTGAGATTCTAGATTGACAATTATTTTCTTTCCACATTTCCTTGTCATTGGATTTACCTAGTTTCTTTTGAAAAGCTTTCTGTCTGTGAAATTAAAGATATTGGCCATTTACTCTAGCTGCTTTAAAAATGTTCAGTTTGTCCTTAGTTTTCAGCACTTATGTGTCTAAGTGTAGTTTTCCCTGTATTTATCTTGCTTGATTTGCCTAGAACTTTTTGAATCTGTGGATTTATGTTTCATCACTTTGAGCTTAATAGAAAATAATACTTTTCCCTTTTCTCCTTGTTGGATTTTTTTTAAAGATTTATTTATTAATTTATTTATTTATCTTCCCTTTCCCCCCCACCCCGGTTGTGTGTGTCTGTTTGCTGCATCTTCTTTGTCCGCTGCTGTTGTTGTGAGTGACATGGAAATCTGTGTCTCTTTTTGTTGCGTCATCTTGCTGTGTCAGCTCTCTGTGTGTATGGCTCCATTCCTGGGCAGGCTGACTTTCTTTCACTCTGGGCGGCTCTCCTTACGGGGCGCACTTCTTGTGCATGGGGCTCCCCTATGCAGGGGACACCTCTGCATGACACGGCACTCCTTGCGCGTATCAGCACTGCGCATGGGCCAGCTCCACACAGGTCAAGGAGGCCCGGGATTTGAACCGCGGACCTCCCATGTGGTAGACGGATGCCCTAACCACTGGGCCAAGTCCACCACCCTCCTTGTTGGATTTTAATTACACTTATGTGTCTTACAGATCTCTTTCTTGGTTTCCATTCTTTTTCTTCTGTGCTTCAGTTTGTACATTTCCTATTGATCATTTTCCAAGTTCCTCATCTATATTCTATTTGATCTTAAACCCAACTTTTGACTTCTTAATTTTAGATATTTTATTTTCAGGTCTGGTGTTTACGATTGATTATTTTTCATACATTCTAATTCTCTGGTGAATTTCTCCAGAATTCTCCTCTTCAGCTACCCTCTCCATTTTTTCTTTCATTTTCTTGAATATGTTAATTGCATTAATATTTTGTTGGCTAACTGAACGTCTGGATCATTTGTGGGTCTGTTTCTATTGATTGCTTTTCTCTTAGTTTCCCATCACTTGGTATTGTTCCTTAGTATGACTCATAATTGTTTATAGAATAGCAAACATTATAGAGATATTTGAAAGAAATTTCAGTGGCTCCAGATAATGTCTTCTTTAGAGAGGATGGCCCTTTCTTCTGTTAGGTAGATAGAGTGGGGGCTTATTCCTTAATTGAGTGAAAGGCTGAGCTGAGTCAAGGCTGAGTTGCAGTTTTGAGAAATCTCATTCTACCTCCAATTCACTGTTTCTCCTAGAGTAGAGCCGTAAAATCCTGCAACTGAGAACCTGGTGTGCTTAGCAGTGCTCCTCTCCCTGGTGAGTCCTGCATTCTAATGCTTTCCTCAAGCTCGTTAGCCTTCTGCCTCTCCAGTTTCAGGATCTGGCAAATGTCTTGACAGGAAATTGAACATCTTGTGTGTTTCTCATCTCCTCCCTTCTCTGTCAGGCTTTGGTCCTTCAAATCTTCAATTCTTTGCCTTACTTGGTTGCTAAAATCTCTGCTGATTTCTCCATACCCAGCAGGGATGGGCCCTCTGTCCAGCACAAGCCAGGATTCTATGCCCTTTCCTCGGTCTGAGATGTACAAATCGTCCCCCAGAGAACAGGCCCTAGCTGTCAACTCCCATCTTCGCGATTCTCTGTTCTCAGAATCCGGGCTCTCTGGCCTTAGTGACTTCAGTGGCTCACTGATGCCATTGAAGAGATGTCTGTTGAAGTTTGTTTTTCTCCTTTTCTCTGTCACAACATTTATCTGCCTCTAGGTATTTCATCTTTCTTGTCTGTGGCCAGTAAGGGTTTATTCAGACTTCTGGGTCCTTTGACATCAACTAATTGTCATTGACAGCTTCCTAATTTTCTGGCCTGGCAAGATGTTCCATGTTCCTCTAATAAATTTCTTGGCTCAGGCAGGGAATCAGCCATTTTCCACAGAGGTCTGTTTCCTTTTAGTAGGAACCAATATTTAAGTCCACAATCTAGGTATGGGGGTGCTTATTTCAAGGTAATATGCATTTCCTATGTTAATTCATGACATCAGAGTCTTTACTTTAAACCCCCTTGGCTCTTATATCTGTTATCTCCTTTCAGCCATATTAAAAATCTCAATTTTTCAAGCAACAGGATTCTTCTCATGGTTTATCTCACCACACACCAAAAATTCTGAGAATAATAATGCCAATACTTCCACAAACAGTATGATCCTGAAATGGCTTAATATTTTCTTTTGTAGTTATTTTGCGTTTCTGGAATAGATCCTATCAGAGATGTACAATCAAATGGCAGCATTTTAAAGTCATTCAAAATGCTTTTTCTCTATTTGTTTATGCCAGCAGCTATTTACACACTTATGTTCCTGTGTTTATTTCATTTATTATAATTATTGTGATTTTAAATTTTAATTTCATTTTATAGTTATATAAAATATTTACATCATTCTAAAGTCAAGAATCCAAAACAAAGGTGTATTCAAAGAAGTCCAGTATTTATCCTTCTCCCTTCTACTCCATTCTCTTATTTTCCCTTTAAGTAACAATTTTTTCTAAATGTATTGTTCTACTGTTTAAAGAGGGTTTTTCACAATGCAATGTTTCTATAATAATAGGTACCCTTTGTTGAGTGCTTATACTCTCAAGTGGTGTTGATTTCTTTACTTGCATCGTATCACTTTACAAGATACCCTGTGAGGTAGGTTCTGTTATTATCCACCCCCATTTACAGATGAGGAAACTGAGGCTACAAGGTATTAATTAACACAGCCCAAGCCATACAGCTTGTGCATTGAACCTGGGACACGTAGCAAGATCTTGACTGCGGGAGCTCTGCTGACTGCCATGCCGTGGTCTCCAAGACAATCCGTTACCAGGTTTTGGTTGGTGCTCTTACTGATCTTTAAAATACCCAGAGACTGGTGCCACTCCCCCAGTGGCCTGCTCTTCAGGCAGCACCTCGGCTGTTCCTGGCACAGGTGACGGTAATGGGAGTGGGTGGGTGGCCTCGTGGTTCTGGTGCACAGTCGTACCAACGGGATTGGTCAGCACTCACCAGCTACTCTGCACAGAGAGACACAAACTGGTTAGTAGGGAAACGACCTGCCTCCGTGTCCTGAGAGCTGAGACAGGAGCGCCTGTTAGGAGATTCCAGGGACCTTTGTGCCCAAAGCCCCCGCCCTCGTGGAGCAGCTGCTGAGCCTCGCTGGTTGGAAATGACACTCTCTTGATTGGTTGGACCTCATCGTGGCAGATGAGTGGACGTTTGCACTCGAGTAATTGCCTTCCTCTCCTGGTCACAGTAAAACAATCGAAAATGTGGCTTGACTTGAGATGTTCACCTGGTGGCTTTTGGACACGCAGATGAACCCATAAGAGTGCACTGCGTTTGAAACAGGCCGGCCTGGGGACCCTCCACAGGACTGCCGGAGGCCACCTGCCCTCCTTCTGCTGGAGGAGCTCGCTGCTGCCACGTACAGTTGGATGCTCACTCTCATTGCCTTACTTTTCCATTTCCTGTGCTTTTCTAAAACGTAAACAAAGCAACCCAAAGTGGCAGCATGGCGTCCTGAGCTCCTGTCTCCTGCCCCCTGAGTATCCACGCGCATGCAGATGCCCTGCGTTGGGCGCCAGGTAGCGTGGATATGTAGGAAGGATGTGCTTGCTTGCTGTCGGCAGGATTTGTGCACCCAAGCTGTGGTGCTTGATTTATTCTCAGGCTCCGGTCGGCCCTGGCTTAGTGTACCAGGCTGCTGAGCCCTGCCAGAGTCCTAGCATTTAAAATCTCCATTCAGGGAAGTGGACTTGGTCCAGTGGTTAGGGCGTCTGCCTACCACACGGGAGGTCCACGGTTCAAACCCCGGGCCTCCTTGACCCGTGTGGAGCTGGCCCATGTGCAGCGCTGATGCGCACAAGGAGTGCCGTGCCACGCAGGGGTGTCCCTTGCGTAGTGGAGCCCCATGCGCAAGGAGTGCACCCCGTAAGGAGAGCTGCCCAGCGCAAAAGAAAGTGCAGCCTGCCCAGGAATGGCACTGCACACACGGAGAGCTGACACAGCAAGATGACGTAACAAAAAGAAACACAGATTCCCATGCCGCTGACAACAATAGAAGCAGACAAAGAAAGAAGATACAGCAAATAGACACAGACAGACAACTGGGGGCGGGGGGAAGGGGAGAGAGAAAAAAAAAGATGTTACCTTTTAAAAAAAATAAAAATAAAAAAAATTAAAATCTCCGTTGCCTCTGCCTCGTGCAGTGCCAGCTGAAGGGAACGGGGGAGACCTTTTGCCGTTTCAACGACACAGGTGGAATGTTCTATCATGGTCTGCATCCCAGCGAAGCATGCGCCGTCGGAATTCTGGAAATAATCTCCGAGGCTTGCCGTGCTGCCCTGTGAGCAGAGGGGAGGGGTGGCGGTGTGGGTGTCTAGCGGTCCTGGGCGCTGAGCTTTGCATCTGGGAAGCTCGGGAGGGTTTGCATGCCTCCTTCCGCTTGGTGCCCACGTGGCAAGGCAGGGAGGAGTGGCATGGAGGGGCTCCAACTCCAGTGGCAAAGGCTTGCCCCACGCCCCCTGGCCTTTCCCCAGGACAGTGCTGGTGGGCATTCGGCGTGCCATGAGCTGGGCTGGTTTGGATCCTGGGTGGTCCCCCATCCAGGATCACGTGCCTCGCAGGATCCAGAGGCAGGCGCCTTACCCCGCTGGCGGGCGCTTCCGGCAGCCCACGAAGGACGGTACCAGTCTCCACTAGTTCTGCAGAAAACCGGAAGCCCTCCCTAGCCATTCCTGGCCCCCGAGAAGAAGTGAAGACCTCTTCCGGTTGGCAGAGGGTGTAGGAGTCCAGGCGGCTGTGGGGGCACGCACGTGTAGATTCACACCTGCGTCTGCAGGCCGGGGTGTGCATCCCGAAACAAGAGGAGGTGCAAGCAAACAGTGCTGGAGTTTATCAGAACGCCACAGCCGCGTCTGCTTGACTGTTACTTGGCCAACGCTCCAGGAGTCTCTAAAGCATGACCTTGATTTTACAGCTGAAGAATGGGACCTTTCTCTCTGTCAGGCTTAAGAAAGCCTCAGGGGTCCCCCTTCTCAAAGACCCCGCCCGCCAGCCCACTCAGGCCAGCCCAGGGGGGCAGACAGCCCTTCTCTGGGTGAGCATCTCCCGTGCCTTCTTTACTTATTTCCCCTGTGTCCTTCCTGGGCGCCGCTGCCAGGCCCCAGTGGCCTCGGGCCGTGGGATGGGCTGAGTCCAAGCCCAGGCGTCTGTCCCTGTCCTCGGCCGCAAGACCCATGACCACAAACACCAGACAGTTATCGGCTCAGCTTCTGGGGCCTGCAGCCTGCAGGGAGGACTCTTCCACACTCCCCCGGCTTCTGGTGACTCCAGCGTTCCGTGGCATCCTCGCCTGGTAGACCCTTCCCTCCAGGCCCATGGCCTTCTCACTCGTCTGTCTCTCGTCCTCTGCTTAGAAGGACCGGTCACTGGACAAAGGTGACCTGCTCCATCACGCCCTCTTCTTAATCAGATTCCGCCTGAAGTGACCATTGCCAAAAAGGCCACATTCCAAGGTCCTGCAGGTTCCAGTCTCAGCATGTCTGCAGGCACCCTTCAGCAGGAAGGCTGAAGGGTCAGGGCCACGCTGGGTCCCCTTCAAGCCCCAGGAGGGTGCGAGGGGCCCGCCAGGGTGGCATCCCTGGCGCACCCCGGCCCCTGCCCCTAATTTGGGTGTGCCAGCGCTGAAATTCCGCCCAACAAGTGCCTGGTAGCTATTCTCGGATTATTGCCTCTCATTATCTGTCCACAGATGGCACCGTGAATCATAACTGAAAGCATTAAAATGTTAGGCTCCGGGGTGGAGTTGCTAAGGGACTTTGGGGGCTGCGCACAGTCTGCTGACATGTGCTGGCACATTTGGCACAGCGGCAGCAGTGCCCGTTCTGAAACGAGGTCCCCGCGGCAGTGAAGCACCTCCGAGGGAGCAGGGGCTGTGTTGAAAAGAAGACGTCGCTCTTTCGCTCGGTCGCTTCAGGACCCTAGCACATGCTTGTCATGCAAGCGAGCAGTACACAGGAATCATCCGAGAGAATGACCGTCAGCTGGAGCTGAGGACTGTCGCCTTCACCCCCCGCCCCCCCTTCCACTAATTCATGTTTGAGACTAAGGACGCGGGAGCCAGAGACAGCCCTTAGTGAGCAGAGGGCATTTCAAGGTGACTGGAGCCGACATCCAGAAGGCTCCTGATGTCTGCAGTTAATTGCTTCAGCGAGGGAATTCGCTTCCTTTTGGTGGTTTCGGCCTCTGGAGTTTGCGTACAGGCTGGGGGTTTTGCGCGCGGCCTCTCCGTGCCAGCCCAGGGCTTGCAGGCTTCCTCTTGGTTTCCTGGAGGGCGGAGGCCGGCCGCCTGGCCTGGGGGCCAGTCAGCCCATGCGGACCTGGTGGAGCTGCTTTCTGTTGGCTCATTGGAGCACGCCCAGAAGAGAGACGGAGAGACCGAGAGGCGGCAGGTGCCACTGCCCAGAGCAAGGCCGCGGCCCAGCGCCGCCCTCCCAGGCCTGCCGCCGCAGTGCGGCTCTCGGGGTCCCAGCCTCCGAGATAAAGACGCCGCGACCGCGTGGTTCAGATCGGGTTCTGACCTCGCTCTGGGGACAAGACAGCCCGGAGCACCCGTCCTCAGCTGCCGCAGTTTCCTCTGTTTGGTGTGCCAGTGTAAATGCGCTAAATCAAAAAGTGGATTAATTTAAAGCAATCAACATTCTCGGCAACACGGTAATGATAATGTCCCGGTGCCAGCTGTTTTCCCTAATGGAGCGTGATAAGCATTACCTGAACAATTAAATGATGGAGTAGTTAAAACTGAGCTGTGCTTTCAGAGTGAGCGTGGAAAGGAGTGCTGGGATCGAGCCCGACAGAGCTGAGCGGGCCACCAGCAGGGACCCGCGTCCTGAGAGCCTCTCTCCCCAGAGACGTCTGCTCGGGCATTTCTGCGGCTGATTTTAAAAGCCGCCTTCTCACTCAGGAAACACAGAGTCCTGTCTTTTAGCCCCAGATCCCAAGGCAGGGACTTGGAACCCTTGAGATCTGCTTTTACTGGTTTTAAATGCTTTCCAAGCACCTGAAGAACCCACTTAAGGAAACAAGCCCCCTCTGCTTTGCTTTATGCTCTCCCTCACTCGCTTTTCTCCTTCCTCTGTTTCTTTCTTTCTCCCAAACTTTACCTGTTGTTTGCAAATAATTTAAATCACTATCCACAGGTTTTCCTGAATAAAGGACTTTTGATTTAGTTTCTATTCCTAAAGGTATCGAAATGCAATTTTATGTTATTTAACTGTGTTGAATTTAATTCACATATACCCTGTACAGTTTAGCAGTTAGAATCCACTGGGTATGTTCCCTAAGTGGTCAAAGCTGTTATAATGGGATCTGTAATTTAGGAGAACTAAGAAAAAAATAAAAATCTCTTCATAGGGTAAATTTCTTCTGTTTGATGTCTTTTTTTTTTTTTTTAAGTGGACAGGTCGTAGCCTGAACTTATTTATAAACATACTAGGAGTGTGGCAGAATGGAGGGTGAAAGGAGGCAAAGCAGAGCGCTCATTTCCTTTTCCTTTTCTTTTTCCTTTTCCTCGCTGGCGAAGTGACCGAGGAAATGCGCGTCCTCGTAGGATTTGGCTTCGGCTCCTAAGCCTCTAGTTAGCTGATGGTGATTGTACTTCAGCAGTAGGGGAGCAAAATGGAAAGGAGCAGGACCATTTCAGCAGGCGATCTTTGTTTTTGTGACATCAGGCAACTTTGGTTTCTGTCTCAGGAATCGTTTCCCAATTGGACACAGGACAGTGATTTTAATAAAGTTGCTCATTTGGATTCTTGAAGGAGGTAATCAAAATCCACAGTAGACACAAAGTAGCTCGCTTTTTTACTTAGTGTTATATTACACACGTGGGTGAAATTAGCATGTTTAGTTTGTTGAATTGACTTCATGGCACTGAATGAAGTAAACGTGTATTCTCTAAGCAGGTAAACTGGCAGGTACTACTGCCATCCTCACGCCTGTCGTTTGGGGTCAGGCAATGATGTTTCTGAGCAAAAAGAAGTGGCTGCTCTTGTTTCCACAGTATGTGGCCCTGTACAGGCAGTTCTTGCTCTTTAGTTTGCAATCACGGCTTCTTCAAAATCCTGGGAAAACCGGAAGGTTAAACCTCATTTTATTTGCATGCTAGCAATGATGAGATTCAAAAAGGGAATGTATGTGTGATTTTATGACTCCCAAAAAGAAAACGGTTATGTTTGTAAACTAATCTGTCCCTTGGGGTGTGATACCCTTTGGTTGTATTAAAATCAGTTGAGAGGACTTGGATTAGATTACTTGATCAGATTGCCTTAGGGCTTTTGATGGGACTGCATCAGGGAGGTGGGGCTCAGTTTGTGTCACTGCCCCCTTGCTGGGTCTGAGATCAATGGGCACTCAGACACAGAAGAGAGAGCTCTGCCAGCTTCAGTTCTGCCATGTGACAAGGCTCGGACAGCTGAGACGCAGGGGGCGATGAGCCATTTGCCTGAGAACTCACATCTGAGCTTGGGAGGAGCACGAGCAGCTGAGACTGATACAGGAGGCCTGGAAAGAGCCAAGGCCTATGCCAGCGGCAGCTAAAAGCAGGAAGAAAGCGGAGCAGGTGAGCCTGAGAGAGGAAGTCTGGAGGGGAAGGCAGAGCCCAGGCAGAGATCATCTGCCATCTTGCTTCAACACATGGCAGCTGACTTGGGTGAGAAAGCACCTTTGTGGTACCTTGAGCTGGACTTTCCATAGCCTAAAAACTGTAAGCTTTTACCCCAGATAAATCCCCCGTATAAAAGTTAACCGATTTCTGGTACTGTGCATTGGCAAACTAAGACAGTATGAAACTTACAACCACCTGTTGCCTACCATCCAGAATGGCTAAAATAAACACAGATAACATCAAATGTTGGGTAGAACGTGGAGTAATTAGAACGCTCTGCACTGCTGGTGGGAGCATAATATGGTACCTCCACTATGAAAAGATGGCACTTTATTTAAAAAAGTTTAATATACACTTCTCTGATACCCAATCAATCTACTGTTAGGTAGTGCCCCAGGAGAAACAAAAACATGTCCACAAAAATGCTTGTCCAAGAATGTTGAAAGCAGCTCTATTCTGGTAGCCTAAAATGACAAACAACCCAGATGGCAGGTGAGTAGATAAAGCAAATGTGGGATCTTCCTACAGTGGGACATGACAAAGCAATAAAAAGTAACTACCAAAGCTGCAACGACATGGACGACTCTCAAAATCATTATGTTGAGCAAAGGAAGCCAGATAACAAAAGAATATGTAATATGTGATTTCACACACAGTTGTTCAAAATACAGGCATAATTAATTTGTCGTGAGAGAAACCGACAGGAAGGGGCTGAGAGGAAGCCTCGAGTGATGGAAATCTGTGTCTTGTCTGGGGTTTGGTGTGTGGATGCATGTACATTTATTAAAACTCAAGTCAAACACTTAAGATCTGTGCGTATCACTGTACTTTAAAACAATTAAAAAATTGGAAAGAAAATTTTAAAAATAAAATTAAAATTAAATTTACCTAAATTAAAATAACAAATTAGTGTAAATTTAACAGGGGAACCGTATGGAATGGGTATAAAGTGGTGTTTGGGAATGAATGCTGATTTTTCTCAGGGCTGATTGTAACATTAGAAAGTAGAAGAATGTCCTTGGTATCTGCAGATGCTGATATAGAGGGCAAGGGTCACCTGGTTTAGCTGAAAAAAACAAGTATGTGCACATGCTCACAGCAAATACGGGAACTCACAAGCAGTTTTGGAGTCTAGGTGGGCGGCATGTTGATTTTCCTTGCTCTGTTCTTTCAACTCTTTGGGAGTGTTTGACATTATACGTAACACAGTGCTGGGGTGGGAAGAACTGAAGAGTCTGTGTGAAGCTAAGGTCGCTCATCACGTCTGGGCGCTGACACCCCCAAACGTTTACAGGCGTTCTTTCTGGGTGTTGAGATGGTGGGTAATTTATCTTTTCATTCTACATCTGTATCCTCTATCTTTTGTCTACAGTGACCATGCGTTTGTTATGTTTTAATGCTTTTAAACAACAAAGTAAAGTTTGATGCCAACACCACCTGCCTCCTCCCACTGTTTGATCTCTCAAATCCCCTTTGGGTCCAGGGAGAAGAGGTTACTCCTGGAAAGGTTTTGAGGCAAAGGTTCAGTCTTTAAGTTAGAAACATTGGGCGGATATCTAGTGCTTTCCACACACACAAGGATCTCTCCCAGACATCTTGATTTTGGAAAAGTTTGCCAGCGAATTCTATCCGTACCACTCAGACCTTACGAAGAAGGGTGTTAGATGTAATCGTGTAGCTCCTTCATGCGTGCGAATGGCAGTGGGAACCTTTGAGTCTGAACAGAAGGAAGGGCATTCTTAGATGGCTGCTGAGGTTTAGCTTACTGGACAAATTGTCTACACTTGTACACACCAGTATTTATGCAAACTACACCTTCCCAATGATGCTTTAATCAGGCAATCTCAATTTTACTTTAGCCCTGCAAAAGGTTTTCAGATGGCCTTTGGAACTTGTACTGTAGTTCAATGTTTTTTTAAATCCTTAGTGAAAACTTTACCCTCATTCCAAGAGAAGAAACTATTTAAATTTCCTTTAGCATTTGGTGAGGGCTGCTGCACTGGCTGTTACCAGAACACTCTCCAGGCACCAGGTGACACGTTCAACAGCAGGTGGAAGACCCGTCAACTCGTAAGGCACTGGGTGCGTTTGGGCAGGTGGGTATCACGTCCACTTGGAGGGGATGCTTCTCATGCTCTGAGTTTCCCACATCTGGACTGACTGCTCCACACACCAGCCCACTGGACATCCAGGCCAGGTGCTGGGATAGAGCTGTGGGGAGAGGACCACTAGGTAGTATCCTAACCAGGAAGGGCAGCTGTGCCTTGAGGGTCTCCAGCCACAGTGGATGCCACCCACTGATCCTGGGCATGTGCATCATGGATCCTGATGAGGTATTAGCTGCAGGAAGTTGCCTGTAGTAGACCCAGAGGTGGGTGTCGTAGGAGGTTTTAGAGGCTCAAAGCATGGGTTCTCCTGCCAGCCTCCTGGGTTCAGGTGGGGCTTTGGCCACTTACTCTTGGCCTCAGGTTGGGGAAGTGACTTCATTTCTCTGAGCCTCCGTTTCCTCATCTGCAACATGATAGGGCTATTTTGAGGGCAGATGAGTTCAAATGGGTCCAATGTGTAAGGCTCTCAGTACAGCACCTGGCATAGAGTAGGGGCTTTGTTGTGATGGTGAGGTTGATGAAGAAGATGACGAAGAAGTTGAAGGTGATGATGAGGCTGTGATAATGAAGATGGTGAAGAAGATGATGATGAAGATGAAGGTGAAGATGATGATGATGAAGAAGAACAAGGAGGAGGAGGAAAAGAAGAGCCCTGCCCTGCTGATTCCATCCATGGCAGTTAGGTTCACCGTCGTCTTCGCGCATCCCCACGGTCCCTGAGATTCTCATGCTGTCGTGATGCTTGCCGGGAGAACGTTAAGTGTGTGGGAGGATTCTCTCTACTCGTGTGCCGGGCAGGTGCACACGCTCTGGCAGGGAGGTGCTGCCTAAACCACGGTGCTTGAGAACTGTCTGTGGTTAGAGACCACGGACGTGGCTCCTGGCTTTGGAATCAGTCAGGCACGGTCTGCCTTTATGAGGCCGGATATCTAAGTTCCCTCTCCTCGTGCAGCCTGATTCCTCAGCCTCGCGACAGGGATCTCGAGGCACTCCTTCCCAGGAGCCCCAGGAGGCCCTCAGGATTAACTCCGATACAGTATTTGGTGCCTGCAGAGCCTGTGTCAAGTCAGCACGAGCCGTTATCCTTATTTTAGCTCGAGCCTTGTCATCATCATCATTAAAGCAGGGTAGAAGCCACTCTAAGGCCACCTGCCATCCTGGGAAATCCCCATTTCTCACCTCCCAGTGGCCCCATTCCTTCTGCCCCATGACTCAGGTCTCGGCCGCGGGGAGCGTGAGGCCATGCAGAGAAAGCTGACCGCCACGGGGGCTCGTCTTTTCCCATCCGCTCATCCGGCCCGAGGGGCCCTCTTGAAGACTGTTTCTCTGCAGACACCGAAGGTCTTGTTCACTGTCGAGATTCAGGGATCAAACGGTGTCCTTCATAAGCCTTCGCTATTTTCAGCGGAAATGTTTACATTGATATTTCAAGTCCACCTGGAGAGGAAGATGCAGTTCATCATTATAAGGCAGTCGCTCCCTCTCCTTGGGTGTGTGTCTGTGCTAAGCTTTTATGCCGCTCTCTGCTGGTTTGCACGGCTTTTGTCCCTTAGCTACGTAACAGATCCAGGCAAGATTGCGCAGAGGGTCTCTTCTACTTGAGGGGCTGGGGGTGGCCCTCTTCCAGGGAGCAGAGGGGCCCACGACTGGCAGGTGGACCAGCTGGGTCCTAGCTGAAATTTGCCTCTTGATTAGGTCAGGAACTCTCCAAACATTGAAGATGTTTTTTTTTCTCCTCAAATCTAAGAAGTTTCCTTTGTAATCAAGGCGTAACCTTGGCGTTGGGGGCAAGGCTCCCTGGGAAGGAGCTTGTAAATGTCAGTGCCCTGTTTTGAAACTGTCTTACCCGAAAGCCCCAGCTGGCGGCCAGGCGCGCAGGCGCTGAGCCCTCGGGGCTGGCCTCAAGTCCCCAATTGCTGTGCGGCCTTTGAGGCTTCCTCTTGATCCCAGGTAAGAACGGACGGGGTCAGTCACACCACGATACCCATGCAGCCGTCCCACGGGTGCGATCGTAGCTGTGGTGCGTTGGAAAGCCTAGCCGCGATATTTTCCAGCTCCTGCCATATAGGAGTATATTTCCCCTAATGCCTGGAATTTGGTCTTGTAACTTGCTCTGACCAGCAGAGCATGCTGGAAGCGGTATTGCGCGGGTTCCAGAACGTCGCCTCTGGAGGCCTGGCAGCTTCTGCCTTGGCCCTTTGGGGACACTGCCCTGAGGCTGCCAGGTAGGGAAGCAGGTCTGGTCCACTGGGAGATGAGAGGCCTCGGAGGAAAACAGACATGCCCCAGTCAACAGCCCCAGCCAGGCCCGTAAGCGGGGCTGTCGTGGACCGTCCAGTGTAGCCGACTCCACCCACAGCCCGTGGCACAGAGGAGCCCCAGTTGGCAACTCTAGAGTCATATGCCACTGCGGGTTGGGGGGCGCGGCTCGTGCAGCACAATATGTTTAATTGATATTCCTAGGTTATTTTTATTGTGAGCCAGTCTTAAGTTTTATCAACAGCTTTTTGGTAAAGCCTTTATCAAAATTGCCATCCTGCTGCAACCATTGAGATGATTGTATAGATGCCCCCGTTTTCTGTTAATGTCTTGAATTATATTGATTGATTTTTTAAAATTCCTCTAAGAAGCCCCACCTGGCCATGATGCATTCTCCTTTATCTGTCAACCTCTGCATTCGATTTGGAAATACCAGTTTCATATTTGGGCACCTGTGTCCTTAGAAAGTTCTGCTGTCGAGGTTATGCTGACATCACACCGTGTGTCTGGGGATGATCTCTTTATTTTCCAGCAGGATTTGGGCGAGAAGGCTCTTCTTTCTTCCCTAAGTGTTTGGGAGAATTCATCTCGGAAGCCGCCTGGACTTGGGGCTCTCTGTGGCAATTTAGGTGCAATTTTAAGCCACTTAGCAGTATTTACTGTTTTAATCCTCACAATAGCCATGAAAGGATGATACCTTTTGTCATTATCACTGTTTACAGAAAGAAGATGGAAGTACAGGGGGAACGTAGCTTGCCTGTGGCCCCAGTGCCAGCTGGTCTGGCTTGTGAGCCTGTGTCCTTAACTGCCCCAGCACAGCTCATTCGAGGCTGCCCCCAGCCCAGGCCATGCCCCTCACTCCTTGGGCAGAGGAGGGATCCAGGAGCTGGTCCGCCTGGCTTCCCACCGCTCCCTGCCTCTCAGCCCCAGACTCGGGGAGCTAGTGGAGGAGAGGCCTGGCCGGGGTAAGGCACCCCGCAAATGCTCTGAGTCCCCTGGACCTGCGGAGGCCCAGCTTGGAGCTGGCCATCGACTCGCTGCTTCCCGCTGGCACAGCGCCCGGCCTGTAGATGCCTCTGGCCTGCCTCGCTCAGTGGGGGCTCTATCCAGCTGGCCCCCATCAAGGTTGGTGCGGGGATCCCGGAGCAAACCCAGCAGCCCCAGGCAGTGCACGGAGACGGGCAGCGACCCTTGGGCCTGCTCAGGCTCTTGGCACAGCCTTGGAGCTCCGGGGCCTCCGAGAGCCGTTCTCTCTAGAATCTGCAGCACTTCCCGCTACCTCCGGGCCTCTGGGCCGCGCTCCCCCGGCTGATCCCGACCCCACTGAGTCTGGGTGCCCAGACTTCCTCCCGCCGTGCTTGGAGGATGCTTGTAATTAAAACATCTTTTCCAGACTCCCAGGTCTCTGGGTGCCAGCGGCTTCCCAAATTGCCCTGTGAGTCTGAAGTAGACGACGTGGTATCATCCGGAAGGGAAACAAAAGATTGGGATGCACTGAGCCCTCGGTTTCCCTCGCTGTGCTTGTGAGAAGCCATTTTCCAATTATGGTGACGAGGTGTCAGGATCCCAGAGCTGCCTATAAATAGCTCCCTCCGTCGGGAGGCACACTGCGTTTTGGCGAGAGAAGGCTGCTGCGGCTCGGGGCGGGGGAGTGGGTGTCCTCCGCATTCTGGCTGCAGATCCCGAGGGAAGATTGCTTAGTGAGTCAGGAGAGGAGCGGCAGCTTCTCCCTTTTGCCTTGGTTCCAGCTCGCAGTGCCCGCTGCGTGGGCCATGCCACGGGCACCCCAGCAGTGTGGCCACAGCTCCGTAAGTCATAGATGGCACCCTGGAGCCAGAGAAACAAGAGGAAGGTCCACAGGGCTTGGTCCGGGTCCTCAGCCTCTTGGTTCTCTAAAGAACATCTGCATACACCGGCTCTCACCGGCACTGAACAGATAGGCGGGGGTTTGATGGCACCTGTTTTGAGTCCAACATTGGAGCAGGTGACAGGTGGACTAGCATGGAAGTCTACATGACACCCGAGCTCAACGAGTGTTATTTCTTCCTCCAGAATGCAGGCTGGCTGACACAAACCAGGACAGCTTCAGACAGGCCCAATTTAGTGCTAGGCGGTATGGGGTAGTTACATAACGGGCTTGGTTTATGGTGGGCGAATGCAAGGATGGATGGGTGGCTGTATGGATACATGATGTGTGGATGGATGTTTGGATGCATGTATTTGTGCAAATATGTCTGAATCTATGTATGGGAAGATGTATGTATGTAAGTTGGATGGGTGGGTGAATGGATGGATAGGTAGATGGGTGGGCGGTGGGTGGATGTATATATGTATATATGGATGGATGGGCGGGTGGATGGATGGATGGAAGGATGGATGGATGGATGTGTGGATGAATGGATGAGTGGGTGGGTGGATGGATGGGTGGGTGGATGGATGGATGGATGGATGGATGGATAAGTGGGTGGGTGGATGGATGAGTGGGTGGGTGGATAAGAAGATAGATGAGTGGATGGATGGCTTGATCCCAAAGAGCAGATTTTGGACACAGTGTTTGCGTAGTCCAAGAAGACCTCTTGGAAGGAGCTGCCTGATGTAGAAGGGGTGGAATCTAAATTGGCACAGAGGTTCACCCATAGTCTCACATCCTTCTTTCCTTCCTGTCTGCCAGGTTAATGTTCCATCATCAAATTTGTCCAGTCTGAAACCCTCTGGGGACTCCATGCTCCTGGTCCCCGAATCTTCCCCATTCCCACCATCTCATGGGAACACTCATTTTGAGAGCACTCATTCTGTCATTTCCATTTTCCTGTGTTGGCTTTTAAGTTCCTCGAAGGCTGGGGTGCACGCCATGGGAGACTGAGTGGAATTTGCACTTGCTGGGTTGTGGAGAACCCTGGAGGGAGGACTTGGAGCTTTCACCAGTGTCTCCTGGGTCTAGCACAAAGCCTGGCACACAATAGGGATGCAGTGAGGGTCTGTTTCATTTGTTGACTTTAGGAAGGACAGCGGGCAGGAGCCCACGTGGATTGGGGTGGCACGTCCGAGAGCCCACCAGCTGTGCACTCAGCTCCCCACCTCGCCTTCAAGGTGCTGATCTCTCTGTATATGCCTAGTACACCCCTTTAGCACAAGACTTCGGTGTTTTCAGGTGCCCATGATGGTAGCTCCTCAATCCCTGTCTCCATTTCTTCATTGCACATTTTGTTCCCGTGTTTTTGTGGGGTAAACGCCACTGTGGGCAATCGGCATGGAAAAGATGAGCAGGGTCCAACATCTGCCCATAAGAAACTCAAGAGCTCATTGATAAGGTTGGTCCAGGAATTGAGAGGATTTTTAAAAAAAAGACATTACTTATTGAAATATAGATAAGAGAACAGAAAAAGTATCAGAAGTGAGGGGCAGCATGAAGAAGATGGAATGTATCTTTTTTCTTTCACCAGCTGCCTTTTTATTATTTTTTTATTATGGTGAAATATTCATAACTTAAACTTTGCCATTTTAGCCATTTTTACATATGTAATTCAGTGACATTAATTGCATTGACACTGTTTTACAACCATTACCACCGTCCATCACTAATACTTTTTCATCACCCAAAACAGAAATTGCTGCATCCCCTAAGCATTAACTTCTGCCTCTCATCCTGATAACCTCTAAACTACTGACTCCATGTATTTGCTTATTCTAGAAATTTCATGTAAGCGGAGTAATGTAATATTTGCCCTTTTATATCTGGCTTACTTCACTCAGTGTAGTGTTTTCAGAGTTTATCCATGTCAGAGCATTTGTCGGAACTTCATTCCTTTTTATGGCTGAATAATATTCTATTGTACAGGTAGACCACAATTTGTTCATCTGTTGGTGGACAGTTGGGTTGTTTGCACCTTTTAACTGTCACAACTAGTGCTGTGAACATTGGCGTGCAAATACCTGTTTGAATTCCTGTTTTCAGTTTTCTTGGGCATATACTAGGAGTGGAATTGCCAAGTGTTAGAAAGAAAGCTGCACCTGTAAGAGAACAAAAACTCACAGATTGTGGAGGAGAAAAGAATTTCATTAACCATCTTGCAGGAATGGGTGTGCACCAAACGGCAGGAAACCCTGACATTTATACCCTAAACCTAACCTAACCCTAAGCCTAACACACGCCCTCCCCTGCTCCCCACTCATTGGGTACATCAGGGGTTACAGCCTATCCGAGGTCCCGCTCTGAGTCGGCTCTCCCGTTCCCTACATTTCAGCGCTTGGCGCCTCTTTCACTCCTGGTGATGCTTTTCGAAGTCGGCGCCGTTTTTGACCATTGGCCCCACCCTCACTTTGGCCCCGCCATCACTTCTCACCATTGGTCCTGCCCTTGCTTTGGCGCCACTCTTGTTTCAGCGCCACTTTTCAAATTCTTGGCGCCAAAGCCGCTAGAACCCCTTTCCCTCCCCCCTCCAACTGCAGAGACGGCTTCCACTTTGTGAAAACTAAACTTAACCCTTTCCTTACACCAGGTCATATGGTTATTCTGTGTTTCACTTTCTAAGGAGACTACCAAACGGTCCTCCGCAGCAGCTGGCCATTGTCCATTCCCACCAACAATGCAAGAGGGCTCCTGTTTCTCCATATCCTCACCGGCGCTTCTTTGGGTACTTCTTTTTCACATGCCCGCGTGCTAGAATGGCTGCCTTTGGAGCTGGGAAGAGGACCTTGGGTTTGGCAAAACCCATATGTAGATTCAGACATGTGTGCAAACCCCCCCGAGGCTGTGCGCTGGGAGCAGGTGCGGGGATCTGGCACATGGTGGTGGCGAGGTGCAGGCCTGGGCAGAGGGAAGTTTCAGGAGCTGGTGGGGGCACGAGGGTCCGGGTGGGCTGCTGAGCCCGTGAGCCCCAGCTTCTCATCTATGAAGCATCCTCCCAGCCTCGTGATTTGGGGTCATTCGGTCCCGTTGACCTCCTAACCCCCGTCCTTAGCATAGGGCCTTGTTTGGAAATAGGGTCTTTGGAGGTGTCGCTGGATAAGAAGCAGTTGTCCTGGAGTAGGGCAGGCCCCAAACCCAGGGTGAATGGTGTCCTTGTAAGAAGGGGAGATGGACCAGGCACACACAGGGGGGGCCACCTGACAGCTGAGGCAGAAGAGGGGCAGGGGCGCCAAGGACTGCCAACAAGTCCAGAAGCTGGGAGAGGCCAGGAAGGAGCGCCCGATAGAGGGCGGCCCCACCCACGCCGTGATCTGGGGCATCTGGAGCTGCGAGAGAATAAATTCCAGTTGTTGGAAGCCACCTGCTTTGTGGCGCTGTCCCCGCAGCGCCGGGAGGCAACAGTGCCCAGCGGTGCTGCATTCTCACCGCCGTGGCGCTTCCATCGGTGAGCCTGGTGGGGTCCCTAAGCCCTCCCTTCCTGCACCCAAAATGCGGAGTGGCTGTCACAGCCCAGACGTCTAAAACGTGCTTCAGAGGGCATGAGGCTACACAAGAGCTGGGGCGAGCATTTGCAGAGTGTCCAAGAGAACATCGGGGTCAGTTTCTACCAAGGAGTTAGAGCCCCCCCACCCAGCCGGGCACCCCAGTGAGGAGGGAGCCAGGCTCCCCCCAAGATTTTGCTGATTGCACTGCCTGCGGTGTGCACGGCGTGGGAGATGCTCTGCAGCCACATGCACCTTTGCCTGTTGGAGCAGAAGGCGCGGGTTCCCCTGACTTAATGTTCCTGGGCCCCATGGACAAGGACACAGCGGCCCTGGGGGTGCCGGGCAGTGAGCTCATCTCACTCATTCTCCCGCCTTGGTCACAACGTCCATCTCTCAGGTGGTGGTGCCAGTGTCAACAAAGTTTCCAGCACTCTGACACCCCGGCTTCATCCCAGGAATACTCAGTTCACGGCACAGGGCACCAAGAGCAGGAAGCTACTGCCACAAGAACTAGCGAAGCTGTTTCAGTTTGCTAAAGGCTCTCCAGGCAATATACCAGAAAAGGGCTGCCTTTACGGTGGGGATTTATTACCCTATAAGCTTACAGTTCTGAGGCCGCCAAGTGTCCAAACCAAGGCATCACCAGGCGGCGCTCTTCCCCTGAAGATGGCCGCGGGTGATCCTGGCCCCCTCGGCACTTGGTGCTGTCTTCCCATCGCTGCCTTCTCCTCTGGGCGCCGTTGCTTTCAGCTTCTGGCTGCTCCGTCTCGCATTCTCTCCCAGCTTCTGCGGGTTCTTCCCTGTTCCTGTGTCTTTTTTCCTCTTCTTCATCCTGTTGATAAAAGGAAGAGGATCAAGACCCACTCTGGGCCACGCCTTCCTGAAGTGACCTAATCCGAGGTCCTGCCTATAACGGGTTCGCACCCCGGGAAAGGGCTAATAAGAACATGATTTTCTTGGATCCATGCAGCGTCAAACCAGCACAGACGCCATGCCCTCATCACGCAAAACTTGATCCGTCGATATAACAACTGAAGAGTCAGTAACCTTTAAAACTCACAATGTCAATATCAAGGCATGATAAAATGATTCTGATGTCACCTTGGTGCAAGTATCAAGGGGACTTCTGGGCACAGCAGCCCCCGAGGGCAGGAGCACAGGTGGGGGGTTGGGATGTGCCAGCTCCCCATTCCAGGAACTTGACACAAGCGGGGGTGCTTCATGCAGAAGGCCGAGGCCACTCCTTTCCCTTTGAGATGTCGAGAAGGAGAGAAACAAAGACTGGGTTGCTTTGTGGTACGTTACCCTTGGTTAGAAAGTCCACCAAAGCCTTTATGCCTTCCAAGCCAGTCACAGGGACTTGACAGTTGAGAAATAGAGAATAATGGTGCTGTGCAGTGACACCTGCTGATAGATGACACCGTGCAATGACATGTAGCTGGCATATGATGTACAATGACACATAGCTGATGTGTGACACTGTATGATACGTGGCTGATGTAAGATACTGTATGACACAGAGCTGATAGGTGATGCTGTGCAATGCCACGTGGCTGACATGATGCTGTGCAATGACATGTGACTGGTATATGATGCTGTGCAGTGACATGTGGCTGATAGGTGACACTGTATGACATGTGGCTGCTTGTGATGCTGTATAACATGTTGCTGATTTATAATGCTGTTCATTGACACATGGCTGATATAGGACAGTGTGCATTGACTCGTGGCTGTTATATGATGCTGTATGACATGTGGCAGGTATATGATTGTGTGACACATGGCTGGCATATGACCCTGTGTAATGGCATGTGGTTGATATGCTGTACCATGGCACTTGGATGATATATAGTGCTGTGTGACGTGTGGCTGATACATGACATGGTATGACATGTGACTGATACGTGATCCTGTACGTTGACACACGGCTGATCTAAGTGACCCGTGTGAGTCAGCATGGCACATGGCAGGTGACCACTAGCTGCTCTCTGCGTTTACCGTGGCCAAGCACTGCCCCTGACCCAAGTCCCCCCCGCACACCCAGCGTCCTGGCTGCTCTGAACACCCCGTCAGATCCTCCGTGTTGCTCCTTCTCTGGTCGTGTCCTGGACCTGCTGTGACAAATACCACAAACTTGAGGTGGGGGTGGCTTAGAACACAGACCCCCTCCCAGTTCTGGAGGCCAGAATCGAGGCAGGCCACGTTCCTGCCGGCCGCCTTGGCTGGAGGCACGTCACCCCATCTGCTTCTGTCTCCACGTCCGTCCCCCGTGTCTGCCTCCGTGTCCAGACCCCCTCTTCTGAGGACCCCAGCCCCACTGGATTGGGGCCCACCTGACCAGTTCAGCCCCATCTCACCTGACCACATCTTCAAAGACCCTGTTTCCAAATAAGGGGGGCGGGGGCAGGACGCAGACACATCCTTCTCGGGCACCCTTAGCCTTTCTTGGGGCGCCCTCAGCCTTTCTCGGGGCGCTATTAGCCCCTAGCCCTGCCCTCGTACCATCCTTCCCTGGAGGCCTCCCGGTTCCACGGCGTTCTCCTCTGCCCTTCTCTGCGGAAGCCTGCCCCGCTGTGTGTCTGGATTCTTCAAGTGACCTGCTTGCCGGCGTCCCCACTCCGTCCCCCTGGACCCAAACTCCCCTCTCACCCCCCGCCACACCCATCCTGCCTGCCCCAGGGGCGAATCTGCACCTTCGCCATGTCCTGCCCCTTCCTCCCACCTTTGCCCATTCGTCAGCCCTGCCTACTCCAGGTGCTCTGCCCACGGCCCAGAGAGTTCTCCTTATGTGATCACTGCCCGGCCGGGTGGTGGTCAAGAAGGAGGGGGCGGACAGAGCCCCCTGCCCTGCAGGTGGGGGGCGGATGGGTCTTTTCTGGGACCCTTCCCCCCCAGGGCTTTTCTCATTCCCAGCGTTTTTCCTTGGAGTTGAAGACATGCGTTGTGTTTCGGCGGACCCAAGAGAAGAGGCAAGCGGCCAAGAGCTGAGTTCTCACTGCAGCCTCTCCCCGCCGACCTTTTAGCGCTCTGCAAAGTCAGTATGCGATCGTTCGCCCTTATACTTGAGAGTACGGAAAATTCTCCCCCACCCAAGCCAGCCTGCTGCCTGCAGCGCGGCATAAACCCTCCTGGTAATTTTGCCTCCAGCTGCTGTTCTCTAGTAAGGTGTTTGACCTGTGAGTCTGCTACAATGTAACCTTTTTAAATGTCCAAGTCAATGAAAACTCCTTCTGGACCTTTCTTTGCAGTGGTGATGAGAAGAAGATTCTGGAGCTAGACAGCTTAGGGAAACGCCTTGACTTCTGGACAGACTCACTGTGTGACACTGGGCAAGTTACGTAGCCTCCCTGTGCCTCAGTTTCCCCTCCTGTCAGGTAGAGATGATGGTACCCGCTTTATAGAGTTGTTACGATGAAGGGGATTGGCACGGGTGTGGCCTGCAGAGCAGGGTGTGGATGTAACAAGCCCTTGCTGTGGCTTGGCTGGCATTATTAGTAGTCGTACCAGGATGCCGGCTTCAAACCAAAGAGACGTGACCCCACCGTTCTCCCTCTTGTGCTTCCAAATCAGCAGCCAACGACACCCGCTGGACGGCCCTGAGATGCCTCGCCAAGCCCAGGGCTGCACTTCAGCCCTCAAAATATTTACTGGGGAGGTGTGGCATGTCCCCACGGGCCAGCGGCCGTGCTGCGGCGATGGGCGAGAGCAGGCCTGCCAGCCACTTCCTGCCAGAGAGGGCTCACCAGCCTTGACCACCTTAACCTCTCCTTCCTAAGGAAACGTCGGCTTCGTCCGGCTCTGCATCGTGGGCTGATGTACTTGGACGGGAGCCACGCACGAGGCTCAGATGCTGCGTTCATCACGAGGTCCCTGCTCTCAAGGCTGCTGGACGGTCCATTCTAAAGGGACTGCAGGTGCTGTTGGTGGCTGAGCGCATACGTGCTGTGGCTGACGGCACGTTTATGCATGTGTGCAGGAGAGAGGCCCTCACAGTGGCCGGCCTGCTGGCCGACATAACTGGTAGCAGCTGGCGTGTTTGGGGCCCACCAGGTGCCAGGCCCAGCTCTGAGCCTTTGCTTGTGTGGTCTCATCGGACCCCTCCACCAAACCCACTTTGCAGATGAGAAGAACGAGGCTCGGGCGGTCTTGCTCAATGCCACTGAGCACGGGGCTGGAACTCGCACATGGGCGGCCTGAGTCCCAGCCGTGCCCATGCCCAAGGGAAAAACTGTCGCCCCATCCGTCTGCCACCTTCACAAGTGGGTGGGACCGAGTGCCCACCCTCGTGGAGAGGGGGCCTGGAGCTGGAATGGAGGCAGTGCACACTTCTGGGGTTCAAAAATGTAGCGGTCAACTCGGCCAGACCAAGTAGGTGTACAGGTCAGAGATGTTTTGCTCCATCCACAGTTGAGGAAGTCGAGTCCTGGAGACTAAGTGGGGCAGGCCTCTCCCAGTTGGAGGGCACCTAAGTGTCCTTTCTCCCAGCAAAACTGTCCTGGAGGGAAGCGGCTGTGGCTCAATCATTTGGGCTCCCGTCTACCATATGGGAGGCCCTGGTTTTGTGTCCCGGGGCCTTCTTGTGAAGGCAGGCTCGCCCACACACCGCAGAGAGCCGCCCGACCTGAAGACGCCGCAGAGAGCTGACTCAGCAAAGGTGACACAACAAAAGAAGGGAAACAAGCAAGAACACAGAAGAGCCGGCAGCGAATGAACACAGAGAGCAGACAGCAAGCAAGCTGCAAGGGGGGAGGGGAAAATAAATAAATACAGACACAAAAGAACATACAGCGAAATGGACACAGAGAGCAGATGGCATGCAAAAAAAAAAGTCGTGGGGGTGGTGATTAAAAAAAAAAATACCCTGGAGACTTTTGGAGTGCCGCCGCTGACAGTTCCCCGCCAACCCCTGAGACCACGAAGCAATCCTACAGCCCTGTGAGTAGCCACGAGGGTGGGCGCTCCAGGGGGTGGGGCCCCTAAGAAGACCGGCCGCCCTTCTCCCTCATGCCCCGTCCAGGGCCTCCCTTCTCCCTCGCCCTCGTTAGGGTCGAGCCATCTTTGCACCCTCGTGCCCTGTCGAGAGGCCGGTCTCTCCAAAGCTCAGGCATCTCCTAAAGCCTGCCAGACCATTGGATCCTCTTTTCCCTCTGGTCCACCCAGCTCGAGTTTTTCCTTTTATGGTTTGGGTGAAAGACAGACAATGACCCGGAGCCGCTGTCTCCTACATGACGTGAGGTTAATGATACATTTAGCCGTGGGGCCCTTCCTTCTGCCCCCAGGTAGGAAACGCCAGCTGGTGTACACGGGGCTGTTTGGGCTCCTTCCGCCCGTCACCAGTAAACCAGGGAGACGGATCAGCATGTAGATGTGTGGGGCATCTGTGATGTCCAAGGACAGGCCAGGGAGCCCTGCCCCTGGGGGTCTGTTCTGGTCCCCCTGGGGGACTTCCAGGGCTGTCCCTGGGGATGCGGCCTCTCGGCCTGGCCATCTCAGCGCCCCCAAGGATCAAGGGCGTTTGTCCCATTATTCAACCCCTCCGCGGGCCTGAGTCGAAACCTTTTCCTCTAGGCTCCTGCAGGCTCCCGTGGGCGCTGTTTCGTGGCCACACCTGGCTGTGCTCACTTTAGCAGGCGGAAGGTTTTCCCTGAGCTGGAATCTGGTGCGGAGCTTTGAATGCTTGTTCCAGGGCCCTCCCTCCAGCTTTGGGGGCTGCTTAGGACCAATCAGAAAAACCAACCTCAGGGTGTGCAGGATGGAACCCCTGTGCCAGCGGGGAGCTCAGATCGCAGGGAACGGGGTGCTTCCCAGGCGCTGGCCTCGCTGAACTCCGGGCTGCAGTCACGCCATGTCCTCCAAAGCCCTGCTGGACTGAGGCACGCGTTCAGCTCAGTCTCATGGAGCCTAGGCTCCCCGTCACCACGTGGCCAGGTGCTTTGAGAGAGGGCACGTGGTGTCAGGGATCGTGGGAAGACGCGGGTCCACGTGGACCTGAGGTCAAGCCGTGTGGGTGCTGCCGCTTGAGGTTTGATGGGACTTCTGTCAGTGATAGAAAAATAAAATAGAGGGAAGCAGATGTGGCTCAACGGATAGAGCGTCCGTCTACCATGTAGGAGGTCCAGGGTTCAAACCCAGGGCTCCTGACCTGTGGTGAGCTGGCCCACACGCAGTGCTGATGCATGCAAGGAGTGCCGTGCCATGCAGGGGCTTCCCCCACGTAGGGGAGCGCCATGCACAAGGAGCGCCCCCCATAAGGAGAGCCGTCCAGCATGAAAAAAGCACAACCATCCCAGGAGTAGCACCGCACACACGGAGAGCTGACGCAGCAAGACGACACAACAAAAAGAGACACAGATAAATGGCGCTGCTGAGAATGCAAGCGGACACAGAAGAATACACAGCAAATGGACACAGAGCAGACAACTGGGGGGGCGGAGTTGGGGGAAGGGGAAAAGAAATAAAATCTTTAAAAAAAATTAAAAAGATGTCAGTTCTACCCAAATTGATATACAGATTCAATGCAATCCCAATAAAAATTCCATCATCTTTAAAAAAAATAGAGTAAAAGCACAGCTGACCTTGTTATTTGTGCATCGATATTTGCATATTTGCTTACTTGTTAAAATTTATTTGCAGCCCCCAAATTAATATTTGCAGCACTTTCACAGTCACTTGCATAATGCTCTGAGCGGCAAAAAACCTGTCTCCTGGCACGCACGTAGCCAGCAGAGGTCCAGTGAGGCCCTTTACGGGTGTCCTTCCCGCAGGGCATCTGGGGCCACATTTTGCATGTACTTGTGCTTTTGATGGATGACCTTGCCATTTAAAGTGGTCCCGACGCGTAGTGCCGAAGTGTCGTCTAGTGTTGCTTAGTGCAGGAAGACACGGACGTGCCTTTTGGAGTGTGTTAGAGCAGCGTCGTCTGGGCATGTGTCCTTGTGCTGTTGGCTTTGAGTCCAGTGTCAACAAATCAGCCATATATATTAAATAAGAGGTCTTTAAGCTGAAACACACTTAAGGCGATGTATCGCTTGGTTGATGAAAATGTGCGGCCAGAGGCTCGCAGGAACCTAGCGCTGCGGTGGCCCTCGGTGCTAAGGCTCGCGTTGGCTGATTCGGTATTTACAGCGGCTTTATGGAGCATAGCTACCGCGAATAACGAGAATTGGGTGTCGTTGGCATTTAATTAAGTGTGATTTCTCCCCTTCCAGGTGGCGATCATAGCGGGCAACTTTGAGCTGGCAGAATACATCAAGAACCACAAGGAGACAGATGTTGGTAAGGCGGGCCAAACAATCGTGGCGGGACTCGCCAGCCTTTCTGTACTCGGGATAAGACTGGTTTGGAGCCCCCTTGCCGCACACTTAACAGAGAGTAGCAGCGGCATCTCTCCCCCCTCTGTTCCTAAGTTTTCTTAACTTGTGGCCGGGTGGGGCTAAAGAAAGCCTTAGCAATTAGGCACAAACGGAGCAGGTAATATGCTCCGCTGGCGAATCAAGTTAATTTGCAGCTAGTTGAGACGTGCCCTACACAGTGTCTCTTAAACGAAGAGATGGTGATAAATGAGACGAGTGAGAAAGCCAGTGGCATCTCTCCCCCGTCCCATGGGCTCTGCTCGATGCCCTCACGGTTGCGCTGATGCTCATTCCCCCTTCTAGTACCCCTTGCGCCAAACCGGAGGACCGTCTCGGGGGCTCCTCCCCTCTCCCGTCGCCCTGTCGGCTGGGCGCAGTCTTGCATCTTGGAAGAGCCCCCCGGCCTCCTGGCTCCAGCTGCCGGCTTACTGAGGACCGGTGGGGAGCAGCCCCCTTGGACCAGCAGCGGTGAGCTTCCGAAGGTGGTGTCCTCCCACCAAGATGGTGGGAGGCGGGCTCCAGGGTGCCTGAGAAGTGGCCGGATGGCCTCCCCTTGCTCTGTGCCTGTCACCCCCACCTTGGCAATGGAGGGCGAGCAAAACCACGTGCTTTGCTGCCGAGTCGCCCCCGTGTTGAACGCGCGCCTGGCCCGTCCCCAGCCTGCCTTCGGATGCGGAGCCGCGTGCTTTGCTGGCATCATCGGACGCCCCGTGCCGCACGCCGGGGGGCTCCCAGATGCCGAGCCCGATGCTGCCCCTCCCGTGAGCCAGGGCAAACCGAATCGCTTCTTGCTCCGGGGTGCAGGGCTGCGTTCTGGCCGCATGCCCCCTCCTAGAGTGCTTCGTAGAGATGGACGAGTGACTTCGAAAAGGAGCTGAGCGCTCAGACTCCAGCGGCGCTCTCCATCCCGATGCAGGGGTGCAGCGCAGTGGGGAGGCTTGGCTTAGGGCCTGAAGACCCCAGTTGCTGCGACGGGAATCGGGGCTCTAAGCAGGGACACAAAGCAAAGAATCGGGGCAAGTGTGAGCGCAGGAAGGTCCGCGAGTCGCGGGGACTGCTGTGGCGCTCCTGGGCACGGTGTGCCCGTGGGCCGTGTGGCTCTCGGGCTGGTCCGTGACGGTAACAGGCTCTGCCTGGCCCTCGTCGTCGGTTCTGAGTGCCGCCCTCGTGGCCTGCATGGCGCAGGGGGAGGCGTGACTTCGTGGCCCCAGCCCGCTGATGGAGCCCAGGTGCTTGGGGTGCCTAACCCCTGCCCTCGGCCCACCCCCCAGAGCCTCATCCCCATCCAGCCCCCTCCATGACGCTAAGACCCAGCTCCTGGCCAAGTCCCTGCAGCCCTGGAGCTGATGTCGTAACCCGGGTTGGGGAGGCACGTGGCTCGTCCCGTCACTTATCAGGCACCGTCCACGCCCCATCTGCGGGGCGACCTCCTCTTTCCAAGCAGGTGGCGGTGATGACAGCGGCGATGATGATCACAGTCACACCTTGTCCTTAAGGGGGTCCATCCTCATTACCGTGCCCCGTTCTGACCCACGTGAACAACTTCCCTGTAGAGAGAGGAGGACACCTGCCGCCGCTTGTCCAGCGGCCGCTGTCCGTGGTGTCTGGCCGGAGGTCTGTCGCTGCCTCCTGCACCCTCGTAAGCCACCTCGGGTCCCCGGCGGAGAGGGAGGGCCGGCATGCCCCCCTGACGTAGGAAGCCAGAGAAACACACCCCACGGGGTTTATCCGTAAAGGGGCCGAGCGCAGGAAGGGGTGCGCGCGAGGGCGGGGGTGGCAGGTCTGAATTCCCAGCATGCCTCGGGGGGGAGCTCCGCTGCCAGCGTCAGTGGACTCCCAGGAGACGCCGCCGGCTGAGGTCCAGGGGGACTCTCTCCCCTCTGCCCGCGGGGTCCTCAGCCCTCCCTTCGGGGCCTTCGGCCGGTGGCCGAGACGCTGCTCCTCGCTCAAGGCCGTCTCCTGTTGACGGTGGCTGTGATGCCACAGATGCCGTCGGGCGACTGATGATGTAAACCCACAGAACGCCCTCACGGTGGCGGTCGGGCCAGAGCCGGCTGACCAGACAGGTGGACGGCCACGCCAGGCCGCCCAGGAGCGTGCCCACCACCCTCTGGGTGCTGCTTCTGGGCTGCCCCAGGCCCCGTGGGGAAGGGTGGTTGAGGAAACTTGCAGATCCTTCTGCCTCTCCAGAAATAAAAAAACCCCTGCTCACCTGAGCCGTCGGGGCGCTCGTGGTTGTGGATGGCACGCGGTGTCGGCTGTGCGTGGAGGGCGACTGTTCTGACTTTCCCCCGAGTGAGCGACAGCCGGGGCGGGGCCGTGGATGCCGCGGGTCCCGGCGTCTTCGGGGCCATGGGTTGACGGGCGTGTAAATGGACTGATCGGAAGTGCTGGTGTCAACGCCGCAGTAACAGAACCGCTCTGTTCTGACCCGCGCTGCCGCTTGCGTGGCCACCTGTGCTCCCTTGTGGCCACAGGCAACAGGCGCACGGCAGGCAAGGCCGGCTGCTCTGTCTTCCTTTTGCTCAGGGGGTCCAGGCCCACCGTCCAGAGCCGCCCCCTCCGGGTGGGTGCATGGCCCCATAGACGCGGACGTCCGTGTTGGGACTTAACATTTCAAAGAGCCATGTCCGCCTTGGCGTTTCTCACTCGCTTTGAGTGTCGGTGGCCTCGTCCAGCAGACCCCAGCGATGAAGGAGCTGCGTGCGGCCCCCTGTTGCTTTTGGGGTGAGGGGGCTTTCAGGGCAAAGAGTCCCCTCGAGGGAGTCGTGGAGGAGGCCCTGAAGGCCCGGCCTGAGCTCTGCCACCCCCAGCTCCTAGCACTGCCCCGGAACCTTCCGGCCGCCCCCAGCTCCAAGCACTGCCCCCGGAACCTTCTGGGCTTGCACGAACGTCCCAGCCCCCTGAGGAAAGCAGCCGCTCCCTGCTCTGGTGACCGCCTTCCCCCTCCGTGTCGACCCACCACACAATCCGCGAACGCATGAGGCGCCCGCCGCCCGCCGCCCTGCCTGCTCCACCGCCTCCACGTGGAGACTCTTCTCTGCTGGGCTCGGATTCGGAAACGTTTGCCAGACAGAGGCCCCAGGGAGGGGTGTCCCCGCGACCCCGGCTTTAGAGGGGACGTTGCAAGGGCACAGGCCCCTCGGACCCTTCCGACCGGGTGCGCGGCTAAGAAATCGCCCTTGAATGGGAGAAGAGCACGCGGCTGTTTCCTGCCCTCGGCCCACCCCGTGCCCTGGGCCCAGGAGCTCTGGCTGCTCTTCGTCTCCTTCCCCAGCCTTCGGTTTTCCCGCTGTTGAACCCCATGAGAGCGCAGGCGTCCGTTCTCCTCCCGCTGGCCTGCATAGAGTCCCCAAGGCTCCCCGTGCCCAGCAGGCAAGTCAGATTTGGGGGTGCCCCCTGGAGAGCTTGTGTAGCAGGCAGAGGCCAAGGCCCAGGGAGTCTGGCTTGGGAGGTCAGGAGGGGGGTTCTCGGGTCCTTTCCAGCCCTTCATGGATCCGATTCCCGCCCCCCTCCGGCTTCCCGGGTCCCTCCCGGGCTCCTGTCCCTTCCCCGTTCCCCCAGGGCTCCCCTAACACGAGCTGGGACATGCCCGTGGCTTTCTGACCGCTCATCTACATGGCAGCATCCGGCTGCCCCCACACTGCCTGGCACAGACCAGGCCCTGGAGATGCCCCGAGCCCCTCCGCCAACGAGCATTCAAGCCCCAGGGCTGGCCTTCCCCACCCCATGCTTCTCCAGGAAAAGCCCCTCCTGCTTCTCGGTCTGGGGTGTCATTATTGACAAGTGAGCTCCTAGCTGGAATTTGTTTGCTGGGTGCAATGTTTTATCCCTCCCACACATCCTTGGGGAGAGTGCAGGGCGGGGGCGCATTGAGGCTCTAGGGAGAAAGCACTTGGGGGCAGTGGGTCCTTGTAGCAACCCATCCCCACCCCAGCCGTTCCCAGCTGCTCTTGTCTCGGGGGCAGAGTGCCTGGCCCTGAGCACAGGTTAGAAGGTGGGTTCCATCCATCGTGGCACAGGTTAGAGGTGGGTCCCCCATCCATCATGAGCACACGTTAGACTTGGGCCCCCCATCAGTTGTGAGCACAGGTTAGAGGTGGGTTCCCATCCACCATGAGCTCAGTTTAGAAGGTGGGTGTGGCAGTTTGATATTAGTATTATTAATGAATTCCAAAAAGAGATACTGATTATGTTCATAAATTGGTCTGTTTCTCTGGGAGTGATAACCCTTGGTTTGTATTAGAATCATCTGAGATGTCTTTGATTAAATTATGTTAAGATTAGGACTTTGATTTCAACCACATATTAGAGTGAGACTCAACATTGGGTCCCCACGCCCTTGGTGGCTGATAAAACAGACTCTCCCGTGGAAGTAGATGCACAGAGAAGAACACAGAGGAAGAGAGACAGCTCGTTAGACACACAGAGGTCCTGGAAGAGAGAGAGCCTGAGAGTCTGCAGCTGACCTAGTGGAGAGCGCAGAGCAGCTGAGCCCAGAAAGAAGGAGCCACAGGAGACAGGAGACTTAGCCGACAGCTGAGATCGAAGAAGCTGGGACCTCAGAGCCTGACGAGGAAGAGGAAGGCTGGACCCTCGCAGACGTTGGCCGCCATTCAATGCAAGGCAAGAGAGTTCGGGTGAGGAAGTACCTCTTACAGTACCTTGCGTTGGACTCTTTAGGGCCTTGTGAATGTAATCTTCACCCCAAATAAATCCCCTTTCTAACAGCCCACAGCGTTCTGCTCCTTTGCCTCAGTCCCCTGTGGCTCACTGACACAGTAGGTCTCCCATCCGTCCTGAGCACAGGTTGGCAGGGTTCTCCTCTGCCAGGCGTGAGGCTCCTGGCCCCAGGGCTTCCCAGTGTCAGCCTCTGCGGCTCCGCTACCCCCCGACCCCGGCCCCCTCCGTGGCCTGCGGGGACCCTGCCATCGTGTCGTGGTGAGGGCTGCCCCTTTGCTTGCCCTGTGGCCTCCCGGGTGGGGGGCGTGTGTTGTGTGACCCTCAGCTCATTCTCCACCTGCTGTGGGCCAGCGTGGGCAGCCTCGAGCGTCAGGGCGGGGTGGTCGAGAGGGCCGCGTGGAGTTCCTACCTTAGTTCAGCAAGGCCTGACCCTAAACTACACCAAGGCTAAGGAGACATCTGGAGGGATGGGGTGGGGGGTGGACCCCAAAATCGGGGCCGTTGGACCCACCCCTGGGTCAGGACGAGCCGTCCATGCTCACTGGCAGATTCCGTTTATTCATCAGATGCCGAGCTCAGGGGAAGTGGAGGTGAGAGTCCCCTTTGGCTGTAGGATGAAGGGGGTTCCAGCAGGGGGTGGGGGCGGTTTTGATGCTTCCAGCAGTAAATTGTAATATCAAAAATAGTCCTGACTGTCCACATAAAACTGAATTACTGGGACGCCTTTCCTGAAGAGAAAAAAGTCCCCTAAAAAATGAAAGTCCCCTAAAAAATGACATACCCTCCACTGCAGAGTGAACGGGTCCTTTGTTTCCCAGCCCCGGGTGTGTCCTGCCAGGAACTCAGCTTGCTGAGGACAGGCTTGGGGCGCCAGGCTGTGGATCTGGGGGGGGGAACCCACCGGCGTGTGGCCCCCCGGGGGTGATGGGCAAACAGCGGGACCTGGCAGCAGCACTGGAATGCCAAGGGGCTCCAGCTATCTCTTTAAAAGAGAAATGACATCTTGTCGTGAAACACTCTGTTCTCCCCATCCTGGTGGCACGTCTTGCTGCTGCTAATCGATTCTGTGCCTTGCTTGTCACCCCCGTCCTCTTTAAAATATTAAACGTGAGAGCCGTTGGGTTGTTTTATTTGCTAACGGGTGAAAAGCAGCCGTGAATCCCGCCGTCACTCCCCTCCAGCTCGGCTGTGCCTGAGTCAATGAGCACAGGCGCTCGGAAAAGCTGCTGCCATAGAGCGTCTGCGATGGCTTCTCCAGGATGGAGCTCCCCGAAAGCAGGGCTGCGGGAGAGCCGGAGAACGCGCCTCCGAAGCCGCCGTGCGGGCGCGCAGCACGGCGCCAGCTGATCCGCTCTGGCCGGGGCTAGCTCTTTCTGGCAGTCTTTGTTATTTTTGTTTTTGCCCGGCTTTGTGGGGAGATGCGCTTCAGATGGATTAAATGACATGGGTTGTTCTTCCTCCACCGAACAAGGTTTGTTTTTGTACATCTTGTCCTTCGCAGCTGTGGAGAGAGGAGCAAGAGGTTTTTGTTTTTTCTGAAGGAAGCACATTGAGCCGATGTGTGAGTCTGGGTGTCTGATTAGCCGACTCGAGTGCTTGGATACTGTTGCTAGGTTTCAAGAGAGAGTGCCTGTGTAATTATGCTTTTGAGATGTATAGATGATGGAGAGAGGGTGGTGATTTCAAACAGATTTCTCCGTGTAATATTTTGGGGGGGGTGTGTGTGCGTGTGAGTGTAAAAACCCGTGCCGACGTTGAGAGAGGGTTCTTTAAAAATATACCTGTCTGGCAGATCCCGCCTGCTGTGAAATAAACTAGATCTGATTTTAAAGGCGTATTCTGTGTTCCTGGCATTTGGGGGCTGTAAAGCGGAGTCTGGACGATGGCCCTAAATAAACGCGGCGTCCTTTGAGGTCGCCGAGGAGCTAGACCTCCCCGGGGAAACCCAAAGTTCCACCCTATTTCATTCCCTTAGGTTGGACCGAAGGGGTCACCACCGTCTAGCCCCCCTTGATAGAGCTTTAAAAACGAGCCTTCGCGAGGCAATGGCACCGCGTTTCCCCCAGTAACAACCAGGCTGGAATCCCATAGGACTTTTTCGATCCAAGGTGCTGAGAGGTTCTCACCCTCCAGAGGCGCATGGCCCTAAGTGGGAGAAACCACCTCGCTGGGACCCCACGGCCGGTTACCAGGTCTCGCCACGCCGGAGCTGGCTAGGCGTGTGCTGCCGCGGTCGATGCGTGCAGGGCTCCACGCGTGTGCGCCGGCAGCTCCGCCCCTGCACTGGGGTCGCCGCGCTCGTCCGCGTGTGCTGAAGGCTTTGGCCACGTGCTTGCCTCTGTGGTTCTAGTTTTTGTTTTTAAAACTATCCCCCGCCTATTTTCTAGATCAGTCTAGAAGTTTTATTCCCGAATCATAAAGATAATCGTCGTGCCAGAAAGGCACACAGGGACCTCTGCAGAGGGGCCACGGTGCTGTGTTCAGAGGCTGCTCCTACGTTTGGCTGTTTCATGGACCCCTGTCACTCTTTGGTCCTGTGTACACCTCCCCCCCACCGAGGGCTCTTGTCGCCCTTGTGCCGCCGTGGAGCAGCTGCAATGTGGCTGCCTCGAGCCGCTCTTGTGTGTGTCTTTCCACGTGCTTTGCCTGCGCCGCCACGTTCGGTCCCCGTGGCTCATGCCGTGCCAGCCCTGTCCACGCCCCCCGGGCCACCCGAGCAGGCGCGTCCCTGGCTCAGGTTTGCCACGTGGCCTTCTCTGGTCTTCCGCCAGATGGAACGCTGCTCGAGGGAGGGCCTGGGCGGGCCCCTTCTCCTGGGGGTGCCCCTGGCAGCGCTGGCGCCCGTGCAACACAGGCATGGCCCTGGGAGCCGTGGCCCGTGAGGGGTGTGCGGCAGACCTCCAGCCGGGCACACAGGCGTCTGCTCCCGCCCACCCCAGGCTGGAACCTTTTGCGTCCCAGCCCTGGACGTTTGGGGCTCACTCCATCCCCCGAGGAAGGGCAAGAGCTTGGGAGACCTGCCTTCCACCGGGACCCTCACCACCATTGTCTGCCCACTTCTGTGATTACGCGGGCGCCCGTCCCGTGGCTCCCCCCCCACAGCAGGCCCACGGCGCCCTTGATAACCGATTCCGTGCAGCCTGCCTTTACCAACCTCAGCTGAAACCCATCAAGGACACGGACCAACGTCCACCCATCAGTTTTAGACTTCAGCACTGTGTCCTAACTGTCCTGAACAGGATGTGACAGCGAGAGGAGGCGCCCCTGGGAGGGCGTGGCTGCACTGCTGGACCTCTGGGGGCCCGGTCCCTCTGTGCAAAACCCCCCAGATTCCAGGCCTTCCCCGCAGCCAGGAGCCCCAGGGGGCCAGCCGGCGGGTGGCCCTGGGGTTTTGGGCAATGGCGAGCAGCCCGTGGTCAAGTTCTGGACCAAGTGAGCATGCTCGTTGTTTCATTCACATGGTAATTGCATTTTTGGAAAACGCCGTGCCTGTCAAACCTGTGCGGCAATTGGGCTGTTCGTAAGGAAGCCAGAGTGGGCGGCGGGCTCAGAGGAGCGGGCCCTACCTGCGCGTCCGGTGGGCCCTTGGGTTTCCCCCGGTCTGCCCCGTCCTGCTGGACACTGGCCGGTCTGGCCACTGCCCACCACGTGTGGCGAGCACGCCAGCCCCCCCAGTGACTGTGACAGCGCAGGCCCCCCCGGCTGGTGGAAAGCCCCCTGGTCTGTGCCCGTGGCACCCTCCACGCTCGCCCCGGCCCGCCACCCCGCCCCCTCGGCAGGGCTGCACCCTCACCCCCCAGGATCCTGGAGTTCCCACCTGGAGCTCACTTTGACCCCAAGGTCAAGGTGCGGTCTCACGTGCCCCGGGCAGTGGGTGAAGACCGGGGTCCCTCTGAGCAGTGCCCTCCCGCAGGGCTGGCCTCACCCACCCTCCTCTTACCCGCGGCCCCCCAGACCCCCAAGCTCGCCGTGTCGTGTGGGCTTGGCACCAGCTCCATCGCCCTCACCCTCTCCCCCGCCTTCCCTCGCCCTGGGGCCCCCCTGCAGCTGCCTCCAGCTTCACCACTGCCCTGCTGCCCACACCACGGGCACCGCCAGGGGGGCTTGTGCCACTCCGGGTGGGCTGCCAGCCTCCCTCCTCCCCCCCTCTGTTCTCTTGGCCCTGCCCGTGCCCTCTTTCCACCCCTTCGTGGCCCTCTGAGACCTTGCTGCTCCCTCGGGGAGCAGGCCAGGCTCCGGGGGCTTGGCGGGTTCTGAGCTTGCGGCCGTCACCCCAGCCCAGCATTTGTGCCTGTGACAGGCAGTGGGGACTGACGTTGGGGTCTAGGGCAGCACCACATCCGAGTGCGGAGTGGAGTCAGGGCGGCTTCCTGGAGGAGGCGGCACAGGTCGTCTTGCTTTTAACAGCAGGCTTTTATGTTCCACAGGCTGCTGAGTGCCAGGGCCACACACAGTACTTTCTAGACCATCCCAGCAGCGGCCCTGCTAGTCCAGTGCTGTCACTGTCCCTGTTTTACGCATCTGAAGAGCGAGACATCTAGAGCTGGGGGACTGGTCAAGGCCCTCAGCTGGACACTGGGGGGCTGGGTTTGCACCACGGTCTCTTAACCTCTGACGATGCCCCCCCACCCACTCACTCCGTGCACTCAGCACCTGGCTCTTGTCATGAGCAGCTTTTCGGTTATGCCCCCGCCTGGCCAAAACCTGTCTCGGGCACAGACCGACCCAGCAGCCCCCAGCTGCCTCCCACGGCCTGCCTCCCGTGGATGACCAGGTCACTGGCCCACGACTTAGAGCCTGCAGTGGTGGCCAGGACATCCAGGAAGGGGTGCCCTCGGCCGTGTCCCCATGGTCTCTTTCCTTGGCCGCCTTGTCAAGGAAGACCAGTTTCCCTGCAGCTCCAAGGCACGTGTGCTCCTTGCTTCTAGGTGTGGAGCGCGAGTGATGAATGAGGTCCATTGCCCCAGTTGGGTCCTTTAGCTTCTCTTTAAAATGGAGCCCTTGGTGCAGGTGAATTAAGCCAGCTTTTATAGTGGACACAGGGCCTCGCATTGCTGCAAGGAGGCCTGACGTTCTAGCTCGGCCCTCGCCTGTCCCTTTCATTCCTGCCTCTGGGGAGCGAGGCTGTAGCAGTTTGGTATCATTGATGAATTCCAAAAAAATGTTGGATTGTGCTTGTAATCTGATCTGTACCTGGGCATGACTGAGTTATGATTTGGGTGTTGAGTCCCCACGCTTGGTGGGTGGGGACACAGATAAAAGGCATGGCAGAGAGCAGAGTTGAGGGGTTTTGATGTTGGAGTTTGATAAAACCTTAAGCTGGAGCCCCGGGAAGTAAGCTCAGAGAGGAAAGAGAAGCCAGCCCCGGAAGAGAGGAACCCTGAGCCCAGAGAGAAGCAAGACCCTGGAAGGGAGGAACCCAGGAAGCCTGAACACAGGCAGAAGTCGGCAGCCACCTTGCTCCAAATAGGCTTAGGTGAGGGAAGTAACTTATGCTTTAGGGCCTGGTATCTGTAAGCCCCTACCCCAAATAAATACCCTTTATAAGAACCAGCCACCTTCTGGTATTTGGCATCGGCGCCCCTTCGGTGACTAATAACACAGGGATCTATGGAAAAAGCAATCCGGGCTCCCTGGAGATCAGCCACCATGGTAAGCTCTGTCTCCAAGTCTTCATGTCAAAACTGCAGAAATAATCTCACGGTGTTTTCAGAAGGGCTTACCTTTTTAGAGCAATGGTTGGCGACACCGGGGAAACCGAGGCCCAGCATGTGGAGTCAGGGAATTGCCATAGGCCCCTCCCCTTGCCCAGTGCTCCGCGACTGGTGGCTCGGCTGGGTTGGCACATCGGACCTCTAGGCCGCCCCCCTTGGAGGGGCTGTGCCAGGGGTAGGTGGCCCAGGCAGCTGCATTCTTAGCAGGATTGCTGCGTAATGAGGAAGCAGCCGGGACCCCCATCTGGGCGTCCCCTTCGTTTTGGGGATGAAAACCTGCGGTTCAGATGGGCCAGGAGCTCCGTGACATTATTCCATCTCGGTGGCCCCGGGCACCGTGACCCCCCACAGCCCCCAGGCCTTTGTGCTGCAGCTTGGACGGCCCCCTCGGGGTGGGGGTGATGATGGAACAAGACCTGGGTTGGAATTACCCGCTGCGCTCACGCAGCGCCAGCAGTGGCGTCTGAGAGGCTTGGGTGGAGGTCTCGGAAGCCCCTCTGTTCCAATGGGCTTCTTCTCGTCCAGACTCCTCTGTTTCCAGCCCCTTCCACGCAGCTCAGACACGGCTGCGCCTCCCTGCCCACCTGCTGGGCTGGTGCTGAAGCTGCACCCTTTTCTCGTAGCAGCATCTCTGTCTCCCCATTGTTCAACCCCCCCTTTCTTTGGAGGCCAGTGGGATATTTCCAGAAGCTTCCATTGCCCTCTGCCCTCCCCGAGCAGCCCACAGCCACCCCCCAGCCCTGACAGAGGTGCACAGCTCCTCTGCTGGGCCTCGTGGCAAGCTGGGGCCAGTGTATGGACCGTTCCCTGTCCCCCCTCCCAACTCCTGGACTTTGCGCAGGAGAGAGCCACTCAGCAAATAATCATCAGATGAAGCCGAGAACAGATGAAATGCCAGGGCTGTGAAACATGGGGTCGGCGGTTTTGCAAATATCTGCCTGTCCCTCAAAAGCCAGAAAGTTCCTTTGCCTTTCAGGAGAAATGGCTGAGGTTCACTGGGCTCGACCCATGACCCTTCTGTCTGATGTCCCCAACTCGTGAGGTCCGGAAGCGACTGACTGCAGGGCCACAGGCAGGACTGCCGAGGGGACCGTTCACCCTTGGCGAGCCTCTTAGAGCCCCGCCTGGCCTTTGGGGAAAGGACCTGGACCCAGGGACTTCCAGACTTGCATAGAAGCAGCTGCAGCAGGCACGCTGAGGCTGGGAAAGAGCTGCGGCAATCTTCGCTTTCAGGAACGCGCAGAGGCAGCTGGGTGGCGGAGCCGAGGCGAGGGACTGGGCACAGGACAAGGAGAGCTGGGTTCCGTCCGGGCTTTTCCACGGATCGCGGGCCGGTCGCAGACGTCTTAGGGCCCAGCAGCCGTGTCGGTCATCTCGTCTCTCGGTCCCCATTTGCGGATGCTCTTTTTTTTTAAAAAAGATTTATTATTTCTCTCCCCTTCCCCCTCGCCCCGCCCCGCCCCAGTTGTCTGTTCTCTGTGTCTATTTGCTGCGTCGTCTTTGTCCGCTTCTGTTGTTGTCAGCAGCATGGCAATCTGTGTTTCTTTTTGTTGCATCATCTTGTTGTGTCAGCTCTCCGTGTGTGTGGCGCCATTCCTGGGCAGGCTGCACCCTGTTTCGCGCTGGGCGGCCCTCCCTGTGGGGCGCACGCCTTGCGCGTGGGGCTCCCCTACGCAGGGGATACCCTTGCGTGGCAGGGCACTCCTTGCGCGCATCAGCACTGCATGTGGGCCAGCTCCACACGGGTCAAGGAGGCCCGGGGTTTGAACCACAGACCTCCGATGTGGTAGGCAGACGCCCTAACCACTGGGCCGAGTCCGCCTCCTCGGATGCTCTTTTGATCAGGGCTTAGTCTAAGTTCAAACGAGGAAACCTAAAAGTTCTTTCTTGAAGCCCTTCACAGCATTTCAAGTGTTTGAGCCTCATGAAAAGGGCTGAGGGACTGGAAGAATATGTGGGGTAGAATTAAACTGAAGGCAGAAAAGGTTTCTATTCTCGTTTCTAATAAGCATAAGTGGAAAGACTTTCAGGAGGCTTTTGTCAGGGAAAGAGGAATTTATACATGTGTGCACGTAAGTGGTGCTGGTTTTAGCCAAGCCGGAGGGACAAATTGAGGAGCGAATGAAGCGGAAGCAGTTGTCAGAAAAAGAGGAGAAGAGCTAAATCATCCAGTCCTGCTGCTGAGGCGATGGGCCTCGTGTTCTCAGCTGGCCTGGGCCAGGTACACAGTGCACACCTGGACAAGCCTACCTGGAGGCATCGGCCCCAGGGGCTGCCCTGACCAAGGAGGCCACCAAGAAAGGGGTGACTCCAGGGAAAGGCATTTCCTTCCCTAATGCCAGACCCTCGGGAGGGTGATGGGATCTCAGAAATGCACAGCTGGAGCTGAAACGGAAAGAAGGATACATCACGTGAGTGGAGGACCAGGGGGTTCTGCTGAAGATGATGAGGGCAGTGGGGACCTCACTCCTGGACAAAGCTTGTGGGCACCTGTGGAAAGGGGGCCCACGTCCAGTCCCAGAGTAGCCCCCGGTAAACCTCGGATAGAGCAAAGAAGGCCACCTCTTCCAGCAGACTCGTGGAAGTCAACCATCAGCAGAGGCTGAACACCTCGGCAGGAAAGCAAGAGGAAAATGGAAGATCTGAGCGCTGCTCTAGACCAACCAAACCAGCTAGACCTAACAGACGCAGTAGATCCCTTTACCCACAGCAGCAGGACACACGTTCTTCTGTAGCACACGTGGGTCCTTCTCCAGGAAAGACTGTATTTTGGGTCACAAACAAGTCTTGGTAAATTCAAAAATATTGAAGTCATACAATGTATCTTCTCTGGTTATAATCATTAACAGAAAGAACTGAAAAATTCACAAATTCTTGGAAATTAGAAAACACACTCAAACAACCAGTGGGTCAAAGAAGAAAACACAAGGAAAATTAGGAAATACTTTGAGGTGAATGACAATTGAACACCCAACATACCAAAACTTATGGGGTATATCAAAAGCAGTGCTGAGCAGGAAATTTATAGCTCCAAATGCTTACATTTGGTTTAAGATATATTTAGGGGATTTGAATCTCTGGACTGATAATAAGACACCCAGGCCCAGAGCCTCAACAGACTTCAGCTCCTACACTCTGATTTATTGGACTGACCCCACTCAGCTAACATGGAATTGAAGAAGGTCAACCACCACACCATGGAGCCTAGAGTGCCTACAACTGAAAGCAGGAGGAGTGCATCCAGTGTCCATGTGGAATCTAAGCCCCCACTTGCCATAGATGTGCAATGGACACAACCAATCCAATGTCCACAGAGAAAATGTGGAATGGGTGTGGGAACGGTAGCCATGGTGGCTGCTGGGTGTGGGGAACGGGAGGAAGAGATGAGATGTGGAGGCGTTTTCGGGACGTGGAGTTGTCCTGGGTGGGGCTTCACAGACAATTACAGGACATTGTAGATCCCCCCAGGGCCCACTGGATGGAACGGAGGAGAGTGTGGGCTATGATGTGGACCATTGACTACGGGGTGCAGTGATGTTCAGAGATGTACTTACTGGGTGCAATGGATGTCTCACGATGATGGGAGAGAGTGTTGCTGTGGGGGGAGTGGGGGGTGGGGGCGGTGGGGTTGATTGGGACCTCGTATTTTTTTAATGTAATTTGTAAAAATAAATAATTTTAATAAAAAAATAAATAAAAAAGAAAAAAGAAAAAAGAAGACGATCTCAGATCAGAAATTTAACCTCACAATTGGAGGATATAAAAGAAGAAAAGCAAACTAAACCTTACTTCCCCATAAGTAAGGAAATAAAGATTAGAATGGAGAAGAATGAAACAAAGGATAAAAAGGAAAAACTCTAAGGGAGGAAATCAACAAAACCAAAAATGTGTTCTTTGAAAAGATCAATAAAATCAACAAATCTTTAGTTAGACTGACAAAGTAAAAGGAGAAAGAATACAAATGACTAAAACCAGAAATGAAAAGAGGGATATTACTATTTACCACACAAATAAAAAGGACTATAAGAGGATTCCATGAACAGTGTGCTAGCAAACTAGATAACCTAGAAAAAATGGACAAATTCATAGAAATGCACGAACTCCTACACCAATTCAAGAGGAAATAGAAGATCTCAACACACCTTTATGAATATAGCTGCAAAACTCTTCAACAAAATAATAGCCAACCGAATCCAACAGCATATTAAAAGAATGATTAAGTGGGATTTATCCTAGGTGTGCAAGGGTGGTTCAACATAAGAAAATCAATTAATGTAATACACCACGTTAATGGAATAAAGGAAAAAAACACATGATTATCTCAACTGACTCAGAACAGGCATTTGAAAAAATCCAGTACCCTTCTTGATAAAAAAATACATAAAATAAAGAACAGAAGGAAATTTCCCAACATGATAAAGGGCATGTATGGAAAACTCACAGCTAACAGCATACTCCATAGTGAAAGACTGAAAGCTTCCCTCTAAGATGAGGAGCGAGGCAAGGGACACCCACTGTTACATGTTACCCAACATTGTGCTGGAAGTTCTAGCCAGAGCAATTGGCGAAGGCAAGAGAAAGAAATAAAAGGCATCCAAATTAGAAAGTAAGAAGTAAAACGTGCCCTATTTGCCAACGACATGCCCCTATACGTTGAAAATCCTGAAAAACCCTCAGCAAACTACCAGAACTAATAAGTGAATTCAGCAGAGTTTCAGGGTAAAAGATAATATGCAGAAATCAGTAGTGTTTCTATACTCTAGAGCTGAACAATCTCAAGAGAAACTCGAGGGAAAAAATCCACTTAAAATAGCAGATAATCCAGAAGACTCAAATATCTATGAATAAATGTAACTGGGAATGAAAAGGACGTGTACGTGGAAAATTACAGAACATTGCTAAAAGAAATCAAAGAAGTCAAAAATAAATGAAGGGCATTCTGTGTTCATGGAATAGAAGACTAAATATTGGCAAGATGTCAGTTCTACCCAAAGCAATTTATAGATTCAATGCAATCCCAATTAAAAAGCCAATCAACCAGTTTATATGGAATGGTAAGGGGCCCAAAATAGCCAAAACTGTCCTGAAAAAAGAATGCAACTGGAGAACTCACACTTCTCAATTTTGAAATTTAGTTCAAAGTTATAGCAATCAAAACAGCATGGTAAATATCATCATCCCAGGGTCCACAGAATGCAGGAATAAAATATGGACTAGAGGGAAGTGGACTTGGCCCAGTGGTTAGGGCGTCCATCTACCACATTGGGAGGTCTGCGGTTCAAACCCCAGGCCTCCTTTACCGTGTGGAGCTGGCCCATGCGCACTGCTGATGCGCGCAAGGAGTGCCCTGCCACGCAGGGGTGTCCCCCGCGTAGGGGAGCCCCACGCGCAAAGAGTGCACCCTGTAAGGAGAGCCACCCAGTGTGAAAGAAAGTGCAGCCTGCCCAAGAATGGCGCCATACAGAGAGCTGACATAACAAGATGACGCAACAAAAAGAAACACAGATTCCCATGCCGCTGACAATAACAGAAGTGGACAAAGAAGAACATGCAGCAAATAGACACAGAGAACGGACAACTGGTGGGGGGAGGTGGGGAGAAATAAAGTAAAATAAATAAATCTTTAAAAAAATATATATGGACTAGAGTGGACTTACTGATATTCTACTATAAAACTATTGTGATGAGTAATAGAAGAAATTTTAGCATCAAGGTGGAGAAAGTGGGCCCAGTAGTTGCTGAGGGCAGGGAGAGGGAAGAAGAGATATGATGTGGAGGCATTTTCGGGACTTTGAGTTGTCCTAAATGATATTGCAGGGACAGATGCTGGACTTTATATACCCTGCCATAACCCACTAAATGTACTGGGGGAGAGTGTGAACTACAGGATAAACTATTATCTATGTGGTGCAGCAGTGCTCCAAAATGTGTTCACCGAGTGCGATGAGTGTGCCACAGTGATGGGGGAGGTTGTTGGTTTGGGAGGAGTAGGGTCAGGGGATGGGGGCTATATGGTAACATCTTATATTTTTTAATGTAACTTTTTTGTGTGATGTATATATCTTCAGAAAGATACAGTTTACAAAAATGATGGGGGAGGAATGGGGTAATATGGGAACCTCTTACTTTTTTTTACGTTTTTTTAATGTAACGTTCTTTGTGATCTATTAACTTTAGTTTAAAACGTGTAAAAAAAATGAAATAAAAGCCTTTTGCACCTTGAAAAAAATGCAAATAAAGGAAAAAAGAAAAAAGAAAGAAAAAAAAAAAGCATGGTACCAGCACAAGGACAGACAAATAAAACAATGGAATCTGGATTATAATTCAGAAATAAACCCTTACATCTATGGCCAATTGAGTTTTGGCAAGGCTGCCCAGTCTACTCAATGGGGAAAGAATAGTCTTTTTAACAAATGGTGCTGGGAAAAATTGGATATCCATATGCAAGCAAATGAAGGTAGACCCTACCTCACACCATATACAAAAATTAATTCAAAATGAACCAAAGACCTAAATAATAACAACCTAAATATAAAACTCCTAGAAGAAAACTTTGGACTCCCCAAGAAAACTCCCAAGGAAAACTTGAGGACCTTATATTAGACAATGATTTCTTAGACTTTACCACCCAAGTCGAAGGATCAAAAGAAAAAAAAATTGATAAATGGGACTATCAAAAGTAAAAACTTTTGTGCATCAAAGGATTTTATCATGAAGTAAAAAGACAACTTACAGAATGGGAGAAGATATTTGGAAACCACATATTTGATAAGGGTTTAATATCCAGAATATATAGAGAAATCCCACAACTCAGGAACCAAAAGAAACCAACAGTCCAATTTAAAAATAGACAAAAAACTTGAATAGATATTTTTCCAAAGATGGCCAATAAGAATGAAAAGATGCTCAACATCATTTGCCATTATGGAATTGCAAGTAAAAACCACAATGATATACAATTTCACATCTACTAGAATGGCTACTATTTTTTTTTAAATGTTGGAGAGGATGCAGAGAAATAGAAATACTCATTCATTGTTGCGAATATAAAATGGTGCAGCTGCTGTAGAAAACGGTTTGGCAGTTCCTTAAAAAGTAAAGAATAGAATTGCCACATAACCTTGCAATCCTATTTTTAGGTATGTACCCCCCAAAAACTGAAAGCAAGGACTCAGAGAGATATTTGCACACCCATGTTCATAGTGGCATTATTCACAATTGCCAAAATATGGAAGCAACCCAAGTGTCCATCAGCTGAAGAATAGATTAGAAATGTGGTTTATACATACAAAGGAATATTATTCAGCCATAAAAAAGAATGACGTTCTGGTCCATGCAATAACTGCATGAACCTTGTAGACATCATATTGAGTGAAATAAGATAGACACAAAAGGGCGAATATTGTATGATCTCACTGATAATAAATAATTTGCGTGAACACATTCATAGAATCAGTAAAAACTACAGGTTACTGAGGTTCAGGATGAGGGTAGAGAATTAGTTTTACTTTTGGTGCAGAGTTTCTTTTTGGGGTGATGGAAAAGTTTTGGTGTTGGGTGGTGGTGATGATAGCACAACATTGTGAGTGTGATTAACTCCACCGAATTATATATTTGAATGTGGTTAAAAGGGGGTATTTTAGGTTTGTATATATATGTTGTTAGAATAAACATAATAATCAGGGTGTACAACACAAAGAGCCCATAATAGAAATTATGGACTAATAATATTGTTTCATCACTTATGGCAAAGGTACAACCCTAATGCAAAATGTTAGTAGCAGGTTAAATGGTATGTGTGGGAGGGCATATGGGAACTCTGGGTTTCTACATGACTTTTCTTTAAACCTACAATGTCTCTAATTTAAAAAAGAAAAAGGAAAAAATTAGACCCACTTACTTTCCTCCTTCTTCCCATTGAAGATCACCTGATGCCACTGGCACAGGCAAGAATGGTGGCGTCTTAGGACAGTTGAAATGATTCATTCATTCGGTTAGGGTCAGTCAAACCCCCTAGCCCATGGGAGGTACCCAGTCCTCCTGTGTTGGCATGCAGCTTCTCATCTTTTCCTGAGCATCAGCCCTGTCCTATAAGTATGGTAAATTTTTCCAGGAAACATGTTGGGAACTGGGAGCTTAAATATGATGCCCTTTATCCCTGCCCTGATTCCTCTCTGTTCAGTTTGAAGGGCAAGTTGGGGTCATATCCAGGGGCATGGCCCACTGTTGGGATCTAGACACTGCCAAAGTCCTTTCCAGAATCCAACCTTTGAAACAATTCGGTCATCCAGCTACCTAGCCCCAGTTCCCTGTCTGCATTCCAGCTAAGTGGGGCAGCTGCACTTTCACTGGCTTCTGAAACTTGGCTAAATAGCCTGCTTTGTTTGTCAGTTGAGATGGAGGATGAGTGCAGTTACATCCAGGCCAATGTCGCTTCTTCTGTGCCTGGGGTAAGGTGCCCCCATCCCCAATGCCTGCTGAGTCATGCTCATACCGGTTGGGCTGTTGTTGGTTGGGTTGGTGGTGGTGGTTGGGCTGTTGTTATTAGTTGGATCATTGCTGGTTGGGCTCTTGACTGGGATGTTGTTGGTTGGGCTATTGTTCATTAGACTGTGGGTTGGGCTGCTTGTTGGACTTGGTTGGAATGTTGTGCATTGGGCTATTGGTTGGAATGTTCTTGTTGGTTGGGCTGTTTTTTGGTTAGAATGTTGATTGGGCTGTTGTTCATTGGGCTGTTGTGTGTTGGGCTGTTCGTTGACATGTTCTTGTTGGTTGAATGTTGTTGGTTGGGCTGTTGTGGTTAATTAGTGTTGTTGGTTTTCTGCTTCCTCCACTAAATTCTCAGTCCCACAAGCACAGGGTTCTCTCCACTCTATTCACCAGCACACCACAACCAAGATGGTGCCTGATGCATAGTAGGTTTCCAATAAATATTTGTTGAGTAAGCATGTGATGGTTCAGACCAGTTAGTTTACTAGTCCATGAGAGAAAGATCCACCTTGCTCCTCAGTGACCATTTCCCACAAGCACTGGTCTCTCCATTTCTGAATTGACATGACCCTGGTTGGCTTCACATAGAGAGAGAGCCCATTGGCCCTTGTCAGCTAAGCCAGGGTGTCAGGATTCCACTGGTGGGATGGCTTCTGCCTACCCCCAAAACTGATTGCAGTGCCAGAGGTGTTCAGTGTGCCCACACCCAGTTCTGTGCCAGCAGCACAGGGGAATGGTATTATGCCAAAGAAAGTGCCACAAGAAGGGCAGGTGGGTTCAATAGAAACGTGGGCTCAGAAAGGTTGAGTGACTTAACCAAGACCCCACAACTGCTCATTGGTGTGAGGTTGGAGTTCAAGCCTTTTCTGCCTTTTTGCTGAGTTTTCACAAGCTGTCGACAAATTAGGTGTAGTTGTGTTTCAGAGAGGGAAAAAGTTAAGAACATTGGATGTCCCTGCTTTCATTATTCTCAATATTAATTTTGTGCCCAGAACAGAAGTAGAACTATCGAGGAAGAGAGCAGACCCCACTCTGCCGTAGGCAGGCTGTGATATTCGCCCACTCACCCTGGGGCCGTTTTTGTGATCCAGTTGTTGGAGTTCCACTGGGTTCTGGGTTTCCCCAGTTTGGAAACAGTCCAGACCAACAACCCCCTACTTGCACCAAGAGCCAGTAGGAAAGGGACTGAGCTCCTTCTGGAATTGTCCAGGGCCTGGGTCAGGAGTTTCCAATGGCTAAGAGGGAATCACAGTGCCAGGGCATCACATGTTGCTGGAGTGGGAGTGGCCTCGAAAAGTCCACTCAGCCAGCTCATCTCAGCTAGGGTCTCCCCACTGTCTCGGCACATTTCCTGAGAACTTCCACAGTGCCCAGAGCTGTAGGGCACCCTTACCTGTTCTTTGGGGTAGGTCCCTTATTTTCCACCTGCTGCACAACCCCCTAGAAGTGTTGCCACCTGCTGTAACTGAGTGGTTTGGAGGAGATGCCTGTTGGTTTGACAGTCCCTGTCTGAACCCCAGTGTCCTCATTTATGAATGAACATTCAATATTAATACTCATCAGGGTATCAAAAGCAGTACTGTACCAAGGCAGGGTGGGAATGCAGATTTTTTCTTTTTATTTTCTTTTAAATGTTACATTCAAAAAATATGAGGTCCCCATATACCCACCCCACCCACGGCACCCCTCCCACATCAACAAACTCTTCCATCATTGTGGCACATCCACTGTACCCGGTGAATACATTCTGGAGCACCGCTGCAGTACATGGACAGTGGTCCACATTGTAGTCCACACTCTCCCCGAGTCCAGTCAGTGGGCCATGACAGGACACACAACGTCCAGCATCCATCCCTACAGCATCACCTAGGACAACTCCAAATCCTGAAAATGCCCCCACGCCATAACTCTTCTTCCCTCTCCCAACCATCAGCAGCCACCGTGGCCACCCTCTCCACATCACTACTACAATTTCTTCCCTTACTAATCACAGTAGTTCCCCAGCAGAACACCAGTAAGTCCACTCTAATCCATACTCTATTCCTCCATCTTGTGGACCCAGGATGGCTATGTCCAGTCCCCCTCTACATCAAAAGGGGGTTTAGATTCCACATGGATGATGGATGCAATTCTCCTACTTGCAGCTGTAGGCACTCTTGGCTCCCTGGTGTGGTGGTTGACCCTCTTCACCTTCCTGTCAGCTGGCCAGGGTAAGTAAGTCCAAGAAACCAGAGGGTAGGAGCTGCAAGTCTGCTGAGGCCCAGGGCCTGGCTGTCACATGGACAGTTCAGAGATTCAGGTCTCCTGAGTATACACCAACCCAAACGCCAACCACAGGTCCAGTAAAAGTAACAGAAGAGGCATGTGTAGAAAGGCTATATCCGAGTCCAACTTCATCACACTCAGGAACACAAACTCCAAAGTAGGGCCAACTGACATGGCCCTGAACTCCAAAGCCACTGCCTTGACCATAGAACCTGTGGGTTGCTGCAGCCCTCAGGAGAACCAGCACCTGGGTTTCCATCTACCTTGGCTGTCTCTGGTACCCTGCTGAGGCATGCATAAGCATCACCCCCTGATGACCTCCCGACTCTTTTTTGGAGACTCGTAGCCATATAAACACATTGGTCCTTTCCATTTCCCCCTTTTATTGAAGGTCAAAATGCAGTTTTAAACACCTGATATTACATGTAGGCTGAGATATTCTGCCGGTCTGAGCTGACCGCTTTGTTCATGGTCTTTTTGTAGTTACATCATCAGCTGGCGCTTGGTAGTAATCCCTCGGTGCCAGGGAGGCTCATCCCTGGGAGTCATGTCCCATGCTGGGGGGAAGGCAATGCATCTACATGCTGAGTTTGGCTTAGAGAGGGGCCACATTTGAGCAACATGGAGGCTCTCCGGAGGTACCTCTTAGGCACCCCACAGCTATAGGCCTATTTTGTATTTCAGGCACACAGGCTCATAATCGGAGCCATCAGTATCAAGGGCTCATCATTGGACCATACATCTTTATTGGTCTTTGCCATTGCACTTGGGGGATTGTTGTTGTTCCATTGCAGAATGTAATAGAGCTCCCCTGGTCAGGAATTCAGTACTCTCTCATCTGTCATTTCCAACAGAAACCACTATGAAAATTTCCAAACCTTTCTATGTACCCTGTATACATGCCCTGGAGAACTCCCTCCTAAACAATTACCCCCCAGTAATGACACCCCACACAAGTGCTCCTCTCCTGCCATACTTGAACCTCTCTGTAGCCCAAAACTTCTTCAAAAAGGAAACCCAATATATTGCCAGGTTCCATTAATAGAAAAATGAAATATAGTGATGGGTTTAAAGGTTAGATATAGAATACATAGAAATTTAGAAAAATTAAATAAAGGAAACATAAATTGGGGTATCAAAGAAATGAAAAAATGGAAAAGTTTTGTTTTTGACATTTTGCCTTTCGTCACTGCTACAGATGTTGCCCTGAATGTACAGTGGCAAGGAAATTTCTTCCATTTCTTCCTCAGTGTCTACCTCCTTTCTTTCCTTTTTTTTTTTTTTAATGCTCAGTCCTCTCTTTTATTTTTATTTTTTTAAAAGATTTATTAATTTATTTTTCCCCTCCCCCCCACCCCCGGCCCGGTTGTCTGTTCTCTGTGTCTATTTGCTGTGTCGTCTTCTTTATCCGCTTCTGTTGTTGTCAGCGGCACAGGAATCTGTGTTTCTTTTTGTTGTGTCATCTTGTTGATGTCAGCTCTCCATGTGTGCGGCACCATTCCTGGGCAGGCTGCACTTTCTTTCGCGCTGAGCGGCTCTCCTTACAAGGTGCACTCCTTGTGCGTGGGGCTCCCTTATGCAGGGGGCACCCCTGCATGGTACGGCACTCCTTGCGCGCATCACCTCTGCGCATGGGCCAGGTCCACACGGGTCAAGGAGGCCTGGGGTTTGAACCGCAGACCTCCCATGTGGAAGACGGACGCCCTAACCACTGAGCCAAGTCCGACTCCTCTTTTTTTTTTTTCCTGATTATTAAGTTTCTCTTGACATAAGTTTTAGGTCACAGTAATTCACATATACAATATATGGTACTCCCACATGTCCAACATCAAACCCTTTGTCCTTTCCCCAACAGTGATCTTTTTACATGTTCATATTATATTTGCTGCAGCTAATGTACAGATATTAAAACGATAGCTTTCAAACATGGTTCCATTTGGGTTTACATCATGGTTTATATTTTAGACTATACAATTTTCTAAATTTTTAGTTATCTTATGTTGTACGTTATGGTTTACATTTTAGCCTATAGACTTTTATACATTTTTGGTGTAATTTAATGTGACCTGTATCCATCATGGCATGATCCTGTGGAACACTTCCATTGCCCCACAGTTACCCTGATTCCATGTATTCAACACCTCTTTCCCCCTCCCCTTAGGGCCCACCCTGACAATCAATCTTCATTACTTGAGGGACTGTATTCAGAGATACTTGCAAAAATATTGAGGGCTTGAAATACTTGACTGCCCTAACCCATTGGGAGCTACTGATTCTCTCAAGAGATACAATTCCCTCTGTTTGAGAACATCAGTCCTCCCCAGGATGTGGGTATACCTTCCCTCTCATTGTATGGGTCTCCACCCAATGATATAATCCACTATGGCAAAATGAGTACTCACACACTCCCCAGAAGCTTGCCCTGTGTCAGATGCCCCCCCCCCCCACCAAGCATCCCAAACAGGCAACCTTCCGTATTACATTCTCTAAAGAGTTTTCTCTGCACCACAATTTCAACCACATACCTGACAATCTCCCATGATCAAATGTTCCCCTCACCCTCTCCCCAGTTTCTTGGGCAATCTGACCCATCCTCCCATCCCTAGCACCCCTCAAACCCACACAGCCCCACCCAAAGTTATCTCTATGCCCCCATTTTATCCCTTCCCTTTAAAATACTTATCTCCCACTTATCATAGATTTCACCCAAGTAGCTGTCAGCTCACAACCTTCCTCTACCCTCCAACTACCTTAAAGTTTATCATCCAGTCTCTAGCTCTCTGAGACAGCTTGGTTTGCTTGTTTCATATCAGAGAGGTCATGTAGTATTTGACCTTCAATGCCTGGGTTGCTTTACTCAACATAAGGTTCTCAAGATTCATCCATGTTATCACATGAGTTTGTACTGTATTTGTTCTTATAGCTGAGGAGTATTCCATTGTATATGTATGTATACCACATTTTATTGATCCATTCATCTGCTGATGGGCATTTGGGTTGATTCCAACTTTTGGCAATAGTGAACAATGCTGCTATAAACATTGGTGTGCATATATCAGTTTGGGTCCTTGTTTTCAGATCTTCTGGGTATATACCCAGCAGTGGAATTGCTGGATCATATGGCAAATCTATAGTTAGTTTTTTGAGAAACTGCCAAACTGTCCTCCAGAATGGCTGGATCCTTCTGCATTCCCACCAGCAGTGGATGAGTGTTCCCATTCCTCCACATCCTCTCCAACAATTGTAGTCTTCTCATTTTTTGATAGCTGCCAGTCTTATGGGAGTAAGATGGTATCTCATTGTTGTTTTGATTTGCATTTCCCTAATAGCTAAGGATTTTGAGCATTTTTTCATGTGTTTTTTAGCCATTTGTATATCATCTTTGGAGAAGCGTCTGTTCAAATCTTTTTCCCATTTTTTAAATGTGCTGTTTGTCTTTTTATTTTCAAGATATAGGAGTTCTTTATATATACAAGATATAAGTTTCCTATCAGATATATGGTTACCAAATATTTTCTCCCATTGTGTAGGCTCTCTTTTCACTTTCCTGACAAACTCCTTTAAGGTGCAGAAGGTTTTAATTTTGAGACAGTCCCATTTATGTATTTGTTCTTTTGCTGCTCGTGCTTTTGGTGTGAAGTTCATTTCCTATTACAAGGTTCTGTAGATGCTTCCCTACTTTGCTTTCCAAGGTCTTTATGGTCTTGGGTCTTATGTTTAGGTCTTTGATCCATCTTGAATTGATTTTTGTATAAGGTGTAAGTTGGTTATCCTCTTTCATTCTTTTACATATGGATATCCAGTTCTCCAGGCACCATTTGTTGAAGAGGCCATTCTCTCCCAGTTGAGAGGGTTTGGTGGCCTTGGCAAATACCATATGGCTGTATATATGAGGATCTATATCAGAACTCTCTATTCGGTTCCATTGGTCAATGTGTCTATCCTTGTGCCAATACCATTCTGTTTTAACTACTGTAGCTTTGTAGTATGTTTTGAAGTCAGGTAGTGTGATTCCTCCAATTTCATTTTTCTTCTTCAATATGTCTTTGGCTATTCAGGGCCTCTTTCCTTTCCAAATAAATTTCATAGTTAGTTTCTCTAGTTCATTAAAGAATGATGTGTTGATTTTTGGGGGAATTGCATTGAATCTGTAGATCTGTTTTGGTAGGATAGACATCTTAATAATATTTAGTCTTCCTACCCATGAACAGGGAATATTCTTCTGTTTATTTAGGTCTTCTTTGATTTCCTTGAACAGTGTTATGTAGTTTTCTGTGTATAAGTCTTTTACATCTTTAGTTAAATTTATTCCTAGGTATTTGATTTTTTTATTTACTATTGTGAATGGTATTTGGTTCCTGATTTCCTCCTCAGATTGCTCGTTACTGGTGTACAGAAATACTACTGATTTTTGGGCATTTATCTTGTAACCTGTGACTTTACTGAACTCATTTATAAGTTCTAGAAGCTTTGTTGTAGACTTCTCAGGGTTTTCTAGGTATAGGATCATATCACCTGCAAATAGTGAAATTTTGACTTCTTCCTTTCCAATTTGGATGCCTTTTATGTCTGGTTCTTGCCTCAATGCTCAAGCAAGTACTTCTAAGACTATGTTAAATAGGAGAGGTGATAGTGGGCATCCTTGTCTTGCTCCTGATCTTAGAGGGAAAGATTTTAGGATTTCACCATTGTAAATGATGTTAGCTCTAGGTTTTTCATATATACTCTTTAACATGTTAAAAAAGTTTCCTTCTATTCCAATCTTTTCCAGTGTTTTTATCAAGAAAGTGTGCTGTATTTTATCAAATGCTTTTCTGCATCTATAGATATGATCATGTGATTTTTTTCCTTCAATCTGTTTATGTGGTGTATTACATTAATTGATTTTCTTGTGTTGAGCCATCCTTGCTTACCAGGAACGAACCCCACTTGGTCATGATGTATAATTTTTTAATGTGTTGTTGAATACAATTAGCAAGTATTATGTTGAGGATTTTCACGTCAAGGTTTATTAGAGAGATTGGTCTGTACTTTTCCTTTCTTGTGGTGTCTTTGTTTGGCTTTGGTACTAGAGTAATGTTGGCATCATAGAATGAGTTAGGCCATGTTCCTTCTGTTTCAATTTTTTGGAAGAGTTTAAGCAAGATAGGTGTTATCTTTCTGGAATGTTTTGTAGAATTCACCTTTGAAGCCATCTGGCCCAGGGCTCTTTTTAGTTGGGAGGTTTTTAATGACTGATCCTATCTCTTTACTTGTGATTGGTTTGTTGAGATCGTCAACTTCTTCTTTTGTCAATGTAGGCTGTGTATGTGTTTCTAGCAATTTGTCCATTTCCTCTAAATTGTTGTTTTGGTTGGAATATAGTTTTTCAAAGTATCCTCTTATGAGAGTCTTTATTTTCGTGGAATCAGTGATGATATCTCCTTTCTCCTTTCTTATTTTGTGTATTTGCATCTTCTCTCTTTTTTTCTTTGTTAACCTAGCTGAGGGTTTGTCAATTTTATTGATTTTCTCAAAGAACCAGCTCTTGGTTTTGTTTATTTTTTCAAGTGCTTTCTTATTTTCTATTTCATTTAGTTCTGCTCTGATCTTTATTATTTCTTTTCTTTCTTCATCCTGTGGGGTTACTTTGTTGTTCTTTAACTAATTCCTCCAAGTGTGCCTTTAGTTCTTCAACTTTAATTCTTTCTTCTTTTTTGATATATGAATTTATGGCTATAAATTTCCCTCTCAGTACTGCCTTTGCTGCATCCCGTAAGTTTGGATATGTTGTGTTATCATTTTCATTAGTTTCAAGGTAGTTATTAATTTCTTTTGAGATTTCCTCCTTGACCCACTGTTTTTTTAAGAGTGTGTTGTTTAACTTCCAAATCTTGATGCCAAATCTGGGTCTCTGGCCCTTGCAGATTTCCAGCTTTATTCCACTGTGGTCAGAGAAATTATTTTGTATGATTTCTATCTTTCTGAATTCATTGAGACTTTTTCTGTGGCCTAGCATATGGTCTATCTTGGAGAATGATCCATGTGCACTTGAGAAGAATGTATATCCTGCCATATTTGGGTGTAATGTTCTGTATATGTCTATTAGGTCCAGCTCTTCTAATATATTGTTCAAAGTCTTTGTTTCTTTATTGATTCTTTTTTGAGATGTTCTGTCCAAAGTTGATAGTGGTGTATTAAAGTCCCCCACTATAATTGTAGAGGCATCTATTCCTTCACTTAGATTTTCCATTGTTTGCCTCATGTATGATTGTTCTTTTTCTTGAAAGATTGTCCCTTTCATAATACGTAGTGGCCATCTTTTCCTCTCACAATAGTTTTCATTTAAAGTCTATTTTGTCTGATATTAATATAGCTACTCCTACCCTTTTTTGGTTATTGTTTGCTTGTAAGACTGTTTTCCAGCCATTCCCTTTTAACCTCCTTGAATCCCTGGGTCTAAGATATGTTTCTTGCAGATAACATATAGATGGGTCATATTTCCTTATCCAGTCTTCCAGTCTGAGTTTCTTGATAGGTGAGTGTAATCCATTGACATTCAGTGTTATTACTTTCAAGGAATTACTTATAGTAGCCATATTTTCTTTGGATTTGTGTTTGTCATATTCTGTTTGATTTTCTTTTTCTGTTTTTGTCTTTTTAGTTGCTCTTACACTCTCCTCCAACTCTGTCTCTCTTGTGTTTTTCTTTCTTTCTGCAGAACTCCCTTTAGTGTTTCTTGAAAGGCAGGTTTCTTGTTGGCATACTCTCTTAGTTTCTGTCTATCTGTGAATAGTTTGAACTCTCCATCATTTTCGAATGCTAACTTTGCTGGATAGAGTATTCTCGGTTGGAATTTTTTTTTCTTTTAGTGCCTTGACTATGTCATTACCACTGTCTTCTTGCTTCCATGGTTTCAGATGAGAAATCAGCACTTAATCTTATGGAGCCTCCTTTGTATGTGATGGTTCTCTTTTCTCTTGCTTTTAGTATTTTGTCTTTGTCTTGAGCATTGGATATATTGACAAGAATATATCTTGGGGTAGGCCTCTTGGGATTTATGCTGTTTGGGGTGCATTGTGCTTCCTGGACATGTACATCCATCTCCCTCAATAGGTTTTGGAAGTTTTCAGCCATTATTTCCTTCAACACCCTTCTGTCCCCTTTCCTTTCTCTTCTCCTTCTGAGATGCCTGTAATATGTATGTTTGTGCATTTTGCACTGTCATTCAGGTCCCTAAGCCCCTGCCAGATTTTTTCTATCTTCTTATCGACCAGTTCTACTATCTGTTTGATTTCAGATGTACTGTCTTCCACGTCACTTAATCTCTCCTCTGCCTCTTCAAGTCTGCTGTTATTTGCTGACAGTGTATTTTTGATTTCTTTAATTGTGCTGTTCATCACCATCATATCCGTTATATTTTTGGGTATGATTGCAGTTTCTTGTGTATCCTCTCCAGTTGTTTTCTTCATATTCTTAATCTCTTCCTTCACCTCATCAAATTGGTCCCTAATATATGTTTTGAGGTCTTTAATTACTTGTTCAGTGTTCTGCTCCTCTTCCTGGTTTTCAGTTTGTTCATTGGATTGGGGCATGTTTTCCTGATTATTGGTTTGGTTTGTAGTTTTTTGTTGCTGTTTGGTCATCATTTTACCTTGACAGGTTTAGTCAGTTGCTTAGCTTCTTTGTCTAGTCTGGAGTTTAATTAGTTGTTGTTTTTGTGTGCATGTTAAGTCTTCTCTTTGTCACTTTGTTCTTCTTATTCTATTTCCTTCTTGCTGGCTAAGTTCACTTGAAGGAAATTATTATGGCCAGAGAAAACAAAAGGAGTAAGAAAAGAAAATGAATAATAGTAGTATTGATAGTAAATATTAACAGAGGAACCATGTGAGATATAGGAGAATGGATATTAGACTCATGTAAGGTATGTAGAGTTATAACAATAAGAAAAGTAGAGTACGTAAAAATCTGAATATGGGGAGGAATACAGTGTGAATTAAAAGGCCTGTGTGTTCATGAGAGAGGGAAAGAGAAAAAAGAGGACAATAATATAGAGTGAATATAAGGTAGAAAACAGAACAAAGGTATTAGTAATAAAAAGTAAAAAAAAAAATAGGGGGGCTAACAACTAACAAAGAGAGGTGTAATGTAAGAGAAACAATCAATGATGGAGGATAGAAAGATGTAGAGGAAAGGAAATAGTGTTGGTGGCCAAAATCAGTACACACAGAAAAGAGTAAATGGAGGATGAGGAAATACAGCAAATGTGAAGCTCTCCCTGCAGCACCTAATGTAAGAAGAATAAGAAAGCAGAGAAAGAAAGAGAGAAAAAAAAAAGGGACAAAAGGGAGTGGGGAAGTAAGCAGGAAAAAGAGAAAGAAAGAAAAAAGGGCCTTGGTGGATAAAGAGGAAGGAAAAACAAGGAAAAACCAACCAAATACTAGGGAAAGTTTCAAGCAAGGAATCTTGTTTGTAGTTAAATAAAATGCTTAGGAATCTGATGTTCCTCCTTTCTCCCTTTCTCACTTCCCTCTCTACCAAGCAGCAGGAAAGCTGCCTGAGAGGTCCGGTAGGAGATTCAAGTGGGTCCTTGTTGAATCAACTCTGCACAGAAAACAATGACTCCTAATTTCCAGAGAGAGAGCACCCACACCTCACCAGGAACCCCAAGTATGCTATTGGAGGCTTGGAAAGCAGCTCCTACAGTCCCTCTCCTTTAGGTGTGCTATGAGAGGGCTTGTTGATTTTCTGACTCCACCTTCTCCCAGGCCAAGTTTCCTATCCCAGGGTATTTAGGTGAATCAGGCTTTCTCAGCAGATTTGCCACTCCTCTCTTCCCAGACTCTCCCCAAGCCAGCTGGTATGCCCCTCCAAAGCGCAAGAAAAGAAAAAAAGAAAAGATAAAAGGTGGGGGGACATCAGAAAATCAAACCCACACTAGCCAGGACCCCCTACTACACCCCCCCACCGAATCCCTCCCACCCATGGAGTCAGTCCAGAACCAGAGGGCTTGGGAAAGGGAAGCCCGGGACTCTGCAGACCCAGGGCACATAGGTCCATAGAACACGGGCTACAGAGGCTCAGGGGACACGGACCTGGGGACCACGCATTCGGGGACCACGAGGCCCAGGAAACACCAGCACACAACCAACAGATCTCAGGAAATACCGCGGCCGCCAGCCCCAGGGGGAAGGGTCCCGCCAGCCCACAGCCTCTGACCTCTGAACTTATAACCCACAATTCCACCTTTAGCAAGCATCACCTCCACCACTGTCTCTCCAAATCAATGTCCACACACCCTCCACCCTGCAAGCCTCCAAGACAGCCCACTCTGGCAAGACTTCAACCCCACTCCGCCGCCTTTTCACAGGAGAGACCGTAAGGTACACTCAGACGCCATCTTGCCCCACTCCAGATTATTTTTTTAAAACCTGTTAAATGTCCATTTGCTTTTATATTCATTATCTGCCCACAATTCTACACTTTGTAAATGATGAAATATTCCTGTCCCCAACACATTTTGTTGGTCAATGTTCTAAACAACTACTATGGTTACTGTTGGGTTTTAATCATGTTTTATTAAGCTTCATATCAGCACGTTGTTATACCTTATCCTTTGGTAAACATTGTATTCTAAATGGACATGAATTCAGAGAATTCCAGTCCTAGAGTTAGACACAGCCGTGTGTTTCAAGATTAACTTCCTGGGGAAGTCTGGGGTGCCTCTGGCCCTGTTCACGCCCAGTCTCTGCAGTTGTACATTTTCCTGCGATTCAGCAGATGCCTGGAGACAAGCACAAGAATGCAGGAGTTATAAAGACAAAAGAGGGGACAGTGTGCTACTTCCACACTATCTAGGAAGTCACCTGAGATGTTGGAGTTTTAGTGCAAAGCAAGGTGTGATTTTTTTAAGTGGAAATTCAATTCTATAAAAAAGTACTTTATTGGATTTGAATACCTTTAAAAGTGACATTTATTCTCTTGAAATTATTTGTTGTAAAATGAAAGCATGCATTAAGGAAATAGTGGTTATTACATCATGACTGTTACTGAAAATAACTTTGTTATATGGAAGAAGGGCTGTTTTTGGAATCTGCTTTGGGGTGTCAGCTTGTCAAGGGGTGCCCGTGGCTGGAAGTGAAGTGATGAACAGAAAAGAACTGGCAGGGCCTGGGGCAGAGAAGGCATTTGATGAGTGGTAGATGAGATTATATATGGAAGTGTGTGCGTGTGTAAACGGTAGGTGAGATCAGATGTACTTACATGTGTAAATGGTCAGCAAGGTTGTGTACCTGTGCATATGTGTATAAATGGTACGTGAAAACTGTGTGTGCGTAAGTGGTAGGTGAGGTTGTACCTGTATGTGTGTGTAAATGGGAGATGAGCCCCCAGTCCGCCCCCACATCAGCCACCCTCCCGCTCACCCCAGGCTCCTGGGGGCGGTTTGCCAGCTGGCCGGTCTTTGGGGCCATGGACACGCCCGGTTTTATCTCCTGCTTGGCGTCTCCGTTTTGTATCCTAACACCGTGGCCTGGTCATAAACCACAGCCAGGTTTTTCACGAACTGGCAAAAATGCTGGGAAAACGGTGAAAGTGGCGCGCGGTTTGGGGCACTCACTGTTGCTGCCGTGCCTCGTCGTCCCCCTTTACGAAACGAGGCGCTGGGTCCACGGGCGCCGTGGTTGCGCGGTGACTGGCGGAGCAGCGCCCGGGGTGGGCCGAGGGTCTCCCGTGAAGTAGACCCGAACGGGCCGGCGGCGCTTCCCCCTGCCCATGGGAGCCCTGGCCGCGCCATGTCCCCTTTGGGTTGCGCCGTGGAAGTCAGTGGCCATCGCGTCCTCGAGGCTGTCCCTGCAGGGTCGGGGCCTCGGCCGTCGAGGGCGCCCTCCCTCCTTCGCGTGCAGCTTTTGTCCGAGAACGTTGGCGCCTTCACAGCAAACCGGATCAAGTTCATCCTAGAAGCGAGACCCTTTGTTCGGGGTCGGGAATAGGCTCTGGGGTCCGGGACGGCTCAGTTGCCATGGCAATGGCTTTCTGTTTTGGGAACCTCGAACTTGAGCCTGTAAACTGGAAAGGCCCGGACTGCAGGCTCCTCGCTCGCGGGGCCGCCGTCCTGCAAGGCAGGCCCCAGGACGGCCCGGGACCCCGCTCGGCCGGTGCCGGTGGCCGCGTCGCCGCCTCACTGCCTGGCGGGGAAGTGCGGAATTAGAGAGCGCCCGAGAGGGGGGCGCGGCCGGGAGCCGTCCCCCTGCAGAGCCGGGCCCCTCACCCCAAACCACGGCGCCGGTCCCGCACCCGGGCGTGGCCGTGGCCGGGCCCCGCTCCCTCTGGGGTCTGCGGGCGCTGGCGGTGTTAGGAACGACACCTCACCTATGAGAAAACAAAAGCTCACCTGATTGTGGAGGAGAAGAGAATTTTATTAACCATCCTGCAAGAACGGGCGCTCAACCTGGACAAAATGGCCAGCGTGCCAAACAGCAAGAGTGATATTTATACCCTAAGCCTAACACGCGGCCCCTCCCCTGTTCTCCACTGATTGGGGACTTCAGGGGCTACAGCCTATCCGAGAGCGCTAGCTAACCTACGCGGGTCCTGCTCTGATCCCGGCTCTCACGTTCCCTACACTCCTGCCTGCTGGGCGGACTCAGCGCCACTTTCACCCCGCCCCCCCCCCAGCACTCACCATTGGCTCTGCCGGCCATAGTCCCGCCCCCAGCACTCACCATTGGCTCTGCCTGCTCTAGTCCCGCCCCCAGCACTCACCATTGGCTCTGCCTGCTCTAGTCCCGCCCCCAGCACTCACCATTGGCTCTGCCCGCTCTAGTCCCGCCCCCAGCACTCACCATTGGCTCTGCCCACTCTAGTCCCGCCCCCAGCACTCACCATTGGCTCTGCCTGCTCTAGTCCCACCCCCAGCACTCACCATTGGCCCTCCCTCATTTCAGATCCACTTTTCAAATTCTTGGCCGCCAACGCCTCTGGATCCCCTACCCTTCCTCCTGGAACAGCTGAGCCGGCTCTGGCTTCCCTTTGTGAAAATTAAACTTGACCCTTTCCCACAGTGGGGGCTTCCCAGCTGTCCCGGCCATCTCTGCCTGTCCCTGGGCATCTCGCCCTGTCTCCACGTGCCCTCCTCCTGAAGGACGCCAGGCGTGTCATCCGTGTTGGCCTCTTCTCACCTGACAGCTCGTCTCAACAACTTCAAAAACCGTTTTCCTGCATAAGGCCCCATTCATGGGGCAGGACTTGAACCTACCTCGGGGGGGCACAATTTCACCTACAGCAAACCCCCGGCTCTTAAGACAACGAGGGATGGGAAGTGCTACAAATCTGGTTTTAAAGATTTATTTTTTATTTATATCTCTCTTCTACACCCCCCCCCACCCCGTGGTCTGCTCTCTGTGTTCATTTGCTGTGTGTTCTTCTGTGTCCACTTGTATTCTTGTCAGCGGCACCAGGAATCTGTGTCTCTTTTTGTTGCATCATCTTGCTGCATCAGGTCCTCATGTGTGCAGCGCCACTCCTGGGCAGGCTGTGCTCTTGTCGCACTGGGCGGCTCTCCTTACGGGGTGCACTTCTTGCACATGGGGCTCCCCTCTGCGGGGGACACCCCTGCGTGGCACGGCACTCCTTGCACACATCAGCACTGTGTGTGGGCCAGCTCATCACACGAGTCAGGAGGCCCTGGGTTTGAACCCTGGACCTCCCATGTGGTAGGTGGACGCTCTATCCATTGGGCCAAATCCACTTCTCCAAATCTGGTTTTATTTGACCAAAATTGGGAGCGTAAAGGGATCAGCAGGGGTCCTGGCCTGAAGAGATAGCCAGAGTTGAAATTAGCATGATCAGGCACAAATCCCCCTGGGGCTTTGGGCCCCCACATGCCCGGGAGAGGGCGCTGCCTGGGCCGGTCCCCTCTTCTGCCGTCTAACCCCTTACATGATTTCACCCTGGCCCCCATCCTGCTGTAAGAGTTCCTCGCCCATTCCTCTTCCTGCGCCCAGCCCCCGCCCCTCCTGCTCTCCTCTCTTCATTCGTGTCCCTTTTCTCTGTGTCCCCCCGGCGCCCTCTCTTCTTGGCAGACGTGGAGGCAGGGAGCCCTGCCCTTGTGTCCACATCCCTCCCTCATCCTCCACCGCGGGCTCAATGCCAGACCAGCCAGCACTGGGGGCAGCCGGTGGACAGAGGATTGGAATCCACAACTCCTTTGTCCACAGAGCAAGTGGGAAAGCGGGCAGGCTTCCTTGACTCATTGGCAGTAGGACTGACCTGAACTGACCTGAGTTACTTAGTCTCTATTTATCCTACTTAGTGTCATCACCCGCGCGACCCTGAGCAATGTTTTGCTACAGACTGTGGGATGCTGCCCAGGCCACAGGTGGCAGTGGTGCCCGCCTTCTGTGCCATAGGACCCCTCCCAAACCCGGTGTTCCTCAAAAACGAGCACGCCTTGGGGCCCGCCGTTTCCGCAGGGTTCTTGGGTCTGTGTTTGTTGAATGAATAAGAGTTCTTAATTAAAAAATAACCCTGGGGGGAAGTGGCTGTGGCTCAATCAGCTGGGCTCCTCTCTACCATATAGGAAGGCCTGGGTTCGCGTCCCGTGTCCTCCTTGTGAAGGCAGGCTCGCCCGCACACCGCGGAGGGCCGCAGCCCACATGCGCCACAGAGAGCCGACTCTGCAAGATGATGCAACAAAAAGGGAGACAAGCAGAAACACAGAAGAGCGTGCAGCAAGTGGACACACAGAGCAGACACCAAGCAAGCTGTGGGGGGTGGGGGAGGAATAAAAAAAAATAACCCTGGGTCTACCATTTAAGTATTTCAAAGGATCCGTTCAAGATGGCATGTCGTGGAAGACAGGATGTGGCTCCAGTTTAAATATTAATAGAAATCTATGTAAATCACAGATACTGTCCAAGAAGCTCCTGGCCAACTTCTCAGGGGGACTTTTGGCCTCTTCCTGCACTGCCCACCCCTGCCCGCAGGTCCAGGGCTTGCTGCAAAAGCCCACAGGGCGGGAGCACAGGTGTGTCCACACCTTGTCTCTAAGGGTGAACACTGGCCTCCTCCTCTTTCCACGTGCCCTGCGATCTGGGACTGTGCTTCCCATGCTTCCCTGCCTGGCTTGCTGAGCAAAGTTTATGGCAAACCTGCGGGGCCCTGGAGTGATGGGGTGAGAGTCACGCCCCAGCCCCCCCCTTGGAAACCCCTAGCCTCGGTGGGGGACAGACATGGAAGCAATACAAGGGCTGTGCCCGTGGTCACTGCTGTGACCAGGCTGTCCAGGTCACCACCAGGCAGCGTGACTGGCCTGTGCTGGCCTCACTGAGCACTCTCCCCGCCGTCCCCTTCCCCACTCCCCTGGCGCCAGGGACCGTCTTCAGGCTGGCAGCTGGCAGCGCTCCCACCCTGACCTCTGTTCTGACCCTCTGACCTTCCGACATTTGTGGCCACCGCTCTGTCCCAAGCTGACATGCTGCCTGTCTGGAGCTGAGCGTGGCAGAAGAAAGCAGATGGGCAAGTCAAGCTGTGGGATTTGCCTCCTGGCCGGCTCCTCTGCCAGCTGCTGATTTTCTCTCTGCTTCTGTGGTGCACAATATTGGAAAGGTGAATGCATCCAGTGTGAGTAGGTGAGCTGCTGGTGGGATTTCAGCCCCTAGTCCAGCTAGCTTTGGGACTCCGTAGCCCTGAGTACACTGGCCTCCTGGATGATTCTCAGGAATAAAACAGCTATTGACGCAGTGCCAGAATTGAGCACTCACTCACCAAATGAAGTCCTAGCTCCAATGCAGTAAGACAAGAAAAGGAAATAAGAGACAAACAGGTAGGAAGGGAGAGGCAAAACTGCCTTTGTTTGCAGAGGGTGTGATTGGCTACATAGAGGCGTGTGTTTGGTCACCTTATCTCCACTCAACCGAGAGGCACCCAACTTCCTCTGTGTGCCAGGCCTGGGGGGCTCAACAGTGAGCAGGACATGCAGGCCCCCTGCCCCGTGGTTAGGAGCCAGCTAGGGACAAGGAGGTGGACAGATGACGTCAGGCAGGGAAGGGTCAGCGCCAAGAAGGACAAGCAGGCAAGGGAGTGGACCGGTGGGGAGGTGCAGAGGACGACGGTTCAGGCTTAGAGCCTCCTGAAACCTCTGTGCAGGGGAGGCGTGCAGGCTGGTGAGGAGAGCCAGTGAGCCCACACCAGCCCAGAGCGGGTGTGTGCAGTGAGCAGAGGTGGCGGGCACTACGCGGGGACCTTGGAGGTGCTTGCTGGAGCCTGGTGGCCGCTCAGGTTTAACATACCAGGTCTGTATGGGAATTTCCAGCCACTTCTGCTGTGATAACACACATGCTTGCCCATTTATTTGGGACTGTGGGGCCCAGTGCTGGGTGCTGGAGAGAGCACTTGTGCAGGCTGGGCTCTTAAGGTGCTCCTGGCCCAGGCGCAGCCCTCTTGGAATCAGCCAGGGGTGGCAGGACAGAGCTAGCTGGGGCAAGCGTCCAGGGAGGTTTGCTGAAGGAGGCTGTGCTGAAGGATGGAAATACTGGGTGTCTCCTTGCCTCCCCATCTCCACCCCAGCCTGTGCTGACCCCAGGCACAGCTCTCCTGCCCTCTGGCTTACAGCCAGGTGCAGCCAGTGGGGAGCTGGAATGGGGGAGAAGAAAAAGCATTTGTTTTAATAGTACGGTGAGCAGATATTTAAATTGAAGTATAATTTACATTCAGTGAGGCCGCTTGGGCACACCGAGGCTCTTTTCCATCCCTTAGAGTGGGCCCTGGCCTCCTTCCCCGTCACCCCACCCCACCCGGATCAGTGGGCCATTGGGCAGAACGTCGTCCACTGGGAATTACTCTATTATTTTGTGCGTGTCCAGGTCCTTCCAATCAGTGTAACTTTTTAATGAACTGTTTTAGTTCTGTTCAACTGTTAATGAACAGTTTCAGGATTACAGGAACATTATGCAGGTACACGGGAACCCCCAGTTTCCCCTGTTATTAACGGCTTCATTTCATGTGCTGTGTCTCAGCCCGTGGTTGAACCGCGTTGATAGCCTTGCGTGAGGCTTCGCTTCCATGCCGTGGGGTTCTGTGGGTTTATGACAACGACCAAGTCGTTTATCTACCGTGATAGTATCACCAAGTATTGTCACCCCTAGCCCCACCCATTCGTCCCTGGCGCTCTGCAGATTCCTAGCATTACCCTTCTCTGTGCCGTCTGCAGGGCAACCATGGTCAGAATCGCACGGTGGGTGGCCTTCCCATCAGCCCCTACCCGTGCACACAGTGGGTGGCCTTCCCATCAGCCCCTACCGTTGCACACAGTGGGTGGCCTTCCCATCAGCCCCTACCCTTCCGCATGGTGGGTGACCTTCCCATCAGCCCCTGCCCTTGCACACAGTGGGTGGCCTTCCCATCAGCCCCTGCCCTTGCACACAGTGGGTGGCCTTCCTGTCAGCCCCTGCCCTTCTGCAGTGGGCGTTAATGGTCTTCCGTGCCTGTCTGCAGCTTGGAGCTCGTTTCATCACCGAGCAATGCTCCACCGTGGACGGGCGCGGTTTGTTCAGCCACTGCCCTGTGGAAGGGTGTCTTGGCTGCTTCCAGTTTGAGGCAGTTACAGTAGAGCCTGGGGGAACACTTGCTGGGGGGGTTTGTGTCTGGACAGCGAGTGGCTCTTGGGTAAATACCCGGAACTTAGTGTCTGTTGAGCTTGGTAGGAAACAGCCCGGCCGCTTGCCGGGTGGCGGCCCCGGGCGGCGTTCCCGCCAGCGCTGAAGGCTGCCGTTCAGCACCTGGTCAGCGCGGGCCGCTTCCGGAAGGGGTGCCAGGGCCACCCCTGCCCGGCCCCGGGGACACCTTTCCTCCTTTGGCCCTCGCCGGTCCCTGCCCACAGGGCCTCTGCAGGCCACCACCCCTGAAGTCCCCTCCGCCGAACCCCCTTTTCTAGCTGAGCAAAAGCACTGTGTCTCCCTCACCCTCGCAGCTCAGGGGCTGAAGGGGCTGACCAGGGCCCAGGGTCGAGCAGCGTGGACGGCCAGAGGGACCAGCTGCAGGGGTGTGTGCGGGGGGCTGGCGGGGCCCGGGGAGTCGCCTCATCAGCAGCCGGGACCCTGCGGCACTTTAGGGAGAGGGAGGGCCCTGCACATTCCTCAGCCACAGCCGCTTCTCGAGCCGCCAGCAGGAGGGCTTCCAGGGGGACGCGCCTGCCACCTCCAGCAGCTCAAGGGCCACTCGTCCTTTCCACCCACGCATCACGGTTAGGGCAGCACGTACAGGTGGCGGTGGCCCTCTGAGGCCACGTGGCAGTCAGTGAGGCCAGGCAACCGCCCCGAGGGAGAGGGCTCTGCTCCAAGCCGATTCCCAGCCTGGGACTCAGGGCAGAGGGTGCCCAGGCACCCCCAGGAGCCCCCGCGTCCTGGCCCGCGTGAGGGGAGGCAGCGGGCGGGAGGGCCGGCCGGGGTGGGCAGAGCTTTGCCCCAAAGTGCTGCGGCCTCTTGCAGGGCATGCCATCGTGGGCATGAGCGTGTCCCACGTGTGAGATGCACGACGCATTTGACGCCGTCGGGTCCCCATGGCACACGTCCTCTGTCTGTGGCCACGAGTCCCTGTTGACGGTCAGGAGGATCCGGGTCCACCTCAGCCAGGGGGCAGCGCCCACCTGGCGCTCTCCAGATGCGAGCCAGAAGCAGGGGAGCCCCGAGGACAAGCCGGGCAAGAGGCCCCCGTGGCCGTCTGCCCCAGGCCCTTGTCACAATGGGCCAGCGGCAGCCCCAGGGAGCCTGGGCAGCCTGCCCTGCGGGTGGCCGCTGAGCCCGTCCACACGGCAGGCCCTGCCACCCGGGTTAAAACGGGCACTCTGCAGCCACCTTCTTGCCGGCATCTTAACGGCATACAGGCTGTGGACGCTGGGCCAGTCTCGGCCTCCCCGGGCGTCCCCTGTGTCGTGAAGACGAATGACAGCCCTGCCTCCTGGGCCCTCGCACAGGTCACCTGACCGTAGCGGTGCAGGGTTCGTTACTTTGTTATTATGAGGATGGACCCATTTCCAGGATGGAGAGTCTGAGGCCGGGGCTCACACAACCTGCCCTGGGCTCTCAGACGGAGAACAGCTGCTCAACTGCAGTCCCTCTGTCTGTGCATCCGCGTCCCTCGCCGCCCCCCCGGCCCCGAGCAGGTGAAGGCTGCCCGCGAGGTTGAACGGAGGAAGAGGGCGTCTCCACTGAGAAAAGGCACCCTGTCACACTTGCTATTTGTGTTCTCTGTGACCTTGTCCTGGGCCAGTGGGCCCTGGCGATGAGCAGGCGTTTCTCGTGTCACCTCCCAGGCAGCGGGCCGTGGGTCCCACCCACGGATGGCCTGGCGTTGATGCCAATTGAATTGCAGGGAGGCAGCCTCCTGCAGTGGAATTAAGCGGTGACAGATCTACGCTGCCAGTACATTAAACGCAAACCGAGGCGGGCAAGCTGGAGACGACAGGGAGGGAGGGGGGGGCCCCAGCATGGCCAGAGCGATGGAGCCCCCGCCGACGCCCACCTGCCGCTCGCTGGGCCTTGGTGGTTAATCTACCCACTCTTGGAAATTTTGCAGGGGGCTCAGGCAGAAAGGTCAGCACGCTGGGACACCCCCGCAGCGCAGGGCTGCGGGCCGCTGGCGAGTCAGGCCACGCTGTCCTCGGAGTGGGCGTCGAGGTGGTGATTAACACAGATCACCAGGCTGTGTCCAGAGGCCACACGGCCACATTAGTCACAGGCCAGCGGCCCCCGGCGGGTTTTAGGTCCTGGGGCCTGTGCCTGTGCCCGCCGGCCGGGCAGCCCTGCCCTCCGCCCCCAGCCGGTGCGCTTGGCCATTGCTCAGCCCTGCCCTCCGCCCCTCTGTGCTCCCGCAGCCGCCCCGGCCCTCGGCCTCCAGTGCCCGGCCCTGCCGCCTGGGCAGACGTCAACCCTTTGCGGCCTCCTTGACATGCCCCGCCCGTTCTGGATCCTTCCAAGGACCCTGGTGAGAGTCCCTTCCTGAGCTCCTTCTCTCCCCTCCCCAGGTGGGACCCTCGCGTAGGGCAGACGCGTCGCCGTTCCAGGACTTGGGAGAGTCGGGCCCCTTTCCTCAGGGACTCCCTCGCTGCTCGTGAAGAACCCTGCTCTGGCGCCCGTCGCCAGGCCCTGTGCCCACCCCCGGTGCCGCCTTTCCGGGGTACACAGCAGTGTACACGGGGCATTGCTGCATCTTTCTCTTGGGGTCCAGCTTCCCAGAGTGGCAGCTCCCGGGTGGGGCATCTTCGAGAGCGAGCGGCGGCTCCACTGGGGCTGCGGGTACCCTCCTGCCCGCCCGTGGCCAGGGTCTCTTCCCCCGGCCCCTGCCCTTGGGGCTGTGGGGGCGCATCCCATGTCCAACAGGGCTGGGGCTTTCTCTGGCTCCCCGGGCACTGCTTGCAGAAGACATTTCGCAGGGAAGCTCATCTGGAGCCCCCGAGGTTGGCGGTTCAGGTTTTGGGGCACGAGCCTGTACATCTGGTAGGAGGGTGTCGGTGTCACCAGCAGGAGGGGACCCAGGCCACCCCTGAAGGGAGGCCCTGGGGAAGGGAGAAGGGCGAGAGGCTGCCCAGAGGTCCTGGGCATCACTTTCTAGACTATTCCATCAGCCCAAACCCACCCGCCCCGTGGGAGCTGCTTGGGGCACTGCCCTTCGCTGAAAAGACTCCCTTTCGGGGTGAACAGCCTGCCCTGGAGCTGCAGCTGGTGTTGAGGCGGGATTGAAATTTGCCAAGTAGACACAGGAAAACCCCAGCGCAATGGACTTCTCGTATCGCGTCCATCTCCTGTTCACCTGCCGTGGTGTCGGCTTCGAGCTCCTGTGGGCTGGTGAGGAGGGCCGTCTTGGCTGAGGTTCAGCTCTTGCTTTTATCCTCGCTCTTTAGGAACTGCTCTTCTCAGAGCCGCCGTGCAGACGCCGCTGGCCTTTGGTGCTGGGGTTAGTGACGTGGGCAGCGAGTCGTCGTGTTGACTTGTAGAAAATCAGCGCAGCGCATTCTTGGAAGCGTACTTGGTGAAGTGCCGTGTCCCATGCCCCTTGGTTCTTACCTGCTCCCTGGTTGTCTGTCCCGCTGCTCCTTGCAGCAGAGCCTCAAATCCTTTTTGCCAGGTGCTTCTCGGTCACCAACGTCCATCCGGGCTGCCGAGGAGCCTCCTCTCCTTTCCCTTGGTCCCTCCAAAGCCCCGTCTTGGTGCCAGAGGCCGTGAAGGCACTTTGTTTCCCCGTCTCCTTCTGTCCCTGCTCTGGACGGGCCGGCAAGAGGCTCGGGCTTCGTGTCCGGGGCCAGGGCCTGTGGGTTTTGCGGTTGTGGTTGTTTTAATCTTTATTCTGGTACCACTGATACAACCTAAAACTCCCCCTTGAACCACCTCAAATATGTGACTCAGTGCTGTTCATGTCAGCCACGACGTTGTGCTGCCTTCCCCACCACCATCACCGGAACCTTCCCGCCACCCCAAACGGAAGCCCCGTGCCAGGCCAGCGTGAGTCCCGTTCCCCTCCCCACCCCTTCCCGGGAACCTGTCTTCTGGTTTCCGACTCTGAATTTGCTTAGTCTACTTGTTTCCCATCAGCGAGGCCCCACGGTATTTGTCCTTTTGTGCCCGGCTTGTTTCACTCCCCATGATGGCTTGGCGGCTCGCCCACTTGGTAGCTGTTCTCAGAACTTCGTCCCTTTCACAGCAGAATGGCGTTCCCTTGTAGGTGTCACTGCAGCTTGTGGCTCCGTCCTGCTGGTGGCCCTTGGTGGCTTCCGTGCTTGCGCAACTGTGGAAATGCCGTCGCGAGCCTCCTTGGGGGGCGCGTCCCTGGCGAGGCCCTGCCGTCACCCTTTTGGGGCGTGTGGGTGTATGCCCAGGAGGGGATTGCTGGCCCGTGGCAGTGCTGTCCTTCACTTACGGAGCACCCCTAACTGTCCTCACCGCAGCCTGGCGCCCGTGTTTCACTGGGGGGTGTCGACTCGAGGCTCGGGGGCCTGGGGCCTGGAGGCCAGACCCTCCTTGTGGTGTGTGAGTCGGGATCCAGGCCCGGAAGCCCCCCGAGGCCCTTCGAGCAGAGGGTGTTTGCGGCAGGGGGCTAGTCAAGCCACCCTGGGGGCCAGAGGCAGAAGGGCGGGCAGCAGCGGACTGAGGAGCCGGAGGACGCGGATGCTTCTGGGTCTCCAGGGGAGGGGGGAAGAGGAGGGGAGCTCTGCCTGAGGCCACCGGCCACGGGGAGGGGCAGGCCGGGCAGGGAAAGCCAGACCCTTGACCTGTAGCCCAAGTCCTGCGGGCAGTGGCCCGAGCCCCGAGCCTCTCGCTCCCTGCTGGACCCTTGGGGTGGAACAGCTGCTGGCGCAGGTCAGAGGTGGGGAGGGAGGGAGAGGGGAGGGAGAGGGGAGGGAGAGAAGAAAGAAGGAAGGGATGGAGGGAGAGAGGGCTGGGGTGGAGGAGGGCTGGAGGGACCCAGGCTCATCTGAGGAGTGGCCTGACATTGCTGGAAGGTGAAGGCGGCCGTCGGGACATTACCGAAAGCCGGGCGACTCAGCACTGCTCAGAAGAGGGGGTGCCAGTCAATGTCGCCCGTGGGGCATCTCCCCGGGGTTTCGGGGGTGACTCTGAGCACGCCTGGACCCTCCCTGACCCTCTGCCTCTGAGCCTGCCTCGCGCTCACCTCGGACACGCCTCCTCCTGGAGCCGCGTCGTGGTCGCCCCGACAGCAGCTCAGGGCGCGGGAGCGATCAAGACACTGTCCCCGAGTGGCGGGGACATGATGAATTCCCAGAGGTCAAAGTTTCGGGGAGCAGAGAAGCCCCAGGGGAGGAAGCACGTCCCTGTAACCCCTGGGGGCGGGCAGTTCTCTTTGTTTCAAGGTTACCGCGTGTGGAATTTCCTCTTCTCTCTAAGCCGCCTTTCAGTCCTTTTGCGGCTAACTCTCGGGAGCAGGTAAATTATTTTTCCACTCCCTTGCGAGATGAGGAAACTGAGGCAGAGCCTCACGGTTCTGTCGAGAGACGAGGCGCCCACGTGGCGTAGTGGAAAGTGCAGGCTTAGGGTGACGAGGTCCCCAGGGGTCCCCGGCACTTGGGGCCAACCACGGGCACAGCCTCCCTGGTGTGTGTAGAGCTGAGCTCCGCGGGCTGTTCTGGAACAAGGTGGCCCGGAGCTGCCCCTGCCCAGACTCCAGGCCCACGGGAGCTCGGCGGGCGGCGGCGTCTCCCCCTGACCTTCTCAAGGAGGACCGCGCGCAGCGTGTGCCCACAGCGAATCCATCTGCAAAGCCCGTCGCGTTCTTCGTCCCGTCCCTTTGGGATGGCATAGCTTCGCTCCCGCTCTCTGGGGCCTCTGGCAGGCTAAATTTAGGCGTCGCTGTAGCATCCTTTCCTTGCGTGTAACCGCCGGTCCTGCAGGAAGACTCGGGGAGCACCAGCCCAGCAGGGGACGCCCTGCGCGGGGCCTGGGGGTGCCGTGAGCTGCCCCCTGGGGTGGGCCTCCGAGGACCTCGAAGGGAAAGTGGGCGCTTCCCACTCTGCCCTTTCCGTGGGAACGTCCTGGCTGCTGGGTGGTCTCGCCCAGTTCTCTTCTCCTCCTCGGACTCGGTTCCTCCTCTGAAGGGGTCGGGCAGGCATCGGGCCTGAGCCGCCACCGTTGATGGACACGAGCCGTCGCGTGCACGTCGTTGGACTCAGAAAGTCCAGACGAGCTCGTCGTTCTGGAGCTTAAAAAAAACTTCTTTCCCTTTCTTTCCTTTTGCCCCTGAAGCTCCATGCCCCTCATTTGCCTCCCCTATTCCTTCTCATCCCCCCCCCCACCAATTTTAAAACGTGCAAGGAGCAGAAGAATCCCAGTGGGGTTGCTATGGCAACGAGAGCTGGTTTCCACTTTCTGAGTGACGCGCACCTTGGAAACATCCTTTTGTCTTTTCCTCCTTTAGGACTTGACCCTAAGACAGTGGGTACAGGGAGCATTCCTGGTGGGGGAGGAGCCCAGGCCTTGCCCTTGGCAGTGCTCCCGGGGGCTGGTGCCAAGGGGCAGGGGACGCCCGGGGCCCCCCATCGCTCCCGGGGGCTGGTGCCAAGGGGCAGGGGATGCCCGGGGCCCCCCAACGCTCCTGGGGGCTGGTGCCAAGGGGCAGGGAACGCTCGCGGCCCCCCAACGCTCCCGGGGGCTGGTGCCAAGGGGCAGGGGACGCCTGGGGCCCCCCCATCACTCCCGGGGACTGGTGCCAAGGGGCAGGGGACGCCCGGGGCCTCCCCCTTGGCTCCAGCCTGTGATGCCAGAGGGAGAACATCCAGGCACTGCTGAAGGGAAATTCAGAGCCGGCCAGAGCTGTATTTCCAGCACCTGGGTTACTGTCTGCTGTAAATCATGCCTTCATCGGGATCCTGGGATGAAAAGGAGGATTTGGCCTCAGAGCAGATAGACAGAGGAGTCCTGGAGAGGAAAGCTCCCAGGAAGTCGTGGTTTACATCACATGGCGCACACCCGTGGGGTCAGCGGACCCCAGGGGGCGGGCAGAGGGAGCTTCCGGCATTCTCCTCGGCCAGGCTCGTGGTCACGCTGAGTCCGGCATAAGCGGCCACTTGGGGTGATCAGCGGAGACCCCGGCAGGGGCCAAAGAGCGGCGCGGGCAGCTGACGGAGTGTGACAGCCCCCCAGGGCTGGCCCCAGTGGGCGGCTGCCCCCAGCCATCCCCTCCGACTGGCCCGCGCCCCACTTGGCTCACTCGCTGCCTGGCCCGTCGGCTCCTTTTGTGTTTCGGTTGAGACAGTAGCTTTTCACCTGCGCCTTCACACGTCCCCATCGCAGGTGTCCTTGGAATGTGCCAGCATTCAGGGTTCTTGTGGGGCGAGCTCAGGACCCGAAAGCCCCCTTGAGTTCCCTCCGTGGAACGAGACGCCTGCCCCCTGCGGCCCCCCTGCCCTGCCGGCCACGCCCTCATCCGCTGCGCCACGGTCGCCTGCAGGGTGGCTGGTGTCCTGCAGCAGCCCTGGGGCTCCCTGAGTCGGGGGGTCGCAGTGAGCCGGCTCCGTGGCCCTGTCTCCAAGCCCAGCCTGCCCATGCTGGCCTCTGTTCTTGGGGTGCAGAGCCGTGCCCCAGTCCTCATCTCGAGTTCACTGAACCGCCCACCACGTGCGGCCCCACAAGCCTCTGATGCGACGTGTCCAAACCAGACCCCCACCCCGTGCACCAGCTCATCAGTTTCGCTCCTTCTCCACCCCCCAGGGTCCCAGGTCAGAAACCCAGATGTCACCCGCACTCGTCCCATCTGTCACCCCACGTGCCGTCCACCTGCCAGCCCCGGCCCATCCCCACATTCCAACCTAAGTAGCCCTGTCCCTCTGCTTCCGCGCTCTCCACCCAGGCCCGTGGCCACCACCCCTTCAGGACCGGTGGCCTCTCAGCTGGAACCCCCACCAGCCAGGCTCCCCCAGATCCTTCCAAAGCACAGATCAGGTGGAAAGCTTCACGGCCCCTGCTGCAGATTCAGCAGCGACGCCAGCAGCTCCTAGCCTTCGTGACCTGCCCCTTCCCAGCCAGCATGACTGCGGGCCGTGCTCCCTCACCCTCCTGTTGTCAGCTGTACCCGTGCCCCATTCCCGGCCCACCCTGTCCATAAGGGGCTCTGCCACCACCATTCGTGCCTGCCGCTCTCGGCCATCTTAGAGCCTCATCAGGATGGCACACTTTTGTTTATTCAAGTGCCTGCTCTCTATCTGACCCAAAGCTCCTGGAGGGCAGGGCTCGCGCCTGGTTTGTTGCCTGCTGTGGCCCCTGCACCTGGCGCACAGGACGTGCAGGGGTCACGTGCAGGCCACTCCTGACTGGGGTTTAATGTCTGGCTCAGAATTCCTGTACAGCCTGGGAATCTCATCCTTGGCACAGCTGCCATTTGGGCAGGATACTCTGGGGGACGAGGGGCAGGCCTGTGCATGGCGAGATGTTTAGCAGCATCTCTGACCACTGCCCAGTGAACAGTGGCTGCGACAAACCCACCCCCACACCCAATGGCCACATTGTCCCCAGGCTTTGTCAAAAGACCCCTGGGGCAGAATTGCCCTCGGCTGAGCCAGTGGCCAGGGCTGCTGCTGAGCCGCCGAGCACATGGGGCAGCCCCTGCGGCACGGAATTCCCCGGCCCACAGCGTCAGCAGCCCTGAGGCCGAGAAACCCTGTCCCGCAGCCCCAGACCCTTCACCTGTGTCTGCACACGGGATTTTCTGGAGAAATGGAAAAGCAGCGGATGCTGTGAACGCAATGGGACTCGTCCGGGAGGCAGCCCCGAGCATCTGCTGCTGCTGCTTGAGGTCCCCGCCCGAGGCTACAGTGCCTGTGTTGGAACCTCACTGGCTGGTCGAGGACGGCCTCCTGAGTGCTCCCTCATCCAGCCTGGTGCTCCTCCCTCACTGAGCGCCGGCAGTGGTGCACACCTGGTGTAGGTAGAATGGTGGCTCTTGCATCCTTCCACCATCCTCCACCTGCAGGCCAGGAAGCCTTTCTAATGCTTCATGTACCGTTCCTTAGATTTTCCTAACAGATCTATTTCATGCAATTCCACCGTTAAGAGACCAACTCAGGGGTCTTTAGTGAGGTCACAGAATTGTGCAGCCATCGCCACTAATTCCAGAACATTCTATCACCCCTAAAGGAAACTGTGTGCCCATTAGCAGTCACTCACTACCCCTTCCCCCCCAGGCTCTGACCATCACAAATTGACTTTCTTACAATGGATTTGCCTCTTCTGGGCAAGTCACGTCAATAGGACCGTACACTACATGGTCTTTCATGGCTAACTTCTTTCACCCAGCTGTGTTCTCAGTTCGCCCATGCTGCAGCCTCAGTCAGAATTTCAGTTTTCTAATCACCAATCTTTTTTTTTTTAGCAAATTTTTTATTGTTTTTTAATTTTTTTTATTTATTATTTATTTTTGTTCTCTATTTTTTTGTCTTTATTTTTTTAATGTTACATTCAAAAAATATGAGGTCCCCATATACCCCCCACTCTACTCCCCCCACTCCTTCCCCCATAACAACAACCTCCTCCATCATCATGAGGCATTCATTGCATTTGGTGAATACATCTCTGAGCGCCGCTGCTCCTCATGGTCAATGGTCCACATCATAGCCCACACTCTCCCACAGTCCACCCAGTGGGCCATGAGAAGACATAGATCACACAAACTGTTACATCAAAATATATATAAGAGGTTCCCATATGCCCCACTCTTTACCCCCCACACCCTCCTCCCACATCAACAACCTCTTTCATCATTGTGGCACATTCATTCCATTTGGTGAATACATTTTGGAGCACTGCTGCACCACCTGGATGATAGTTTACTCTATCCTCCAGTCCATTCAGTGAGTTATGGCAGGATATATAATGTCCTGCATCTATCCCTGCAATGTCATTTAGGACAACTCCAAGTCCTGAAAATGCCCCCTATCATACCACTTCCTCCCTCTCCCTGTCCTCAGCAACTCCCATGGCCACTGTCTCCACATCAGTGATACAATTTCTTCCATTGCTAGAGTCACGATAATTCTATGGTAGAATACCAGCAAGTCCACTCTAAGCCATATTTTATTCCTCCATCCTGTGGACCCTGGGATGGTGATGTCCAATCCCCCTCTACATCAAGAGGGGGCTTAGATCCCACATGGCTGATGGATGCAGTTCTCCTGCTTGCAGTTGTAGACTTTCGGTTCCCTGGTATGGTGGTTGACCATCCCCACCTCCCTGTTAGCTGACCTGGGTAAGTCAATCTTTTTTATGTATCAGCTGCCGCTTTCTTGCTGGGCATCATATCCTGAGGCCCAGGAGGCCAAGATTTGGCCAAGAACACGATTAACGAAGGGCCGTTCCTGGCAAAGGAACGAGCTGAGCCAGACCAGCATTGGCAGGCTGTCCTTGTCCTTTCTCCCACTCACCTGCATGGTGAGCTGGACACATGTCAGTGAACAAGGAGCTGATCCAGCTAGGAGTCCCTTACAGAGTTTGTTGGCATGCAACGACAGACCGTTTTACAATGATTGAAGCTGCTGAGGAGAGTTACAAGGGCCCTGCTGTAGCAAGGGTGAGCAGAGGCCACCCTGGGGAAAGGACTCTTAACTCGAGACTTGAAGAACAAGTAGGATTTGGGGTGTGTTGCACCTCTGCTTGGAGCCACGAGGGTCAGTAGCTGAGGCTAGGTGGTTCCCGAGGGCAGGCCATGGGCAATTGGACGTGGGGCAGAAGGCTTATGGCGTGGAGCGATGGTGGGTCAGGGCTGGCCAGGGGTGCGGGGGGATGGAGGAGTGGAGGAGAATTCCAGGGTGGACGGGAAGGGCAGAGAGTGCAGTGGCCTGGCCAGGTGGGAGGCTGTGGGGCTGCTGAGTTAGGTGACGATGGCTGCGGTGGCAAGCAAATGCCAAAGCTCAGGCGCTCCACCCGCAGGCTTATTCCCACTCATGTAAAGTGGGCGGCCAGGCTCTGCCCCTCACTGCCCTGCAGGAACACAGGCGGACAGCAGCTCGGCCGTCATCATCACACGGCTTCCCCGGTCACCTTGAAAGGTGATGTCCAGGGACCGAGCAGTGGGTGGGGCAGAGGCCGTAGTGGCCATCTCTGAAACCATTTCCTCCGAGCCATATCTTATCTCCAGAACACATTCCCACGGCCACCCACCTGCAAGGGCTGCGGGGGACCACGGCTCACCATGGTCCAGGAAGATGGCACCCAGGTTTGGCTGACAAAGAGCTGGGTGCTGCCACGTGGCCATGTGGCTCGCTGCCAGGGTGTTGGTGTCACAGGTTCTGAGTCGGCGAGGGGGCTCCACTGGGGGAACACGCCGGGGTGACCTCTCCCTCGGGCAGCAGGGGTGTGGAGGCAGGAGGGAGGTCTGTGTCAGCCGAGAAGGCGGGGGGCGCTGGGGGCATTTGGCCTGGTGGCAAGTGCAGTGGGGCACAGGACCGAGGACGGTTGAACACAGACAGTGGCCCTGGGTGAGGCGGCGCGGGCCGGAGCCCAGCCCTGCCCTGCCAGCTTCGTGAGCTTACACGAGGGGTGAGTTTTGTGTGTGCCCACATCTATTTTATTTTTTAATAATAAACTTTATTTTCTTAGAGCTGTTTTTGAAAGCACAGAGCGTTCCCATAACCTCCACCTCCCCCCACAATTTCCCTTAGGAACATCTTGCACTGATGTGGTACATTTGTTACAGTAGATGAACCAGTATCAATGCATGATTTTTTTTTTAAAGATTTATTTATTTATTTCTCTCCCTTCCCCCCTCCCCCCATCCCCAGTTGTCTGTTCTCTGTGTCTTTGTGCTGCGTTGCATCTTCTTTGTCTGCTTCTGTTGTTGTCAGTGGCACTGGAATCTGTGTTTCTTTTTGTTGCATCATCTTGTTGTGTCAGCTCTCCATGTGTGCGGTGCTGTTCCTGGGCAGGCTGCACTTTCTTTCACGCTGGGCAGCTCTCCTTATGGGGCGCACTCCTTGCGCGTGGGGCTCCCCTACGCAGGGGACACCCCTGCGTGGCAGGGCACTCCTTGTGCGCATCAGCACTGCGCATGGGCCAGCTCCACATGGGTCAAGGAGGCCTGGGGTTTAAACCAAGTTTGGCCAAGTCCACCACCCCTCAATGCATGATTATTAACTCAAGTCCATGGTTTACATTAGACCTCTTTCTTTGTGTTGTATGATTCTGTGTTATTTGCCCCCCCCCCAAAAAAAAACTTATTTCTTCCTTCCCAAACTGTATGCTGTTTATATTTCCTTTTCTTGTCTTATTGCATTAGTTAGAACTTTAGTACAATATTGAATACAAGTGGTGAGAAGGGGATCCTTATCTTTATTCTCAGCCTTGGGGAAAAGCATCTATTTTCTCACCATTGAGTATATTAGCTGTAGGTTTTTTGAAGGTGTTCTTTGCCAAATCAGGGGAGTTTCCCTCTATTCCAAGTTTGCTGAGGGTTTTTTCGTGAGTATTGGATTTTGTCAATTGTTTTTTCTGCATCTGTTGATAATGATCATGATTTTTTTTCTTTAGCCAGTTGATGTAATAGAATACATTAATTGATTTTCAAATGTTGAACCAGCCTTGTATACCTGGAACAAATCCCACATGGTTGCAGTAAACAGTTATCCCTTCCACATGGCCACTTTCCCCATCACTGTTTTGATATATCGTGGGTCAGCATAAGAAAGCAAATGGGAATTTTGGTGGAGTTTTGCAGAAGCCACAGATGACACAGAAAAAGTTTAGAAACTCAGAAATGCATAAAATATATGTTTAGTCTTCCATACTTAACCCAGATTTTATAATAAGGTACTGTAAATACCCCATAAAAGAAAAAAAAAAAATTCAGACTTCACTGATACAGAGGGAGGGCCAAAAAATTTTACACAGATTTTCCAGATCACAGGGACACTCTAGCCCCTGAGATATGGAAGGGATAACTGTGTGCTTCTACTTGTACATTGTTGGGTTTGATTTGCCAGTATTTTGTCAAGGTTTTTTGCTTGTCTCTGTTCATGAGAAATGTTGGTTTACAGTTGTCTTTCCCACTAATGTTTTGGTTTGGGTATTAGGTAATGCTGGCCTCGTAGGATGTTAGCAAGTGTTCCTTCTGCTTCTCCTTTCTGGAAGAGAAAGAAAAGAATTGGTACATTTCTTTACATGTTTTGTAGACTCCACCAATGACATCATCTGGACCTGTGCTGTTTTCTTAGCCTTTTCATTGTTGATCTAATTTCTTTGAAAGATGTAGGCATATTCAGATGGTCCATTTCTCCTTGAATGAATTTTGGTAAAATTGTGTCTGAAGGAATTGGTCCATTTCATCTAAGGCATCAAATTTGTGAGCATATACTTGTTCGTAATATTCCTTTATTATCCTTTTAACTCCCTTGGAAATAGTTGTGATGGCCCCTTCATTTCTGATATTAGTAATTTGTGTCTTGTCTTTTTTCTTCTTGGTTAGCCCAGCTAGATGTTTTGTCAGTTTTATTGATCTTTTTGAACAACTAGCTCTTTGGTTTCATTGATTTTCTCTATTCATTTCTTGTGTATAATTTCATTGATTTTTCTTATACTTTTTTATTAAAGTTAATAGATCACAAAGAACATTCCATTAAAAAAATGAGATTCCCATATAACCCACCTCCATCATTTTTGTAAATTATATTTTTTTGAATTTCATTGATTTTTTTAAAATATTTATTTATTATTATTTTTTAATTACATTAAAAAAAAATATGAGGTCCCATTCAACCCCACCGCCCCCACCCCCCACTCCCCCCACAGCAACACTCTCTCCCATCATCGTGAGACATCCATTGCACCCAGTAAGTACATCTCTGAGCATCACTGCACCCCATAGTCAATGGTCCACATCATAGCCCAGACTCTCTCACGTTCCATCCAGCGGGCCCTGGGGGGATCTACAGTGTCCCGTAATTGTCCGTGAAGCACTATCCAGGACAGCTCCACGTCCCGAAAACGCCTCCACATCTCATCTCTTCCTCCCGTTCCCCACACCCAGCAGCCCCCATGGCTACCGTTCCCACACCCATTCCACATTTTCTCTGTGGACATTGGATTGGTTGTGTCCATTGCACACCTATGTCAAGTGAGGGCTTAGATTGCACATGGATACTGGATGCACTCTTCCCGCTTCTAGTTGTAGACACTCTAGGCTCCATGTTGTGGTGGTTGACCTTCTTCAACTCCATGTTAGCTGAGTGGAGTAAGTCCAATAAGTCAAAGTGTAGGAGCTGAAGTCTGTTGAGGCTCTGGGCCTGGGTGTCATATTATCAGTCCAGAGATTCAAATCCCCTACATATATCTTAAACCCAGCACCAACTACAATTCCAATAAAGTAGCATGCAAGTCTTGTGAAAAGAGATCCCCTCTGAGTCCATTTCCATCACGCAGAAACACCAGCTCCAAAGAAGGGCCATCTGTCATGGCAGTGAACCCCTTCTGCCATGACCATAGAACCTGTGGGTCTCTTTATCCCTCAAAAGAACCAATACCTGGGGTTGTGTCTACCTTATCTGTCTCTTAGACTCTGTTCAGTTGTACATAGGGGTATTCCTTCTGACAACCTCCAGACTCTTTTTTAGAGACTCACAGCCTTATAATCTCATTTCTCCTTTCCATTTCCCCCTTACATTAGGTCAAACCGCTTCCCGAAGTCATGTTATTATATGTAGACAGGTATATTCTGCTGTTCCGCATTGAATCTTTAATTCAAGGTCATTTTCTAGTTGCTTCTTCAGCTGGTATGTGGTAGTGATCCCTCGGTGCCAGGGAGGCTCATCCCCGGGTGTCGTGTCCCACGCTGGGGGGAATGCATCACATCTACACGCTGAGTTTGGCTGTGAGAGTGGCCACATTTGAGTAACATGAGGGCTGTCAGGAGGAAACCCCCAGGCACAATGCTACTCTAGGCCTTGTTCTTATTGCAGGTGCATAGGCTCAAAAGTGTAGCCATTAGTATCAAGAGCCCACTGTTGGGCCCGCCTTCCTTCCTGGTTCTTGCTGTTGCACCTGGAGGATTGCCGCTGCTCTCCCAGGGCCCACAACAGTGACCCCCCGGCCAGGAGCCCAGTACCCCCCCCCCAGCTGTTGTTTTTAATTGTTTCCACTATGAGTATATATAGACATTACCATATACCCTGGGCATATGCCCTGTATAACTCCCTGTCAACCATATATATCCTGTCAATAACATCCCATATCAGTATTCCTCCGCTGCCATTGTTGAACCGCTCTGTGATCCAAAACTTCCCGTAAAGTGAATCCCAACATAATGTCAGCTTCAGAAGAGTCTTAGATCACCAAAATTCATATATACAATATACAGTATTTCCCCAGATCCACCATAAAACCTTTTCCCTTCCACAGCAATAATCTTTTAACTTATTCATATCATATTTCCTGAAACTGATGTACAGATTCCGAAACTATAGTTTTCAAACAAGGTAACATTTGTGCTTACTATGTGGTCCATACTTTAGGTTGTACAGTTTTCTAAATTTTTTAGTTATCCTATGTTTTGTCTTATGGTTTTCATTATTAGTCTGTCGTCCCCTATATGTTTTTGGTGTAATATTAGCTATTTTATATTCATCCTCGTGTACTCTCACATAACTCCTCTTTTGCCCCCTTATTTACCTTTGTTCCATCCATTGCACGTCCATTTTCCCCTCCCCTTAGGGCCCACAACGCCTGCCAATCTAATGCCCTGGGAGCCGTCCTTTCTCACGAGAGATACAGTTCTCTCTATTCGACGGCATTAGTCTTCCCCAGGATATGGGTCCACCCCACCCAATGGTAGAACCCACCTTGGCAAAATGAGCCTTCAGCTATTCCCTCCGGAGTCCGTCCCGCATCAGACCATACCCCCTGAGCGTCCTAACCAGGTAACCCTCCTACTTATACTTTGATACGTTTTACTCAACATTTAGTTCTCAATGAACTTCTGGCACTCTCCCATGTTTGTATGTTGCCCCTCCCTCCCACCTATTTCTTGGACCATATTACCCCTCTTCCCATCCCCAGCCCCCCTCAAACCCAGAAAACCCCACCCGAAGGTAACCCCTTGCCCCCATTTTGTCCCTTCTTTGTGCTCATACTTACCCCTAGCTCATCACAGATTCCACCTCTACAGACATTAACTCACAGCCTTCCTCCACCCCCCGATTTCCAGTAAGCCACTTTTCCAGACTCTAGCTCTCTGAGGCAGTTAACTTATTTCATATCATTGAGGTCATATAGTATTTGTCCTTCAATGCCTGGGTTGCTTCACTCAACATAAGATTCTCAAGGTTCATCCATGTTATCATGTGCGATTGTAGTGTATTGGTTCTTGCAGCTGAGTAGTATTCCATTGTGTGTATATACCACATTTTATTGATCCACTCATCTGTTGATGGACTTTTGGATTGATTCCAACTTTTGGCGATGGTGAACAATGCTGCTATGAACATTGGTGTACATATATCGGTTTGTGTCCTTGTTTTCAGATCTGATGGGTATATACCCAGCAGTGGTATTGCTGGGTCATATGGCAAATCTATGGATAATTTTTTGAGAAACTGCCAAACTGTCCTCCAGAATGGTTGGATCCTTCTGCATTCCCACCAGCAATGGATGAGTGTTCCCCTTTCTTCACATCCTCTCCAGCATTTGTATTCTACTGTTTTTTTCATGGCTGCCAATCTTATGGGAGTAAGATGGTATCTCATTGTAGTTTTGATTTGCATTTCCCTGATAGCTAGGGATTTGGAGCATTTTTTCATGTGCTTTTTAGCCATTTGTATTTCTTCTTTGGAGAAGTGTCTGTTTAAATCTTTTTCCCATTTTTTAAATGGGTTGTTTATCTTTTTGTTTTCGAGATCTATGAGTTCTTTATATATGCAAGTTATAAGTCTCTTATCAGATATATGGTTGCCAAATATTTTCTCCCATTGTGTGGGTTCCCTTTTTACTTTCTTGACAAACTCCTTTGAGGTGCAGAAGGCTTTAATTTTGAGGTAGTCCCATTTATCTATTTGTTCTTTTGCTGCTCGTGCTTTTGGTGTGATATTCATGATTTTTGCTCTAATTTTTATTTCTTTTCTTCTGCATACTTTGGATTTAATTTGCTCTTCTTTTTTTTTCTCATTTCCTAAGGTGGAAGCTTAGATTATTGATTTTAGGTCATCTTTTCAAATATGTGCATTCAATGCTATAAATTTCCCTTTAAGCACTGCTTTTCCTGCATCCCATAAATTTTCATATGTTGAATTTTCATTTACTTATAAATGTTTTCCAGTTTCACTTTCGACCCATGTGTTATTTAGAACTGTGTTGTCCAACCTCCAAATACTTTGAGATTTTCTAGTTATCTCTCTGTTTAATTCCATTGTGTCTGAATTTAAACTTTGCTTTCTTTTCTTTTAAATTTGTTAATATTTGGGTTTTGGCCCTTGGTAGGAATTTTTTATTCATTAACCTTTGTATCCATGTGAGGGTCCAGCTTAGGACCCTGTTTAATTTCAATTAAAAGGAAATGAGGGGAGTGGGTGTAGCTCGAGTGGCTGAGCACCTGCTTCCCACGTATGAGGTCCTGGGTTCAATTCCCAGTACCTCCTAAAAGTAAAAAAGGAAACAAGAAGAATGAGATGAAAGAGAAAGAGGGGATGAAGAAAGGAAGAAAAAGCGAGGCCAAAAGCTAATACTTCCTGAGCATTTCTACTGTTTTTCAGGCGCCAGGCTCTGGCTTGAGGGCGGCGTGCGTGCCCTCCCGCAATCTTTGGAATAGTATTGTCAGACGGAAGCACCTTCCCCACCTGTAGGTGGAATAATTGGTATTTGGAGCTTGGCAGCTCATCCCCAGTGCGAGCCGGGCACTGGCCGTGTCGGCGCCCCTGAGCCAATGAGGGTGCGAAGGCAGCCGGCAGTGCCTCTGCCCCCGCTTTGTAGGGACCTCTTGGGTGCGTCCTTAATACCCTCAGGGCAATTTTCGGCCCCTGCAGGTCAGTCCCTTCTTGGTCTCACGTTTTTCAGCTCTATATGGGTGGCTTTCAAGGACACAGAGCTGTCCCTGCGTGACATTAGCCACGACTGACACAGCCACCCAGGGCGTAGGGCCCAGGAAGCCGGTCCACGAGCCACCGCGGCTCGGGGTGCATCTGGGAGCTGAGAACACATGGAGCGGGCACGGGGAGCCCCCCAGTGCCTCGCGGTCGGATTGGAGGCACGGCCAGCTGCCTCCTGGAATCCCAGGGGCCGCCGAGGAGCGGGCACTGCCCTGTGTGGACCTGGGCGCGAGCAGCCAGCCGAGTGCAGCTCTGGGGCCCACTCGAGGGGGGCAGGATGCCCACTGAGCCCCAGCACATGTGGGCTCTTTGGACCTGCCTGTGTTGCTAAGCTTCAGAAGGTAGAGTGCACGGGGCAGGTCCTGCTTCACCTGTTCTCAGGTGAGCATTTCCCGAGCACCTGGACTGGCACAGCCGAGGGGTGGCACCACGGAAAATAAGACAGAGGGTGAAGGTATGGCAGAGGGACGGCATCGGGACAGAAGGGTCAGCCAGTGGGCAGGAGGGGCAGCAGTGGTCAGGAGGGCCAGCAGCGGGCAGGAGGACGGTGGGCCAAAGCAGGCCTCATGTCCGTGTGCAGGCACTGGGCTCTCCTGCACGTCGATGGGAGTGAGGGAGAGCTGGGGGAGGGGCTGGGTGGACGTGCGCGGCCCCTTCACGTTTCCACTTTAGAAAGACCGCTCCTGCGGCCCACAGGGAACTTCGGGGGGTTGGAGGGAGGCAGGAAGTGCAGTGGAGGGTGGGAGCAGGGCCGCGGCCGTGGGCAGGGTGGAGGGGAGGGGTGCAGAGCAGGCCACTGCGGGAGGCCTGCGGGGGTGGGGCGCGAGCTGCCAGCGGGCTCGTTGCGGGTCCTGCTGGTGGCCCTTGCTGGGATGAGGGTGGCTGGGAGGGGCAGGTTGGGGCTGACTCCAGCCTGGGGCCATTGAACTTGAGGGGCTGCCTGGGAACCCTCAGATGGGGCTACCATCCCATATGACAGAAGCGGAAACTGAGGCCGTCGATGTCGAAGGCCATGTGTAAAGGCACGGGGCTGGTCAGAGCTAAGGGGGAGACCCCCTCCTGCCCACTGGGGTCTCCGTGCCCAGCTCCTTGCCGAGCCTGCTGTGGGGGACCGTGTGCATCTAGCCTGAAGATTCAACAGCACAAATCCCTCCCGCTAAGCTTCGTAGAGTTACCTGGCATTTTTGAAGGCCAAACCAGTGCAATTAAGTCTGGGGATAGGTATTTGCACAGATTTTTTAAGCTTCGATTTTAATCAAGAAAACCTGGTTTCCATGAGTATTTTAATGGAAATTTTGATTGAAATCATGTTTTGATGCAAGTTCAGGTACGGGTCAGGCTGGGAATTTTTTCTCTGCTCAGTCAAAACAAAATTATTCTACCTCTTGTTCTAGAGCTTGTGTTTCAACACTGTGTGATGTAGGAAAACATGAATTTCCATCTTAATACACTTTTCAGGTGTCAGAGTTGTTCCACACCTTGTTTTAGGGCGTTTTAAGAGCATTGGTCCTTCCTGACCCATTTTTAAAAGGACAGATTAGATGAGCAAGCCCATTAGTAGGTTTGGGACTCATTTATTTTCAAGTGGGAACAAAGGCATAATAGCAGGGCTTGCTGTTAAACATGACGGGGTCAAAGCCCGGGTGTAAGCAGCAGCGTTTATTGTCCCGGGACCTGACGGAAGTGCCCGGTGGTGTTGGCCTCCTTGAACTTGCCGTGCGTTGGCCGCCCTGAGCTTGCCGTGCGTTGGCCGCCATGGTCTTGCCGTGCGTTGGCCGCCCTGGGCTTACCGTCCGTTGGCCGCCCTGGCCTTGCCGTGCGTTGGCCACCCTGGGCTTACCGTCCGTTGGCCGCCATGGTCTTGCCGTGCGTTGGCCGCCATGGTCTTGCCGTGCGTTGGCCGCCCTGGCCTTGCCGTGCGTTGGCCGCCCTGAGCTTGCCGTGCGTTGGCCGCCATGGTCTTGCCGTGCGTTGACCGCCCTGAGCTTGCCGTGCGTTGGCCGCCATGGTCTTGCTGTGCGTTGGCCGCCCTGAGCTTGCCGTGTGTTGGCCGCCATGGTCTTGCCGTGCGTTGGCCGCCATGGTCTTGCCGTGCGTTGGCCGCCATGGTCTTGCCGTGCGTTGACTGCCCTGAGCTTGCCGTGCGTTGGCCGCCATGGTCTTGCTGTGCGTTGGCCGCCTTGGACTTGCTGTGCTTGAGGACTTACTGCAGTCTTTCCTCACACAGTGAGCCTCGGGGGCCAGCACTGCCAGGCCCACTGTTGGGCAGCAAGTTGAGGTGCAGCCATTATGCCATTCCCGGTGTCCCGTGGAGAGAGCGTCGACTGAGCCTGACTCTGGAGAAACGGGAGTTTTGAACAAAGGGAATCTACAGTATGATCCATGGACCCGTTTTCTTCATTGTCTTTCACCTCCCCACTGGAATACAAGCTCCTCAAAGGCCGTTTGTTCATGACTCTATCCTGGGTGGCTAGGACAGGGCCAGGCATACAGTAGGTGCAGCAATTTCTTGATGAGTGGAGGAGTGAGTAGATGGATGGATATATGGATGGAATGAAGGAAGAAAGGAGGGAGGAGGAAGGGAGGGAGGGAGGGAGGGATGACAGACAGGAGGGAGGGAGGATTGTTGATTACTTTACCTGGGAACACAGCTCCCACCACAAATGTGATGAGTTGAAGGAGAAGAGTAAGATAAGAGAAGACATAGCACACATCACACACCGTAGGGGCTTGTTCAATGTCAGAACTGAATTAAGCAGCACAATCTTGACTCAATGGCCATTCCCTTTATATCTTTCTAAAATTATAAGTTATGCTTTTATTTTGCTGTTTCCTATTTTTTGCTTTCACAACAACATTGAGAAGTCAAAGGTCAGGCATTCACCCATTTTTCAGGTGAACAAGTGAGGGTACACACATTTAGTCCTGTCTTTGTTCCTTTTCCCAGTTTATAGAAAGACCGTGACTTGAACCTGCATCTCCTGGCACCTAATCACATTGGACTCTGCACCCAGGTCGAGCCTCAGCTCTGTCGGGGCTTGGAGTTGGACAGTGGATTCCACGGGGTGTCAGTCTCCTGCTGGATCATTCCATTGAGCGTTTCAGTTTTCATTCCCTTATTCCTTCGTGCATTCCGCAGACCATTTCCACCTTCAAAATGTTCCTGTCTGGGGCTTATAAAATGCATAGAACACATTTTGTCCCAGTGGGAGCAGTCCACATGGCACCTTCATGCAACAGTAACATGGAGTGTAAGACAGAGGGGAGCATGTGCATGGAAGATCTGCGTTTGGGGTGCCTGGACCTCCTGTGTGCCTGGCACAGAGCCGAAGAAAGATAGAAATCCCCCACGCACAAGGAACTCAGAATCCAGGCGGGTGGGGAGGCCAGGAATGTGTGTGAGAGGGTCGGCAGGGACTTGGGAGAAGGGAGGGGGGGCAGCTTGGTCTGGGGCCAAGAGGCACTCTAGAGAAGGTCCCCCGAGGTGCATGGACAGGGTCAGGTGTGGGTGGGAGGGGGAGCTGGGGATGTTTGCTA